>NC_140169.1:51176829-51319721 GCF_963971535.1 Notolepis coatsorum
AGGAGTGGTTTGTGACCAATAAACCATGCCTAGGGGTGGTTGTTAGGCCCGAGGCGCAGCCGAGGGTCGTTAGACCCCCCTAGGCATGGTTTATTGGTCACAAATCACGACTGCACGTGGTGTAAAGCTTTTATACAACTGCCAGATTCATCCAACCTTATTTCTATACAATAAACACACATTAATCGAAGATTTATTGAAAAAACCATCCGCCAGAAAAAGTAGTTCCCACAACTCCATGTGGAAGCAGCTTGAAGTGCATCCAACCAAACTAACACATCCAACTGTGTATTATTGGAATGATTGAGAGAAGTTGCCTCATGTGGAAGCAGCTTGAAGTGCATCCAACCAACTAACACATCCAACTGTGTATTATTGGAATGATTGATTGAAAATTTTATTACCAGATGCAGAATGGAAGTAGGTAAAACAAATTAAAACGTTTTCTTTGCCCTATAGGAAAAAAACGTTTTCTTCGCCCTATTTTTTTATTTATTTCTTTTAGCCTAAACTTAACCAGTTGGAAACCAGGGGTACAGTAATAAAATTAGCAATCAACCAATCAATCAATTCAATAGACCATGCTCACTTAAAACAGCGCTGCTTCTCTCTCAGTCTGACTCCCCCGCTGTTGCAGACAGGAGTGTGTGTGTGTGTGTGCGTGTGTGTGTGTGTCACAGTGTGTGTGTGCGTGTGTGTGTGTATGTGTGTGTGTGTGTGTGTGTGTGTGTGTGTGTGTGTGTGTGTATGTGTGTGTGTGTGTTTGTGGGTACGCCAGCGTCGGACAGTGAGAGAGAACGCTGCAGTCAGTAGAAAGTAGGAAGGAAGAAATTTAAATCAATCAATTAATCTATCAATCAATCCGCGATTTTTCTTTTGTTCTAGATTGAGTCAAGACCCATCAATTACATCATCCAACATTGTTTAAAGGACTAACACATTCCCCTTGACAGAATCGCTTCATATTTAGTCGTTATGGTGCTTTCAACATAACCATTTGTTGTCCGCGATCTTGTTTTCTCCCGGAGTGAGCCGGGGAGGGTTATGTGATTCGGTTGTGGGCGGGTCCTGAGCCCAGGACCGTGGATTGTTGCCAATAAAGACGTGTGAATGGCCAATCAGAATCGAGAAATTTGCATGCCGTTGTATAAAGTGGAGTAGGAAGCTGTTCCAAAACTTGTCAGCCAATACTTGACTGTACCTCCACATTCTTCGGCCGTTCGCTTCTTCAGGCCTGTACACTGTCTGTGGTAGCGCGTGGTCCAGCCGCCCCATCAAGAGTGTTTTGGGGGTGACTGGGTCGACATCTGCTACATCACTTGAGACGTAACCGAGGGGCTTTGAGTTCAATACTCCCTCGATCTCCGTGAGGACTGTCATTAGGACTTCTTCCGCCACGGTCTGGGCCCCAAGCACAGCGTACAGGGCTGTCTTTATTGAACGTACTTCTCGTTCCCAAGTTCCACCGAAGTGAGGTGCATTCGGGGGATTAAACTGGAAGTCAATCTGGGATGGAGCGAGGTGGGTCTTAAGTTCTGGGCCCATAGCTTGGAAGCTCTCTCTCAGCTCTCTTTCTCCGCCTTTGAAGTTTGTCCCGTGATCAGACAATAGTATAGACGGTTTGCCTTTCCGCGCTGTGAATCTTCGGAAGGCCATAAGGAATGAGTCTGTGCTCATGGTTGGAAGGAGTTCTATATGCATCGCTCGGGTGGTCATGCATTTGAATACAATACCCCACCGCTTCTCGGTTCCTCTTCCTTTCTTTACATACAGCGGGCCGAAACAGTCCATACCGGTGGAGTGAAAAGGCTTGTCGCCAAGTCGGAGGCGACAGGGAGGTAGGTCAGCCATCCGGGGTATACTGGGCTGCGCTCGCCATTTACGACAGTCTAGACAGGTCCGCTGGAAACGCAGCACTGCTTCTCTCCCTTGCAGTATCCAATAACGACGTCTGATCTCCGCGAAGACTCTCTCTGCCCCGGCGTGATGCACATCCTCGTCGTATTTCTTTATGATCAGCTCTGTGACCTTGTGTCGGCTGTTTAAGACTATCGGGTACTTGACGTCATCCGGTAAGTCTGGAGCTCTCCGCAGACGACCACCCACTCTGATGAGACCATGGGCGTCGCTCTCGGGGGCTAGGTGGAGCAATCTGCTGTCTGACGGGACAGGCTTTGCTCCCTGTAGACAGTCTAGCTCGTCGGGAAACGAGTCTCTCTGGGCTCGTTGTAGGAGAAGAAGTTCTGCTTCTTCGTAGTTAGCTGCAGTAATGTCAGTAGTGAGCTGAACCTCTGGGTGGTGCCACAGGAATGTCTTTAGCTGCGCACTCTCAAGGGTGAGGCAATCGTCTATGTCGGGGTCTGTGGAGACGAGTGTGGTCAATCCACAGAACATAGATTTCTTGTTTTCGGCCTCCTCTTTACTCGCTTCCCGTGGGGTGGGTGTAGGCCACTCTTCTTCCGGGAGCTTGAGGAACTCTGGCCCGTCACTGTATAGGTTGTGGCGGGTGAGGTCATCCAGGGACATTCCCCGGGTGATGACGTCAGCTGGGTTGTGTTTTGTGTCCACATACCTCCAGCTTGCTGCTTCTGTTAAATCTTGGATCTCTGTGACTCTGACTCCCACGAAGACCTTGTATCTACACGAATCAGACCGGATCCATGTTAGTACTGTCGTGGAGTCTGACCACAAGATTGTTCTTTGCACCGGGATGGTGAGCTCACGTTGGATTAACGTGGCGAGTTGCGCTCCTGCTAGGGCTGCGCAGAGCTCTAGACGCGGGATAGATTGTTGCTTGCGTGGGGCTATTCTTGAGCGAGCCAGGATGAAAGCAGTATGTATTTCTCCTCCCTCCTCTCGGGCACGCAAGTAGGCCACCGAACCGTAGGCTACTTCGGAGGCGTCGCTGAAGACGTGCAGGTCCATCTGGCACGTCTCCGGCCTCACTGTGGGTGGGAAGTAGCTGCGGCGTATGTTGACACCTGGGAGTGAGCTGAGTTCTGTCTCCCACTCTCTCCATGTGGAGGCAAGGTGTTCGGGTATGGGGTCGTCCCAGCCCTGGTCCTTGTCCCATAACGCTCTTACAATCATCTTTGCCCTGGTGGTGTAAGGTAGAATACATCCTAACGGGTCATATTGTCTGGCGAGTGTTCTGTATACACTCCATCTGGTGGTCGGTAGTGCAGTCGACCTTCCCTGCTCCTTGGTCAGGGGTGTGTGTTTATAATGGAGCGAGTCTGTTTTGAAGCGCCAGACTAGTCCTAATGTCATTTCTTGGGCTTCTCCTGGGATGGTCGCCATCCAGGTCTCGCTGCTTGCTGCCTTGTCCTCGGGGGAGAGGCTGCGCAATACTTGCGGGTCGCTGCTGGCCCACTGCCTGAGATCAAAGCCGCCTTTGATCAGGGAGGCGCGGAGCTTGAGTAGAAGGGCCTCGGCTTCTTCTGGCGTCGAGACGCTTTGCAGACAGTTGTCCACGTAGAAACTATTTCCTACACTTTGTCGGACCTCTTCATCGGCTGCTGGGTCCTCTGCGACGTGTTTTTGCAGTGCAAACCTAGCACAGCATGGGCTGCATGTGGTTCCGAAAGGGAGGACTTCCCATTGATAGATAGCTGGTTGCTCGTCCCCGATCCTCTCTCTCCATAGGAACCGCAGCAGGGGCTTGTCCTCCTCCACTAGTCTCACCTGCAGGAACATCCCTTTGATGTCGCCGCTGATGGCCACCTTGTCTTGGCGGAAACGTAGTAACACGCCTAGTAGAGAGGGGCCGAGTGTTGGGCCGGGCAAGAGCTCTTTATTCAGATTTTGTGATCCGATCTGGTAGCTGCAGTTGAACACAATACGATCCTTGCCGTTGTGGTGGACTTTGTGGTGCGGCACGTACCATGATTCGGTCGTCTGATCGGCCTCTTTAATGTCAATTTTCTTTATGTGTCCCGCTGTGATTAGCTTGTCATTCTCAGCGCGGTACACAGTCTTTTGAGCGGGGTCTCTGGCTAGGCGCCGCTCTGTGTTCAATAGATACCGCTCCGTCGCTTCTTTTGGGGCGTGGAAGGTAGGCATACCCTCTCGCCTCAGGAGTGGAGTTGCGTATCTCATCACTCCGTTGACTTTGACTCTCTTTGTCCCCTGCTCGAGGAGGGCTATAGCGTAAATGTCTTCCTTGGAACGAATGTCTTTCTTTTCGTTCTTAAAGGGCATTGTCTCTAGTGTCCATAGCCTCTCGACATGCTGTAGGAGGGTGGTGTCTTCTTCTGTCACTCTGGAGTGGAGGCAGCTAGTGGCTGCTGTTCGGTTAAGAGACCTAGCGAGGGGGCCTTGTAGTGTCCATCCTAGGCGGGTCTCGACTGCTGCAGGACAGCCTCTGGGCCCTGTGTGGACCCGGTCCATCGGGACGATGAGGTCTGCATGGTCGGAGCCTATCAGCAGGGTCGGGGTGGCACCATCTATGAGCGGTATAGGTAGTTGACGCAGGTGCACATATTTATCCATCAGCTTGGCGATGGGGTAGGTGTACTGCGACAGGCCTATGTCCTGGCTGGTGAAAGCGTTAGTGATCCTATACCGTCTCTCTGGCTGCCCGCTTGCTGCGATAGTGAAGGAGACATTCTCGCCCTATATCGTCTTTAGATCTCTTCTTATTGTCCAAATCGTCATCTGGTCTTCGCTCCCCCGCAGCCCCAGCTGGGCCGCAGCGGACGCGAGGAGAAGGGTCTTCTCTGACCCGTCGTCAAGGACGGCGTAAGTGTCCATGACCTTGTCTTGGTAACTCAATGTTACGCGGACCACCTTTAAGAGCACCCGGGCTCCCCCGCTGCTGGCGGGGTCAATGTACATAACACTTGCCTTTGTGTTGCTTGAGGGTGCAGGCTTTCTTCTGTTACTGTCGTGTAGGACGTCTAAGTGGGCTCCATCACACCGACTACACCTCTTCTTTAAGCGGCAATCGGCTGCCATGTGACTGCGCGCACATCGGTAACAGCGTCGGTTGGACTTTATCCATTGACTCACCTCGTCGGCGGTCATCTTCTTGAACGTGTCACATTCTGACAGCCAGTGTTCCTTTTCGCAGTACGGGCACACCATCTTCCACTTCTCTTTCATCGAGGGGGTACTGTGGTTCTTGCTGCTCGGTACTGATTCTGATTGGTGCATGACGGTCACCAATCTGCGGCCATCGTTTACTCTCCTAGGTCCCTCTCTGGAGCTTGGTGTGCTCCGCATGAACGTATCCAACCGTAGGCTGTTGACTTCTCTCGCCAGGAAGTCGGCTAGGTCTAGGAGGGATGGCTCGGGACCGTTAGGATCACGGTGGTCTCTTTGCCGCCTGAAACGCTCTTGTCGGGCGGGCGGAAGCTTCTCTAAAATCCTCTCGACATTAGAGTTCGCGTACAGTTCGTGCATACCCTTTTCTCTTTGCGCCCCCAGCATCCCTACCAGGGATTGTACCTTGATAGACAGGTCATCTAGTGAGCGATTGTCTGTGGCTGGGGGTAGGCGGTCAATATGCCTTATCTCTTGTATTACGTAGTCCCATATGCGTCCATATCTTTGGTCGAGTGCTGCTAGAGCCGCGGTGTATGGGGTAGTAGAGGTGGCATATGCCAGCGCTATATTGTGCGCTCGGGGCACCTTGAGGTGCTTGAGTAGGATAGCATACTTGTACGGTTCATCAGTTACATTTACATTTACATTTAGTCATTTAGCTGACGCTTTTATCCAAAGCGACTTACAAGTTCTGTGCGACAAGACAGCAAGAAGGGTATAACTATCAGCTGAGTAACAATGTTCATCAAAGTGTTGCGTGTTACAGTGTAGGTTAGTTTATTAGGACAAGTGCATGACATTAAGGTTAGTCGGGGTTCGATTTTTTTTTTTTTTTTTTTTTTTTCATTTCAGATAATTGTTGAAGAAGTGAGTCTTTAGTCGACGGCGAAAGATTGGATGGGATTCGGCTGTCCTAACTGGGATGGGTAGTTCATTCCACCATTGTGGGGCAAGGACTGAGAATAGGCGGCTTCTCTTTGATGACCCTCCGGGAGCTTGGATAGGAGTAGATCTGAGGCGTCCAGAAGATGCAGAGCGTAGGGGTCTTGAGGGTGTGTAGTTAGAGACCATTGACCGGAGGTAGGCGGGAGCGGTTCCCTTTGCCGCACGGTATGCTAGGTCGAGGGCCTTGAAGCGGATACGTGCAGCAATAGGGAGCCAGTGCAGGTCCCTAAGAAGTGGGGTGACATGGGCCGACTTCGGTAGGTTTGAGATCAGGCGGGCCGCTGCGTTTTGAATGAGTTGAAGAGGCTTGGTGGCAGTGGACGGGAGGCCAGCTAGCAGTGCGTTGCAGTAGTCGAGGCGGGAGATGACTGTTGATTGGACGAGGAGTTGGGTGGCTTCTTTTGTCAGGAAGGGGCGTATCCTTCTGACGTTGCTCAGGAGGAATCTGCAGGTTCTGGTTGTCGCTGCGATGTGAGCAGAGAAGTTCAGCTGGTCGTCGAGGACAACACCAAGGTTCTTGGCGGTCGGCGACGCGGACCTCCGGACATCATTGTCTCTAAGCACATTCGTAGCTCTGTGTACTGTGCTCTGTTCTCGTGTGTGAAGTCCGGAAACGTCGGTGTGCCAATGTACGATGCCATGGATGGCTGGCACATCGGTGAGCGTTGGAAGAGAGGCCTCCTAGGCGAGTCTCCTCTTACGCCTCTTGGTGGGCTGGTACCTGCTGGATACCATGGCCCGCGTATCCAGGTGCTGTTCCTCGGGGCTGGTCGTGCGTCAAGCTCACCCGTGAATTGAGTCGGGGGTCTGTAGCGCAGAGCCGCGGGGGTAAAGCCTGGGCTGTACTGGACCTCCTGGTCCTGTGGAGTACTGTGCTGCTGTTGGGCTTGACTCTCCTCCTCTCCCTCTTCTTCTTCCTCTGGCAGGTCCTCTAGATCCTGTAGTCGTCTATTTAGCCTCTCCGCGGTGTAGACCGTTTCTTCCTTGTAGCTGGGTCTCGCTTGGACCGGTCGGGGAAGGGGTTCGGAGAGGGGTATAGGCTCTCTCTGGTGGTCGGGCTCAGGGTCGCTTGATCGGGTAGGGGAGGGTGCCCTTGACCCTTGTCTTGACAAGGCCCTGGAGCCCCGTGCGGAGGGAGGGGGTGTTGCCCTGGTAATCAGCTGCTCCATTATCTGCGCTTGTAATCGGTCGCGCTCGGCTTTGCGCTTGGTGAGAGCGAGGTCGCGCTCTGCTTCTCTTTGGGCACCGGCAGCGGCGCGCTGGGCTTCGGCGGCGGCGCGCTGGGCTTTGGCCCGGTCCCTTCCCATATTCTCTTCCGTCTGAAGGCGTCTAATCTCTAGACGTATACGGTCTTCGTCGCTCCGTTGCTGCGCTTGAAGGCGTTCTCTTTCCATGGAAGAATGTTCGCGCTCACTAAGCGTCTGTGCTTGGAGTCGATCGCGCTCTGTTGAGGCTGCCAGGCTGGCGAGGAAGGCCTGTGCCAGCATCTTGTCCGCCTCGCTGGGGGAAGACGCTGGTTGAGGTGATCCGCTCCTGGCAGTACTCGTTGGAGATCCGTTCTCCTGTGGCGAGTCGAGGAGATCCATCTCCGGGGTGCTCGCCTCTTCTTGTAGTGGGTCGAGTTCCATCCCTGGAGGGCTTTCTTTATCCTGGAGCTCTCCGGGGACTACTTCTTCGGTCTTGGCGGGGGGTAAAGTCATGTCAGGTCCCTCCTGGTCCCCACCGTGAGCTTGGTCAGTTACGTTAGAACCCACTAGGGCCTCTACTGGCAGGGTAGCCTGGTCGATAGGGTCGGACATAATTTTACTATCTACTTTTTCCGCGTTTACCGTCTGTAGAAAGCTAGGTAGTATATTGGCAACGTAATCCTCTAAGTACTGAGGTGTCTGCCGTCTACGCTGCGGGCGATCTATTTTAGGAGAACCGTTTTGTGGAGTGTTCATCATTGGCCATGTCAATATTAATACTACTATATTAATATTACGCTAGTTACCCTCCGGCTCGAAGGACCAATTGTAACTGAGGGGTACAATTCCCTGACTGTATTGATAAGTATGGTATCATTAAACCACTACCGTCTTTATGTACATCCTACTGGCCATACAGTACATAGGTATCTTAATGATGAACACTTCCCCACAATGAATCGGTTCTACACAAAGTTGTATTTAAGTATTTATTGCAGCAAAAGGTACATAATATACTTTCTTTACTTCACTTTGAATGCGCTTATAAGGCAAAGGAATGTGCGTAGGCAAATCAATAACGAATGTCCATTCTCATATTACGCAGGAGGTAATTATACAACCTGAATCTTAGGGAATTATATCTATGGTACACTAGTAATATAGCGAGAGATACTGGAAGGGTCCCCCCGGTTGTAAGCCAGCAAGGGTAGAGGATCTGTCGGTAGTAGAGTCTGGGCCAACGATGATAAGGAGACTCCGAGTACGGGAGACGGTGCAATAAGATCTTGATCCACAGACGAATACAGCTGTTCTTCGTAGCCTGTAGCTCCACAGGGAAGAAAGCTAGCCTGCCTCAGGCTTCTGAGGGGCAGACTCGACGTGGCTCCTCACAGGGTAATCCCACACACTTGTGGGCGTCGGCGATTCTCCGCTCCATTAATTACAGGACCAAAAGCAAATATAATCCAGCCGAAAAGGGCTATGCAGTCGTCGGGTAGATAATCCAGTGTACATGTCCACACGATCCTCGTCTAGGGCCCCTCGGGTGAAAGCGCCATGATAAGCAGCCCAGCCTGGATAAGCACTCTAGCTGATACGAGGAAAACGTTGGTGATGCTGGTCACTGTAGAACTTTAGCCGCACGATACACTATACACAAATAGACTATTACTGACTTAATAGAATAGGTTGCACTCGACGGTACAGCGTTAAACTCTGACACTTCAGTTATTAATTCGCACGCGGTCTCAATGCTCTATTTGGGGCCAAACAGGCCATACTTCACCGCACGTCGTATCGTGGGTGAGGCTTCAACTTATTGGGTAACACTCTAAGACTAAGACTAAGTGCTTCTGTATTCACCTGCGCCGTATTTATACGCTTAGATGAATAAACTAGTACCAGCTTTATTCCTGTCTCATATCCTTGCGCAATACCATTCTTGTCCAGGCATGTCCCCGGCGGTGACTTTGAACCTGACTTTGGAGGCATGGCCTTGGCGCCTGTGGACCGCTGTCCAATAGGAGAATGAAATATTATGGTCTGTACTAGGCTAAAGGGATATTCCGTGTATATGTACAAGGAATATACAAGGGATATCAAACGATATACAAATATTATGCAATATATATCAATCAATAAATATATATATTCGGTTTAATCTGATCCTTTGTAACAATAAGCCTTTTTAATTAGACTCCCGGTTGTTTTGGGTTTTCCCTGATACGATACGAAATGTAAATATATGAATGATACAATATGTAAATATTAGTGTTGTCAGGCGATTAAAAAAAGTTATCTAATTAATTACAGGATTTGTAATTAATTAATCGCATTTTAATCGCATAACCATTTTATGCCTGATATTCTATATAATCATATTTCAAATTGCATGTGTCCGGATGGCAAAATTCAGTACTGTATCTACAAAACCTCCTGTTTAATTATTTTTCAGGTCTGGTCAATTTTAGCATGGTGTTATTCACAGTCAAAGATAAAAAATTAATAAATACAATTGAATTTATATTCTGATTTGGTTCATTACAATTTACTCAAGCCTAGTAACAGACACAGTATTTCTGACACTGGGAATACATTCCCTGAGATCCATAGATGTCCCTAGAATCAGATACCAAGAACATGCAAATTGACCATTAAAAATAAGAAAAGTCTGTAAATGTGTATTCTACGTTCTTATGGAATGAATGAGATTTAAAAAAATATATATATAAAAAAAATTTAAGAAAACTTTTTTTAAATTAATTTTGAGTTCATTTTCATAACGCGATAATTTGCTGTGTAATTAATTAATCTAATTAACGCGATAAACTGACAGCCCTAGTAAATATATTACTTATGGTTATAACATAACATACATTATATACCTTTTTCCCTGTGGTCGATCAGTCCTTTATTTACGTTTTCTGATGAGACCGTGTCGGGACAGAACATGGTGTCACGATACAGATCTTTGTTTAAAAAAAACAAAAAAAAAAACAAGATAGTCCAGTGAGTGAGTGCACGTGGATATGAGTTCTCACGTCCCGAGTTCTGACAGGGATAGTTCTCTTGACAGCAGAGCCGGCCGTCCGAGCCCTTTGTTGTAGAGCCTGATGGCTGCCGGTATAAAGGACCGGCCCAGGCAGTTTGTGGTGTGTGGGGGGGGGGGGGGTGAGTCTTTGGCTGAACGTGCTCTTCATTCTGGCTAGCTCCTCGTAGAAGGGGTGGGTAGGGGTTCTCCAGGATGGCTTCTAGCTTTTTCCTCATCCTCCTGTCAGCCACCACCTCTAGATTATCCAGCTCACCACCCACTACTGAGCTAGCCTTCTTCACCAGCTTGTTCAGCTCACCACCCACTACGGAGCTAGCCTTCTTCACCAGCTTGTTCAGCTCACCACCCACTACGGAGCTAGCCTTCTTCACCAGCTTGTTCAGCTCACCACCCACTACGGAGCTAGCCTTCTTCACCAGCTTGTTCAGCTCACCACCCACTATGGAGCTAGTCTTCTTCACCAGCTTGTTCAGCTCACCACCCACTACTGAGCTAGCCTTCTTCACCAGCTTGTCCAGCTCACCACCCACTACTGAGCTAGCCTTCTTCACCAGCTTGTTCAGCTCACCACCCACTACTGAGCTAGCCTTCTTCACCAGCTTGTTCAGCTCACCACCCACTACCCACTAGCCTTCTTCACCAGCTTGTTCAGCTCACCACCCACTACTGAGCTAGCCTTCTTCACCAGCTTGTTCAGCTCACCACCCACTACCCACTAGCCTTCTTCACCAGCTTGTTCAGCTCACCACCCACTACTGAGCTAGCCTTCTTCACCAGCTTGTTCAGCTCACCACCCACTACTGAGCTAGCCTTCTTCACCAGCTTGTTCAGCTCACCACCCACTACCCACTAGCCTTCTTCACCAGCTTGTTCAGCTCACCACCCACTATGGAGCTAGCCTTCTTCACCAGCTTGTTCAGCTCACCACCCACTACTGAGCTAGCCTTCTTCACCAGCTTGTTCAGCTCACCACCCACTACTGAGCTAGCCTTCTTCACCAGCTTGTTCAGCTCACCACCCACTACTGAGCTAGCCTTCTTCACCAGCTTGTTCAGCTCACCACCCACTACTGAGCTAGCCTTCTTCACCAGCTTGTTCAGCTCACCACCCACTACTGAGCTAGCCTTCTTCACCAGCTTGTTCAGCTCACCACCCACTACTGAGCTAGCCTTCTTCACCAGCTTGTTCAGCTTGCTGGAGTCCCTCGAGCTGATGTTGCCCCCCCCCCCCCCCCCCAGCACACCACAGCAAAAAAGTATAAACGTATGTATATATGTATACCGTATATGTATGTATGTATGTATGTGTGTGTGTGTGTGTGACAGATCGGTTCGGACTCCTCTGCGTTGTGTATTAAAATCTGATGTCCCGAGGGGGAGTCGAACAGGGGAGCTCCCGCTCCGCGGGCGATGACACAGGCCACTGCACTAAGAAGTGAATCCACTCCTAAGTACCGTACTTATGCGTTTATTAACCCTGTTATGGAAAGTGAGTTTAACTTACCAGCCCGCTTACTGCCACAGTCACCTGTCAACACCCCTGTTTCTGTGACTGTGGATATACTCACGGACCTCTGTTACATATGTATGTATGTATGTATGTATGTATGTATGTATGTATGTATGTATGTATGTATGTATGTATGTATGTATGTATGTATGTATGTATGTATGTATGTATGTATGTATGTATGTATGTATGTATGTATGTATGTATGTATGTATGTATGTATGTGTAACTGAGGGGTACAATTCCCTGACTGTATTATATAAGTATGGTATCATTAAACCACTACTGTCTTATGTACATTACTACTGGCCATACAGTACACAGGTATCTTAGATGAACACTTCCCACAATGACACGGTTCCACACAAAACTGGGTTTAAGAATATTTATTAGCAGCAATGATAGTATATATAACAATACTTTACGTAGGGTGCGCTTATAAGGCAAAAGAATGTGCGTAAGCAAATCAATAACGTATGTCCATTCTCATATTACGCAGGATATAATGAATACAACCTGAATCTTAGGAATTATATCTATGGTACTCTAGTAAGGCAGCGGGAGATACTGGTAGGGTCCCTCCGGTTGTAGGCCAGCAAGGGGAGAGGATTTGTCGGTAGTAGAGTCTGGGTCAACGATGAATAGAGAGACTCCAAGTACAGGAGACGGTGCAATAATAATAATAATAATAATATTAGATCAAATTTATATAGCGCCTTTCATAGAACCCAAGGTCGCTTTACAATCAGGACAAAAAATAGGGCAAGGAAAGTAGGGGGGGAGGGGGAAAAGGGGATGAGGGAAAGTAGGGGATAATGGACCTAATTTAATCTAAAACTAACTGATGGGGAAAGCCTTGGTGAAGAGGTGTGTTTTTAGAGCGGATTTGAAGGTGTCCAATAAGCTCTTGATCCGCAGACGAATAACAGCTGTTCTCCGTGGCATGCAGCTCCGCATGGAAGAAAGCTAGCCAGCCTCAGGCTTCTGAGAGGCGGGCTCGACATTGCTCCTCACAGGGTAAATCCCACACAATTGTGGGTGTAGGCGATTCTCCGCTCCATCAATTACAGGACCAAAGCAAATATAATCCAGCCGAAAAGGGCTATGTAGTCGTCGGGTAGATTATCCAGTGTACATGTCCACACGGTCCTCGTCTAGGACTCCTCGGGTGAAAGCGCCAGGGTAAGCAGCCCAGCCTGGATAAGCACACTAGCTGGTACGAGGAAACGTTGGTGATGCTGGTCACTGTAGAACGGTAGCCGCACGATACACTATACATAAATAGACTATTACTGAATTAATAGAATAGGTCGAACTCGACGGTACAGCGTTAAACTCTGATACTTCAGTTATTAATTTGCACGTGGTCTCAATGCTCTATTTGGGGCCAAACAGGCCATACTTCACCGCACGTTGTATCGTGGGTGAGGCTTCAACTTATTGGGTAACTTAACTTCTGTATTCACCTGCGCCGTATTTATACGTTAGGTGAACAAACTAGTACCAGCCCTATTCCTGTCTCGTATCCTTGCGCAGAGCCGTTCATGTCCAGACATGTCTTTGGCGGTGACTTTGAACCAGACCTTGGGGGTATGGCAATGGCGCCTAAGGGACCGCTGTCCAATAGGAGAACGAAATATTATGGTCTGTACTAGGTAAAAGGGATATTCCGTGTATATGTACAAGGAATACACAAGGGATATCAAACGATATACAAATATTATGCAATATATATCAATTAATAAATATATATATTCGGTTTAATCTGATCCTTCGTAACAGCCGCCTCCTAATTAGTCCCACCTAATTAGATAAGCAGAGATAGATTAACCGCACTGTCCACTACTCAATGTCCGTTGTGAGGGTAGGGCAGTTCACAAAGTCAGGGGGTCATGGTCGTCATCAAGAGTGTCGGGGAGCCTTGGCAACTCTATCAGCCTCGCCACGGGTCGGGTGTATGTCCGCCTCTGGCCGAGCACTTCTGCCGCTCTGACCTTTCCGTTGGCACCAGTGATCACTTTGCTTACGCGGCCGGCCGGCCACGCAGCTCGGGGTAGTGACTGGTCTATGATCATGACGACTGGACGGGATGAAGGGGGGCTTAGGAGGAAGCGGGCCTGAGACTGCTTTGATCTGTGCTTGGCTGTGCCTCCTCCTCCTCCGTCTGTTTCTCTTGTTTGCTCTGTACCCCGTCTGAGGAGGGGCCGGTTCCGGCCGCCCCGTCAAGGAGTCGCTTGGGGTGCTAGGTTCGAGGTCAGCTACGTCTGGAGCGCAGCTGAGGGGGGTGGAGTTCCGAACTCCCTCTTGTGCCCACGGTTCTCTCACAGGCCTCTCGCTTAATGTCAATACCCTCTCAACGGGCTGTACGAGGGAGTGGCCGGTGTCGCTCGCCTTTGTGTGTAGGCAGCGTGTCGACGTGGGTTGACTGTCAAGTCCGTAGAGGGGGCCCTGGAGCGTCCACCCCAGTCGGGTCTGAACCGCAACTGGGCATCCTTTGGGTCCGATGTGGGCCGCCTCAATTGGGAGAATGAGGTCCGCGTGGTCGGAGCCGATGAGCAGGGTCGGTGTGGCGCCGTCGATAAGCGGTATAGGTAGTTGACGTAGGTGCACATACTTCGCCATCAGCTGTGGGATGGGGTAGGTGTACTGTGATAGGCCTATGTCGTGGCTGGTGAAGACGTTGGTTATACTATACTGCTTCTCGGGCTGGTCCACCGCTGCTATCTTGAAGGAGACCTTCTCACCTTTTATGGTCTTCTGGTCCCTTCTGATGGTGCGTATTGTCATGGTACCTTTGGCACCACGCAGGCCCAACTGGGCTGCTGCGGAAGCGAGGAGGAGAGTCTTTTCAGACCCATCGTCCAGGACGGCGTAAGTGTCCAGGACCTTGTCCTCGTAGCTCAGGAGCACTCTGACCACTTTTATGAGCACTCGGGGGGTCCCGCTATGCTGGTCAATGTGGAGCACTCCTGTTGGTCGGTTGCTTTGGATCGTCTGGGGTGGTGCCGACTCGCGGTCGTCCGAGTAGCACCGTGACTCCCAGTGTCTGCTGTAGCAGTCGGGACAGTAGGGAGCGGTCTGGTGGATCTTTGGTACTGGTGCCACCGCCTCGGCATGGTACATTACCGCAACGGGCCCACTCTGTTGTCCTGGCTGACGCCTGTTGATGTCATGCAGGACCTCCAAGTGGGCGCCGCCGCACCTGCCGCACTTCTTCTTCAAGCGGCACTCAGCTGCCATGTGGCTGCGCGCGCAGCGGAAGCAGCGGCGGTGGTCCTTGATCCACTGACTCACCTCATCCGTGGTCAGCTTCCCGAAAGTGTCGCATTGATACAGCCGATGTTCCCCTTCACAGTACTGGCATTCAATCTTCCACTCCTCTTTCGTCGAGGGGGTGTCGTACTACCCAGTATATTGCTAGCCAATGTACAATCAATTGACAATAAACTGGACGACATCCGAGCAAGGATTCAATTCCAGAGAGACGTTAGAGACTGCAATGTTCTTTGCTTCACCGAAACATGGCTGACGCCGGAGGTTCCAGATCACGCGATTCAACCAGCGGATCACTTCTTTATCCATAGAAAGGATCGGTCATCATCAGAGTCCGGTAAACAACGTGGAGGGGGTATTGCCTTCATGTTTAACAAAAATTGGAGTGATCCAACGAACGTGAAGGAACTATCCAACCACTGCTCCCCAGAACTGGAATATATAACCATCAAGTGTCGTCCTTTCTTCCTCCCGAGGGAGTTAACGGCGATCGTCCTGGTCGGAGTGTATATTCCACCGCAAGCTGAAGCCAGCAACAAGGTTGCGCTCTCCAGACTACACGACGAGGTAAACAGAATCCAAGAGGCGAATGTTAACGCCGCCATTTTAGTTCTGGGAGATTTCAATAGCGCCAATCTGAGAAAGGTATTACCCGACTTCTATCAGCATGTGACTTGCAACACCAGAGGCGGTAACATCCTAGATCACTGTTACACGCAATTTAAAGGTGGCTACAAGGCTCATTCTGATAGTGGCTTCGGTAAGTCAGATCACGCATCAATTTTTCTTACACCGAAGTACAGACAGAAAATTAAAAGTACTCCCGTAGTCTCGCGAGAGGTGCAGAAATGGGATGTGACGTCAGAGGATACGATCCGGTCAGTGTTTCACAACACAGACTGGAACGTGCTCCGCGACACAGATAACATTAATGCCTACACGGAGACAGTGCTGGACTATGTTTGTACTAGGGTGAAAGAAACAATCCCCACTACCAAAATGAAAGTTTACCCAAATCAAAAACCCTGGGTAGACAAATCCGTCCGTGAAGCTCTGAGAGAGCGCACCAAAGCATACAACGACGGCCTAGAGGCAGGCAACATGAATGACCACAAGGTGGCGCGATACAACGTAAGGAGGACTGTGTCAGAGGCTAAACGACGCTACAGGGATAAAATTGAACTCCAGTTTGAACAAGCTGACTCTAGAGCTATGTGGCAGGGGCTCAAAACGATGACAGACTACAAAGGCGCCTCCCTCAAACTGAACAGTGACATCTCCTTAGCAAATGACCTCAATACCTTCTATGCGAGGTTTGATGCTGGTAATAACAACACCAGCTCACAAGCCTCGGCAATGGGGGGGGGGGGGGTCGGCTGCTGATGGAGGCGCAGTGTTCAGGGTAACAGAGCATGAGGTGAGGCGGACCTTTAAAAAAGTGAATATCAGGAAGGCAGCAGGTCCAGACGGCATCCCCGGCCGCGTCCTAAAAGTCTGTGCCGACCAACTGGCCCCAGTATTCACTGACATATTTAACCTGTCCTTAGAACAGGCTGTCATCCCCACCTGCCTGAAGAAGTCCACTATTATCCCTGTACCCAAAAAATCCAAGCCTGCTTGCCTCAACGACTACCGCCCTGTAGCTCTCACCTCCATAGCCATGAAGTGCTTCGAGAAGCTAGTAAAGGGCTACATCTGCTCCTCCCTCCCCATCAACATGGACCCCCTGCAATTTGCATACCGCCCCAACAGGTCCACGGAGGACGCCATATCCCATGTGCTGCACACAGCAGCATCACACCTGGACAAGAGGCAGGGGAACTATGTGAGAATGCTATTCATCGACTACAGCTCGGCATTCAATACCATAGTCCCCTCCATACTCATAGCCAAGCTCAGGGACCTGGGCTTGGGCTATGACCTCTGCCAGTGGGTCTTGGACTTCCTGACTGGCAGACCCCAGGTGGTGAGAGCAGGCAACTGCACCTCCTCATCCATCACCCTCAACATAGGGGCCCCCCAGGGCTGTGTTCT
This sequence comes from Notolepis coatsorum, assembly GCF_963971535.1. NCBI lineage: Eukaryota > Metazoa > Chordata > Actinopteri > Aulopiformes > Paralepididae > Notolepis > Notolepis coatsorum. The sequence goes on from NC_140169.1 coordinate 51,193,876, forward strand.
GAGTCCCCTCCTCTACTCCCTGTACACACACGACTGTGTGGCTCAGCGGAGTAGCAATACAATCGTCAAATTTGCTGACGACACAGTGGTGGTGGGCCTGATCTCTGCCAACGACGAGAGGGCCTACCTGGAAGAGGTCAAGGTCCTGGCGGGATGGTGCCAGGAAAACAGCCTCTCCCTGAACGTCAGCAAAACAAAGGAGATGATTGTGGACTTCAGGAGGTCGGGGGTCAAGGACTACAGCCCCCTCAGCATCGACGGGGCACCGGTTGAGAGAGTCAACAGCTTCAAGTACCTCGGAGCCCACATATCCGAGGACTTGACATGGACCACACACATTAACAGTGTGGTGAAGAAGGCACGACAACGCCTCTACTTCCTCAGGCGCCTAAGGAAGTTCCAAGTCAGCCAGAAGATCCTTAAGAACTTCTACTCATGTACAATAGAGAGCATCTTGACCGGCAACATCACCTCCTGGTTTGGGAATAGCACTGCAAAAGACCAAAGCAGACTACAAAGAGTGACACGTTCAGCCGAACGCACAATTGGAGGGGGGCTCCCCACCCTCCAGAACATTTACTACAAGCGTTGCAAGGGGAAGGCTAAGAGAATTATTAAGGACTCGAGCCACCCGAACAACTGCCTCTTTGAACTGCTGCCGTCAGGCAAGCGATACAGGAGTCTCAAGGCGAGCACAGAAAGACTCAGAAGTAGCTTCTATCCCCAGGCCATCAGGCTGCTAAACGAACAATGAATGAACACTACACAACAACAACCACCAAACACACATAGCACACACATCCACACGCACACACTCACTTTAAACAAACACACTGTAGCACCCACTCCACACACTTTATAGCACACACCCACTTTAAACAAACACACTGTAGCACCCACTCCCCACACTTTATATTTATGGATGAAGGATTGCACTACAACTCGTACACCTTACTGTAAATTGTACCTAAAATTGTACCTCATCCCATTTCTGCTTTGCACTAGATAGTACTGTACATTAGTACACTGCATAGTATTGTGTATTGTATATTATATGGTAACTCAGAACATTGTACATATGTCTATACCGAACACTGTGACCTCATTTTCTTCTTCTAAATTCATGCTATATTATGTTATTATGTTATTTGATACTATCTTGTCTAGCACAGTCTCTGGAGCGTAACAGTAAGAAGCATTTTGTATGAAAGTATTCTGTACTTCTGTATGACAACTATTAAAGAACTTGAACTTGAACTTGGTTCTTGTGCTGCGGTACTGATTCGGCTTGGTGCATAACGGTCACCGACCGGCGGTTATCATTTAATCCCAGAGGTCCTGGTCTTGGGCTTGGTCCACTCCATACGAACGTGTCCAGTCGTAAGCTGCTGACCTCCCTGGCGAGGAACTCAGACAGGTCTAGGAGGGATGCCTCTGGGCCGTTGGGGTCACGGTGGTCTCTCTGCCGCCGAAAACGCTCTTGTCGGGCGGGAGGGAGCTTCTCTAATATTCTCTCTACATTAGAGTTAGCGTACAGTTCGTATATCCCTTTTTCCTTTTGGGACCCCAGCATCCCTACCAGGGACTGTACCTTGATAGAGAGGTCATCCAATGCTCTGTTGTCTCTGGCTGGGGGGAGACGGTCAATGTCTCTTATCTCCTGTATCACGTAGTCCCATATGCGTCCATAACGTTGGTCGAGGGCTACTAGAGCCGCGGTGTATGGGGTAATAGAGTTGGAATATGCCAGCGCTATATTGTGCGCTCTGGGCACCTTCAGGTGCTTGAGTAGGATAGCATACTTGTACGTTTCATCCGGTACATCGGACATCATTGTCTCTAAGCACATTCGTAGCTCTGTGTACTGTGCTCTGTTCTCGTGTGTGAAGTCCGGGAACGTCGGTGTGCCAAGGTACGATGCCATGGATGGCTGGCACATCGGTGAGCGTTGGGGGAGAGGCCTCCTGGGCGAGTCTCCCCATGCGTGTTGTCTTGGGCTGGTACTTGGTGGGTACCGAAGGTCAGGTACCCAGGTGCTGTTCCTCTGGGCTGGCGGTGCGTCAAACTCACCCGTGAGTTGAGTCGGGGGTTTGTAGCGCAGTGCCTCGGGGCTGACGTCTGGGCTGTACTGGACCTCCTGGTCCAGAGTACGTTGCTGCTGGTCGGGGCTGTACTGGGCCTCCTGGTCCAGAGTACGTTGCTGCTGGTCGGCTTGACATTCCTCCTCTTCCTCCTCCTCTTCCTCTGCTAGGTCCTGGAGTCTTCTGTTCAGTCTCTCGGCGTGGTCCGGTTCTTCCCGGTTGCTGGGTCTCGTATGGACCGGCCGGGGAGGGGGTTCGGAGACGTGGACAGGATCCTCCTGTTGGCGGGGTCCCGGGTCGCTTGGTCGGGTAGGGGAATGTGCCCTAGACCCTTGTCGTGATGATCTCCGGGAGCTCCGTGCGGAGTGAGGGGGTGTCGCCATGGCAATCAATTTGTCCATCAGCTGCGCCTGCAGCCGGTCGCGCTCTGCCTCGCGCTGGGCATGGGCAGCGTCGCGCACTGCTTCGCGGCGGCTTCTTTCAATGTTCTCTTCCGTCTGAAGGCGTCTGGTCTCCAGTCTTATGCGGTCGTCTTCACTCCTTTGTTGCGCCTGGAAGCGCTCTCGCTCGGTTGCAGAATGTTCGCATTCACTGAGGGCTTGCGCTTGGAGTTGCGCGTGAAGGCGCTCTCGTTTGTCTGCAGCTTGTTCGCGCTCGCTCGTCTGTTGCGCTTGAAGTCGATCGCGTTCGGTGGAGGCTGCCAGGGTGGCGATGAGTGCCTGCGCCAGCATCTTGTCCGCTTCGCTGGGGGAAGACACAGGCTAAGGTGATCGGCTTCTGGCAGTGCTCGTTGGAGATCCGTTCTCCTGTCGCGCTCCGAGGAGGTCCGTCTCCTGGGTGTGCGTCTCTTCTGGTAGTGGGTCGGGTTCCGTCCCTGGAGGGCTTTCTTTATCCTGGAGCTCTCCAGGGACTACCTCGTTGACGTTGGCGGGGGGTAAAGTCATGTCAGGTCCCTCCTGGTCCCCTCCGTGAGCTTGGTCAGTTACGTTTAGAACCCACTAGGGTCTCTACTGGCGGGGTCGCCTGGTCGGTAGGGTTTGACATACTTTTACTATCCGCTTTATTTATTTTATCCGTACTTAACTTCTTTATAAAGCTAGGTAGTAGACTGTCAGCGTAGTCCTCTAGGGAAAGAGGTGGCTGCTGTCTGCACTGCGGGCGATCTAGTTTAGGAGAACCGTTTGTGGAGTGTTCATCATCGGCCATGTTAATATTAATATTATATTAATATTACGCTAATTACCCTCCGGCTCGAAGGACCAATTGTAACTGAGGGGTACAATTCCCTGACTGTATTATATAAGTATGGTATCATTAAACCACTACTGTCTTATGTACATTACTACTGGCCATACAGTACACAGGTATCTTAGATGAACACTTCCCACAATGACACGGTTCCACACAAAACTGGGTTTAAGAATATTTATTAGCAGCAATGATAGTATATATAACAATACTTTACGTAGGGTGCGCTTATAAGGCAAAAGAATGTGCGTAAGCAAATCAATAACGTATGTCCATTCTCATATTACGCAGGATATAATGAATACAACCTGAATCTTAGGAATTATATCTATGGTACTCTAGTAAGGCAGCGGGAGATACTGGTAGGGTCCCTCCGGTTGTAGGCCAGCAAGGGGAGAGGATTTGTCGGTAGTAGAGTCTGGGTCAACGATGAATAGAGAGACTCCAAGTACAGGAGACGGTGCAATAAGCTCTTGATCCGCAGACGAATAACAGCTGTTCTCCGTGGCATGCAGCTCCGCATGGAAGAAAGCTAGCCAGCCTCAGGCTTCTGAGAGGCGGGCTCGACGTTGCTCCTCACAGGGTAAATCCCACACAATTGTGGGTGTAGGCGATTCTCCGCTCCATCAATTACAGGACCAAAGCGAATATAATCCAGCCGAAAAGGGCTATGTAGTCGTCGGGTAGATTATCCAGTGTACATGTCCACACTCGGGTGAAAGCGCCAGGGTAAGCAGCCCAGCCTGGATAAGCACACTAGCTGGTACGAGGAAACGTTGGTGATGCTGGTCACTGTAGAACGGTAGCCGCACGATACACTATACATAAATAGACTATTACTGAATTAATAGAATAGGTCGAACTCGACGGTACAGCGTTAAACTCTGATACTTCAGTTATTAATTCGCACGCGGTCTCAATGCTCTATTTGGGGCCAAACAGGCCATACTTCACCGCACGTTGTATCGTGGGTGAGGCTTCAACTTATTGGGTAACTTAACTTCTGTATTCACCTGCGCCGTATTTATACGTTAGGTGAACAAACTAGTACCAGCCCTATTCCTGTCTCGTATCCTTGCGCAGAGCCGTTCATGTCCAGACATGTCTTTGGCGGTGACTTTGAACCAGACCTTGGGGGTATGGCAATGGCGCCTAAGGGACCGCTGTCCAATAGGAGAACGAAATATTATGGTCTGTACTAGGTAAAAGGGATATTCCGTGTATATGTACAAGGAATACACAAGGGATATCAAACGATATACAAATATTATGCAATATATATCAATTAATAAATATATATATTCCGTTTAATCTGATCCTTCGTAACAGTATGTATGTATGTATGTATGTATGTATGTATGTATGTATGTATGTATGTATGTATGTATGTATGTATGTATGTATGTATGTATGTATGTATGTATGTATGTGTGTATGTGTGTATGTATGTATGTATGTATGTGTGTGTGTGTGTGTATGTATGTATGTATGTATGTATGTATGTATGTATGTATGTATGTATGTATGTATGTATGTATGTATGTATGTATGTATGTATGTATGTATGTATGTATGTATGTATGTATGTATGTATGTATGTATGTGTGTGTGTGTGTGTGTGTGTCTGTATGTATGTATGTATGTATGTATGTATGTATGTATGTATGTATGTATGTATGTATGTATGTATGTATGTATGTATGTATGTATGTATGTATGTGTGTGTGTGTGTGTGTGTGTGTGTGTGTGTATGTGTGTGTGTGTGTGTGTATGTATGTATGTATGTATGTATGTATGTATGTATGTATGTATGTATGTATGTATGTATGTATGTATGTATGTATGTATGTATGTATGTATGTATGTATGTATGTATGTATGTGTAACTGAGGGGTACAATTCCCTGACTGTATTAATAAGTATGGTATCATTAAACCACTACTGTCTTATGTACATTACTACTGGCCATACAGTACACAGGTATATGATATGAACACCTCCACAATGACACGGTTCCACACAAATCTTGGTTAGAATAATATTTATTAGCAGCAATGATAGTATATAACAATACTTTACGTAGGGTCGCGCTTATAAGGCGAAAGAATGTGCGTGAGTAAATCAATAACGTAAGTCCATTATCATATTACGCAGAAGATAATGAATACCACCTGTATCAATAGGAATTATATCTATGGTACACTAGTAGGGCAGCGGGAGATACTAGTAGGGTCCCTCCGGTTGTAGGCCAGCAGGGGGAGGAAATGTTCGAATGCAAACTCTGGATCAACGGGGAATCAATAAGCTCCTGCTACGGGAGACGGTACATTACTCCCTTGATCGGCAGACGAAAGCAGCAGCTGTAATCCAAGTATGCGTGCAGCATAGGTGAAAGCCAGCCAGCCTCTCCTGGAGACGGGCTCGAGTGATGTTCCTCACGGGTAAATCCCACACAGTAGTGGGGTGTAGACGATTCTCCTCCGCTCCAACAGCTACAGGACCAAAGCAATAATCCAGCTGGAAAGGGCTCTGCATTCACCGGTGTAGATTCTCCGGTGTGCGGTACTTCACATTAACTAGGTCGAACTTGACGTTATTCCACTAAGCTCTGACACTTTTACTGTCCTATTCGCACGCGGTTATAAGTGCTCTATTTAGATGCACGGTTGCTCACTTCACTTGGTCGTTGACTCGTGATGAAGGCTTTACGTTTGAGGGTAACGCGTTTCTAGGTTAACTTGACTTTAGGCTAACTAACTGCTGTATTCACCTGCGCCGTATTTATACGTTGGGTGAACAATCTAGTACCAGCCTTATTCCTGTCTCGTATTCTTGCGCAGAACCGGGCATGTTGAGACAAGCCTTGGCGGTGACTTTGAACCAGACCTTGGGGGTATGGCAGTGGCGCCTAGTGGATCGCTATCCAATAAGAGAACGAAATATTATGGTCTGTACTAGGTTAAAGGGATATTCCGTGTATATGTACAAGGAATACCCAAGGGATATCAAACGATATACAAATACTATGCAATATATATCAAGTAGTAAATATATATATTCGGTTTAATCTGATCCTTCGTAACAGCCGCCTCCTAATTAGTCCCACCTAATTAGATAAGCAGAGACAGATTAACCGCACTGTCCACTACTCAATGTCCGTTGTGAGGGTAGGGCAGTTCACAAAGTCGGGGGGTCATGGTCGTCATCGAGAGAGTCGGGCAGCCTTGGCAACTCTATCAGCCTTGCCACGGGCCGGGTGTATGTCCGCCCCTGGACGAGCACTTCTGCCGCCCTGACCTTTCCGTCGGCACCAGTGATCACTTTGCTTACGCGGCCGGCCGGCCACGCAGCTCGGGGTAGTGACTGGTCTATGATCACGACGACTGTGTCCACTTTTAAGTTGTCCCCGTCCTTGACCCGCTTCTGACGGGCTGGAAGGGATGGTAGGGGGGTTAGGAGGAAGCGGGCCTGAGACTGCTTTGATCTGTGCTTGGCTGCGCCTCCACCTCCGTCTGGTTCTCTTGTTTGCTCTGTACCCCGTCTGAGGAGGGGCCGGTTCCGGCCGCCCCATCAAGGAGTCGCTCGGGGTGCTGGGTTCGATGTCAGCTACGTCTGGAGCGCAGCTGAGGGGGGTGGAGTTCCGAACTCCCTCTTGTGCCCACGGTTCTCTCACAGGCCTCTCGCTTAATGTCAATAGCCTCTCAACGGGCTGTACGAGGGAGTGGCCGGTGTCGCTCGCCTTTGTGTGTAGGCAGCGTGTAGACGTGGGTTGACTGTCAAGTCCGTAGAGGGGGCCCTGGAGCGTCCACCCCAGTCGGGTCTGAACCGCGACTGGGCATCCTTTGGGTCCGATGTGGGCCGCCTCAATTGGGAGAATGAGGTCCGCGTGGTCGGAGCCGATGAGCAGGGTCGGTGTGGCGCCGTCGATAAGCGGTATAGGTAGTTGACGTAGGTGCACATACTTCGCCATCAGCTGTGGTATGGGGTAGGTGTACTGGGACAGGCCTATGTCGTGGCTGGTGAAAACGTTGGTTATACTATACTGCTTCTCGGGCTGGTCCACCGCTGCTATCTTGAAGGAGACCCTTTCACCTTTTATGGTCTTCTGGTCCCTTCTGATGGTGCGTATGGTCATGGTACCTTTGGCACCCCGCAGGCCCAACTGGGCTGCGGCGGAAGCGAGGAGGAGAGTCTTTTCAGACCCATCGTCCAGGACGGCGTAAGTGTCCAGGACCTTGTCCTCGTAGCTCAGGAGCACTCTGACCACTTTGATGAACACTCGGGGGGTCCCGCTATGCTGGTCAATGTGGAGCACTCCTGTTGGTCGGTTGCTTTGGATCGTCTGGGGTGGCGCCGACTCGCGGTCGTCCGAGTAGCACCGTGACTCCCAGTGTCTGCTGTAGCAGTCGGGACACCAGGGAGCGGTCTGGTGGATCTTTGGTACTGGTACCACCGCCTCGGCCTGGTACATTACCGTGACGGGCCCACTTTGTTGTCCTGGCGGACGCTTGTTGATGTCATGCAGGACCTCCAAGTGGGTGCCGCCGCACCTGCCACACTTCTTCTTCAAGCGGCACTCAGCTGCCATATGGCTGCGCGCGCAGCGGAAGCAGCGGCGGTGGTCCTTGATCCACTGACTCACCTCGTCCGTGGTCAGCTTCCCGAAAGTGTCGCATTGATACAGCCGATGTTCCCCTTCACAGTACTGGCATTCAATCTTCCACTCCTCTTTCGTCGAGGGGGTGTTGTGGTTCTTGTGCTGCGGTACTGATTCGGCTTGGTGCATAATGGTCACCGACCGGCGGTTATCATTTAATCCCCGAGGTCCTGGTCTTGGGCTTGGTCCACTCCATACGAACGTGTCCAGTCGTAAGCTGCTGACCTCCCTGGCGAGGAACTCAGACAGGTCTAGGAGGGATGCCTCTGGGCCGTTGGGGTCACAGTGGTCTCTCTGCCGCCGAAAACGCTCTTGTCGGGCGGGAGGGAGCTTCTCTAATATCCTCTCTACATTAGAGTTAGCGTACAGTTCGTATATCCCTTTTTCCTTTTGGGACCCCAGCATCCCTACCAGGGACTGTACCTTGATAGAGAGGTCATCCAATGCTCTGTTGTCTCTGGCTGGGGGGAGACGGTCAATGTCTCTTATCTCCTGTATCACGTAGTCCCATATGCGTCCGTAACGTTGGTCGAGGGCTACTAGAGCCGCGGTGTATGGGGTAGTAGAGTTGGAATATGCCAGCGCTATATTGTGCGCTCTGGGCACCTTCAGGTGCTTGAGTAGGATAGCATACTTGTACGTTTCATCTGGTACATCATTGTCTCTAAGCACATTCGTAGCTCTGTGTACTGTGCTCTGTTCTCGTGTGTGAAGTCCGGGAACGTCGGTGTGCCAAGGTACGATGCCATGGATGGCTGGCACATCGGTGAGCGTTGGGGGAGAGGCCTCCTGGGCGAGTCTCCCCGTGCGTGTCGTCTTGGGCTGGTACTTGGTGGGTACCGAAGGTCGGGTACCCAGGTGCTGTTCCTCGGTGCTGACGGTGCGTCAAACTCACCCGTGAGTTGAGTCGGGGGTTTGTAGCGCAGTGCCTCGGGGCTGACGTCTGGGCTGTACTGGACCTCCTGGTCCAGAGTACGTTGCTGCTGGTCGGGGCTGTACTGGGCCTCCTGGTCCAGAGTACGTTGCTGCTGGTCGGGGCTGTACTGGGCCTCCTGGTCCAGAGTACGTTGCTGCTGGTCGGCTTGACATTCCTCCTCTTCCTCTTCCTCTGCTAGGTCCTGGAGTCTTCTGTTCAGTCTCTCGGCGTGGTCCGGTTCTTCCCGGTTGCTGGGTCTCGTATGGACCGGCCGGGGAGGGGGTTCGGAGACGTGGACAGGATCCTCCTGTTGGCGGGGTCCCAGGTCGCTTGGTCGGGTAGGGGAATGTGTCCTAGACCCTTGTCGTGACGATCTCCGGGAGCTCCGTGCGGAGCGGGGGGGTGTCGCCATGGCCATCAATTGTTCTACCATCTTCGCCTGCTGCCGGTCGCGCTCTGCTTCGCGCCGGGCATGGGCGGCGTCGCGCTCTGCTTCGCGGTGGGCATTGGCGGCGTCGCGCTGTGCATTGGCGCTGGCATGGGCGGCGTGGAGCTGTGCATTTGCGGCGTCGCGCTGTGCGTTGGCGGCGGCGTGCTGTGCATCGGCGCGGCTTCTTTCAATGTTCTCTTCCGTCTGAAGGCGTCTGGTCTCCAGTCTTATGCGGTCGTCTTCACTCCTTTGTTGCGCCTGGAAGCGCTCTCGCTCGGTTGCAGAATGTTCGCGTTCACTGAGGGCTTGCGCTTGGAGTTGCGCGTGAAGGCGCTCTCGTTGGTCTGCAGCTCGTTCGCGCTCGGTGGAGGCTGCCAGGGTGGCGATGAGTGCCTGCGCCAGCATCTTGTCCGCTTCGCTGGGGGAAGACACAGGCGGAGGTGATCGGCTTCTGGCAGTGCTCGTTGGAGATCCGTTCTCCTGTCGCGCTCCGAGGAGATCCATCTCCTGGGTGTGCGTCTCTTCTGGTAGTGGGTCGGGTTCCGTCCCTGGAGCGCTTTCTTTATCCTGGAGCTCTCCGGGGACTGTCCCGTTGGCGTTGTCGGGGGGTAAAGTCATGTCATGTCCCTCCTGGTCCCCCCCGTGAGCTTGGTCAGTTACGTTAGAACCCACTAGGGTCTCTACTGGCGGGGTCGCCTGGTCGGTAGGGTTTGACATACCTTGACTATCCGCTTTATTTATTTTAGCCGTACTTAACTTTTTTATAAAGCTAGGTAGTAGACTGTCAGCGTAGTCCTCTAGGGAAAGAGGTGGCTGCTGTCTGCGCTGCGGGCGATCTAACTTAGGAGAACCGTTTGTGGAGTGTTCATCATCGGCCATGTTAATATTAATATTATATTAATATTACGCTAATTACCCTCCGGCTCGAAGGACCAATTGTAACTGAGGGGTACAATTCCCTGACTGTATTAATAAGTATGGTATCATTAAACCACTACTGTCTTATGTACATTACTACTGGCCATACAGTACACAGGTATATGATATGAACACCTCCACAATGACACGGTTCCACACAAATCTTGGTTAGAATAATATTTATTAGCAGCAATGATAGTATATAACAATACTTTACGTAGGGTCGCGCTTATAAGGCGAAAGAATGTGCGTGAGTAAATCAATAACGTAAGTCCATTATCATATTACGCAGGAGATAATGAATACCACCTGTATCAATAGGAATTATATCTATGGTACACTAGTAGGGCAGCGGGAGATACTAGTAGGGTCCCTCCGGTTGTAGGCCAGCAGGGGGAGGAAATGTTCGAATGCAAACTCTGGATCAGCGGGGAATCAATAAGCTCCTGCTACGGGAGACGGTACATTACTCCCTTGATCGGCAGACGAAAGCAGCAGCTGTAATCCAAGTATGCGTGCAGCATAGGTGAAAGCCAGCCAGCCTCTCCTGGAGACGGGCTCGAGTGATGTTCCTCACGGGTAAATCCCACACAGTAGTGGGGTGTAGACGATTCTCCTCCGCTCCAACAGCTACAGGACCAAAGCAATAATCCAGCTGGAAAGGGCTCTGCATTCACCGGTGTAGATTCTCCGGTGCGCGGTACTTCACATTAACTAGGTCGAACTTGACGTTATTCCACTAAGCTCTGACACTTTTACTGTCCTATTCGCACGCGGTTATAAGTGCTCTATTTAGATGCACGGTTGCTCACTTCACTTGGTCGTTGACTCGTGATGAAGGCTTTACGTTTGAGGGTAACGCGTTTCTAGGTTAACTTGACTTTAGGCTAACTAACTGCTGTATTCACCTGCGCCGTATTTATACGTTGGGTGAACAATCTAGTACCAGCCTTATTCCTGTCTCGTATTCTTGCGCAGAACCGGGCATGTTGAGACAAGCCTTGGCGGTGACTTTGAACCAGACCTTGGGGGTATGGCAGTGGCGCCTAGTGGATCGCTATCCAATAAGAGAACGAAATATTATGGTCTGTACTAGGTTAAAGGGATATTCCGTGTATATGTACAAGGAATACCCAAGGGATATCAAACGATATACAAATACTATGCAATATATATCAAGTAGTAAATATATATATTCGGTTTAATCTGATCCTTCGTAACAGTATGTATGTATGTATGTATGTATGTATGTATGTATGTATGTATGTATGTATGTATGTATGTATGTATGTATGTATGTATGTATGTATGTATGTATGTATGTATGTATGTATGTATGTAAGTATGTATGTATGTGTGTGTGTATGTGTGTATGTATGTGTGTGTATGTGTGTGTATGTATGTATGTATGTATGTATGTATGTATGTATGTATGTATGTATGTATGTATGTATGTATGTATGTATGTATGTATGTATGTATGTATGTATGTGTGTGTGTGTGTGTGTGTGTGTGTGTGTGTGTGTGTGTGTATGTGTGTATGTATGTGTGTGTGTATGTATCAGGCCACGTGAGCGGATCGGCGCGGCCGAGAAATCCGCTCTTCGCTCTTTAAAGCTCCGCTAATCGCTCATGTTGACCCCGCCCCCAAGTCGCTCTCCGCTCGCTCACCACTCACCTTGAATCGAGCGCTCCCCGCTCCCCGCGCCAGATCGCTCTGCAGATTTTTTTTTTTGGAGCATGGTGTAAATTAGCTCAAACTACAACAGTCTACACCCCCTGGGCCCCTTAACAATTGTTTGTATTGAGCCGCATTGTAATTGTACCAATTCTGCAATGTTAAATAACGTTGTTTATCCATTCACTAGCTCTATTAAGCGATGATAGCTAGCCGAGCCACAATGCTATGGTCGCTGCCATTAACGTTAGCATGTAAGCTAACGACAACAACAATGGCGTCGATACTTTTTCTAACAGGAGTGAGTGACAAAGCCTGAACAGGATATCACAGGTTCACCCTTCTCATTGGTTGAAAATGGCCTTCATGTTTGTACATCGCCATCTGTTGCTTTGGCATTGTACTACATGTATATTACATCAGTGTTAAACCACTGTGAGCGGCCTGGAGTGGATTGGAGCGGAGGAGAACTCTCGCTCCGGACGTCGCGCCGACCCATTTTAAAACCCACTCCTCGCTCACGTCAAAACCGCCCGCTCCGCTCCCCGCGCCGCTCACGCTCCAATCCGCTCACATGCACTGGTATGTATGTATGTATGTATGTATGTATGTATGTATGTATGTATGTATGTATGTATGTATGTATGTATGTATGTATGTATGTGTGTGTGTGTGTATGTGTGTATGTGTGTATGTGTGTGTGTATGTGTGTATGTGTGTATGTGTGTATGTGTGTATGTATGTATGTGTGTGTGTGTGTGTGTGTGTGTGTGTGTGTGTGTGTGTGTGTGTGTGTGTGTAACGGAGGTCTGTGAGTAATGTCCACAGTCACGATGGACGTGTGAAGGGACTGTGGCAGTAAGCGGTACTGCGAGCTAAACTCACTTCCCCTTAGAAAGACACATAGACACGTTGCCAAGAAGTATAGCGATCTGTGATGTCGCTCGTGGTGCGGCCGACATGGGTTAGGTGATGATGATGATGATGGTGATGATGATGATGATGATGATGATGATGATGATGATGATGTTTTTTTTTTATTACGGATCCCCATTAGCTGGTGCCATGGCAACCAGCTAGTCTTCCTGGGGTCCACACAAAAAAACATACAAAAACAATTATTGCAAAACGGAATTATTAAAAGGCAGTACTCAACATACAATACACAATGAAACTAACAATTAAGATGGCTAAAATTACATGCAAGCAAAGAAACAGAAAACAAAAAAACAAAACAAAACAAAATACAAAATACAGTGTTAAATACGATTTAAGATTGTTTTTAAAATTGAATCTTTTTAAGAATTGCTTTTAGAATGCTCATCAATGTTACTAAAACATCAATTTCACCATACCTTTAAAAAGAAAAAAAAACACACAAAGTAATCAGAAGACGTTTTGGATAACATGGCTGCAGCTACACTCATGCATGACATATATTAATTTCCTTCCGGATTATGGCTCCTTTGAGTTTCTTTTTGAAACTGTCCTTGTTTTCCGTCCGTATAATATGTAATGGGATCCTATTCCAATATGTTATGGCTCTATACAGTTGCAGTTTTCTTTAGAGCGTTGGTTCTACATTTACATTTTACATTTAGTCATTTAGCTGACGCTTTTATCCAAATCGACTTACAAGTTCTGTACGACAAGCCATCAGGAAGGGCACAACTCTATCAGCTGAGTAACAATGTTCATCAAAGTGTTGAGTGCTACAGTGTAGGTTAGTTTATTAGGACAAGTGCATGACAGTATGGTTAGTTAGGGTTAGATTTTTATTATTTTTTTCAGATAATGGTTGAAGACGTGCGTCTTTAGTCGACGGCGAACGATTGGACGTGTTTCGGCTGTCCTAACTGGGGTGGGTAGTTCATTCCACCATTGTGGGGCAAGGACTGAGAATAGGCGACTTCTCTTTGATGACCCTCCCGGAGCTTGGATAGGAGTAGGTCTGAAGCGGCCAGAAGATGCAGAGCGTAGGGGTCTTGAGGGTGTGTAGTTAGAGACCATTGACCGGAGGTAGGCGGGAGCAGTTCCCTTTGCCGCACGGTATGCTAGGTCGAGGGCCTTGAAGCGGATTTGTGCAGCAATGGGGAGCCAGTGCAGGTCCCTAAGAAGTGGGGTGACATGGGCCGACTTCGGTAGGTTTGAGATCAGGCGGGCCGCTGCGTTCTGAATGAGTTGAAGAGGCTTAGTGGCAGTGGCCGGGAGGCCAGCGAGCAGTGCGTTGCAGTAGTCGAGTCGGGAGATGACTGTTGATTGGACGAGGAGTTGGGTGGCTTCTTTTGTCAGGAAGGGGCGGATCCTTCTGACGTTGCTCAGGAGGAATCGGCAGGTTCTGGTTGTCGCTGCGATATGAGCAGAGAAGTTCAACTGGTCGTCGAAGACAACACCAAGGTTCTTGGCGGTCGGGGACGCAGTCACAGCTGCATTCTCGACTGTGATGGAAAGGTCGGTCAGGGGGGAGGATTTGGCCGGCAGGTGGAGCGACTACTTGAAGCATGTCTGGTATTATGGTCATGTCTATCATTGGTGGATAAAAGCATAGAATACAATTGAGTGGGTTTACCCAAGGTACAAATGTTCTTTAAAAACCTAATCAAACTGCATGCTAGTCTCTCCTCCACCCTCATCCACGACAGTCCAGCATGCATTCCCTCCACACTATTCCTTATAGAGCAGTGAAGAGTGAGTCGGGCAGCTCTATTTTGAGTGAGCTGGAGTTTACTAAGCTCTTGCTTTGACGCGCTAGACCAAATTGCTGGGCAGTAGTCAAGATGGGACAAGACTAAAGATTGTACTACCATTTTAATTTTTGTATTTGTTAGGAGGTAGGCATTTATTCTTATTATGGAGATGTTTCTACTCATCCTGGTAACCATGTTATTAATCTGGGTAGACCAAAGTAGTGCCTCGTCAATAGTTACACCCAACAATTTGGCCTCCTTCACTTGTTCAATACCAGCGTCTTGTAATGAGAGACTCAGTCTATGCTCCGACCTTAAGGCATATTTAGAGCCGAGTATAAGACATTTTGTTTTTGCTACATTTAATTTTAGTCTGTTTTCAGTTATCCAATTCGAAATCATAAATAATTCACTCTGAAGTATCTTATTCACTTGTTCATGATGGTGATGATGATGATGATGATGATGATGGTGATGGTGATGATGATGATGATGGTGATGATGATGATGATGATGATGATGGTGATGATTATGATGATGGTGATGATGATGATGATGATGATGATGATGATGATGATGATGATGATGATGATGATGGGGCCACAGGCACTCTGGATGGTGAACAGGGACAGATGTATAGAGAGAGGAAAGGGTCAAAATAGAGAGAGACTTTGAACATTTGCCCCTGTTTGTTAATTTAAAATCTCCCTCAGGTGACAAATCCACGGAGGAGAGACACACACCAGACAAGAACTCGCAGGAGAAGACACCTGTCGAGGAGGAGGAGGAGGAGGAGGAGGAGGAGGAGGAGGAGGAGGAGGGGAGAGATGAGGAGGAGGAGAAGAGATCTCTGTTCCTACGCGACAACGCCAAAACCCAGAGGGAGGGAGGAGAGGAGGAGGAGGAGGAGGAGGAGGAGGATGGAGGGAAGATGAAGGGAGCAGGAGAGAGGGAGGTGAATGAGGAGGCCTGGAGTCAGCAGGACGCTCTGCCCCATCGCTCCAAGGAGGAGGACCAGCGACACAGGAGCCCAGAAGTGCAGGAGCTGCAGATGATCGCTAGGAGGGCCTCTGGGGGGGGGAGGGGCGTCGAGGAGGGGAGGGGAGGCGTCGAGGAGGGGAGGGGAGGCGTCGAAGAGGGGAGGGCCCCTGAGGAGGGGAGGGGAGGCGTCGAGGAGAGGAGGGCCCCTGAGGAGGGGAGGGGAGGCGTCGAGGAGAGGAGGGGAGGCGTCAAGGAGAGGAGGGGAGGCGTCGAGGAGGAAGGCAGCGCCGGCAGGAAGTCTGAGGTGAGATTCTTCTTGTCATCAGTCTGTTTCTATCACCTAATAAACTATTATTATTAATATTATTATCATTATTATTATTATTATTATTATTATTATTATTATTATTATTATTATTATTATTATTATTATTATTATTATTATTATTATTATTATTATTATTATTATTATTATTATTATTATTATTATTATTATTATTATTATTATTTTCATTATCATTATAATTTTTTTATAATTTTATTATCCTTATTATTATTATTATTATTATTATTATTATTATTATTATTATTATTATTATTATTATTATTATTATTATTATTATTATTATTATTATTATTATTATTATTATTATTATTATTATTATTATTATTATTATTATTATTATTATTATTATTATTATTATTATTATTATTTTCATGTGACGTCTGCTCACCTCTGTAGTAGCTCACACTCAGAGTTAACGTGACGTCTCAGGGGTGTAAAGTACTTATGTACTTCATTACAATACTTAAGTACTGTTTTTGGGGATTTGTACTGAGTATTATTAGGTTTGTATACTTGTACTTTTACTCAATTACATTTCAGAGAAAAAAAACTTACTTTTTACTCCTTACATTTAAAATGCAGACCTACAAAGTACAAAGTACAAATCTCGCAGGTCCAACCATTTTAATTAGTATATTTGTTTCTCTGGCCGAACTAACGTTAACGTTATTAATCCTGCAGCCGCACTTTATTTAAAAACAGCCAATCAAATCCCCATCAATGGAAAATGAACCCGCCCATACCCATGCTGATTGGTCCTTGTGCAAGACTAGAAAGCGGGGATCTTTGATTAAACACCTGCTATCAGAAGAATAGACAGTCAGAAAAAAGTTTTGACTTTTACTTTTTAGTACTTAAGTACATTTAAAAGTAGAAACTTTTTAACTTTTACTCAAGTGTGTTTTTAGCCAGACTTTTACTTGAGTAAGATTTTGAGACGGTACCCATACTTTCACTTAAGTATTATTTCTGGGTACTTTTTACACCCCTGCGTCACGCTCACCTGTAGAGATACTTAGTTACTTACTTAGTTACTTTTACAGGGGCTCGTTCCCTCTGCTCAAGTCTCTCGTTCCCTCGTTCAGTTTCAATATAAAACTATTCATTGCCACGACTTTAATATTCAACGTGTGTGTGTCCCCCCCCCCTCCCCCTCCCCCTCCCCCTCACTCTCTCTGTATCTGAGCAGGAGGTGGGGATCGAAAGCCTGGCGGCCATCGAGTCGGAGCTGGAAAACGTCGCCCAGAAACTTCACGAGCTCCGGCGAGGCTGAGAGACAGCGAGAGAGAGAGGGGGGGGGGGGGGGGGGGGGGGGGGGGGAGAGAGAGAGAGAGAGAGGGCGGGGGGGGGGAGAGAGAGTGTTCAGAACATGTTAGCTGTTGATGTATACTGAGTGAGAGGTGCAGTGTGACAGCATGCTGAACAGTGGGCTGTACAGTGAGTTCATGTATACTTGTACAAATCTCTTGATTATTTCTAGGATGCTTAATGACTCAGGATGGGGATCATTTCTATCCATATTGATACCGTTTTGGAGACTTTATCGATACCACTAGTGATACTTTTCTATTATTCAGATGACAATAGATTCTTAACAGACCATGTATTGCTTTTATTACTTAACATATAACATATAACTATGAGAAATACTCAAATATAATCAGCAGCAATAAATGTCAAAAAAAATTAAAAAATTAAGAATAATGCTATACACAACAAACAGAAAAAGGAATCTTAAAGGTGCTATAGATATAATTCAGCCACTAGATGTCGCACTAGAGCACACACATGTAAACCACCCGCCAACATTTTGAAAATGATAAATTAATCATGAATCAATTTGTTTTTTATGGGAAAAGCAATACTTTTATTCCACAACTTTCTAAAAGCTCTGTGGATGTATAATTGTTTTAATGATTCATCTACATAAAATTGTATCTATAGCACCTTTAACCTACAAGATAAGATGACCCCCTTGGGGCAATTCTGGCGTCATAGCAGCAAGGGGGAGGGGGGGGGGGTACAGGTATGGGCAGGGTAATAGTAGAAAGACATAAATATAGGCAATACAATTGTATCTGAATATAAAAATATGAGAAAAAATAAACAGTGTAAACAATATAATTAACAATATAACAATATAATTAACTCTGAATATATATATTTACTGAAATGTCGTCAAGCCGGTGACAGATTTGCACGTTCAGCCGTCCTGACAAGCAGCCGACTGACCACGTGACAGAGCGAAGCGCACAAGGGGGTGGGGCAATTCAATTGAATACAAAAACTTTATTATATACAATCGATAGACAATAGACAATCAATATATGTTTGTGCACCAATGATTTGATTGACTGTATAACAATTGTTTGAGTTTTGAAACCGTATGTTATTGGATCTTAATAATGACATAATGACTCATCTCTTGAGTTATAGGGTCCATCAGTCTCCACAGCAGTATCGATAAGCTCGGACCTTATTGATTCTCTGGTTTGGATCAATTTGGAACTGGGACCGTATATAGAGCTGGGTCTCGATCCCCATCCCTATACTGATGACTGGCTGTAACGGAGAGGAATCGAGCCAAGGCAATAACTGGACATTTTTACTAGACAAAATGGCTGTGTGTTCCAAAACTGTATGGAATTTATTTAAGAAAACAAATAAATTTGATAGTTTATCTGAAATCTCTGTGTGACTCGTCCTTTTCAAGCATCTGGAGTTTAAAGGGGGACGCCACCCATTTTAAGATTGCACATACCAGCCAAGCACCCGACATAAACACCCAACCTGAGGTGACAGAGCCTTGTCCATTACTGCCCCCCCCCCCCCCCCTCTGGAACTCTGCCCTTTCACCTCAGTAACTCCTAAAAGAAATGTAACAAAACAGACCTCTTAAAGGATAACTTTGCTATTTTGGACCTTAGACCCTATTCGTGGTCTGTCTACCATGTACCTGTCCAAAGATAATGTCACTAAGCTACAGTTTCCCTGCAGACTCTCACTGGGCTACAATAGTAGACACTGGGCAATCGTAAATCCTTTGCCAAATAAACAATAAATGTGTCTTCTGTGAAATGTATTGCAATCCGAATGTTGAAATGTTGAATGTTGTTCTCTGCTTCCTGGTTGAGAGAAAGAGAGAGAGAGAGACAGAGAAAGAGAGATATATTATATGTAACGGTTGTCATATCGTCATCTTAAACAGACCACACCAAGAGGTGAACTCACTGCTTTGTAACGTGTCTATGTGTCTTTTAAGGGTGAGAGTGAGTTTAACCCATAGCACCGCTACTCGCCCCAGCCACTTCACAACATCGGAAGTCCATTGTGACTGCGCCTCGCGGTGCCATCCGTTACATATATATATATATATAGAGAGAGAGAGAGAGAGAGAGAGAGAGAGAGAGAGAGAGAGAGAGAGAGAGAGAGAGAGATAGAGAGAGAACGAGAGAGAGAGGCAGCCGAAGAGAAGGTGGCATCTTTGAACCCTTTTCAACAGTAATGCAAAACAAAGAGAGAGACACCAGTTTCTATGTAATGCTCTCTTCTGTGCTGTTCTCTCTGGGCTACTGAGTACAGACAGCCATTATGCCCCAATAGCAGACCGAGTACTATGGTTACCTAGCGATGGGAGGCTATGAATAGATAATAGGTATAAATAGTGATGTGATTGTTGAATCTCATAGAGCTTTGCAAATAATGGGCACTGATGCCTAGACAATGAAGCATTCTAGCACAAGCTTAAAAAAAACATGCCAATATTTTGGGAAATTAGCTTATCTTCTTCTCCAGAGGGAGACAAGAAGATAGATACCAGTCTCCTCTCTGTGCGTTCAGTAGAAAGCTATCTGGCTGCATGTTAGCCTAGCTTAGCACAATGAATGGAAGCGGACATGGCACGGTTAGCCTAGGCATTGTCCAACTAACACCTCCCCCGAAGGCTAACCGGCCATGTCCGCTTCCATTCATTGTGCTAAGCTAGGCTAACATGCAGCCAGATAGCTTTCTACATGAACGCACAGAGAGGAAACTGATATCTATTGTTGGAGACAAAATGCCTTTCTGTTTATTTTGTTTTATTTTAACTCACGGTGCAGAGGTGTGGCATTATCAGTCACCATGGCAACCACCACAGGGGTTTATCATCAGTCCACTAACAAGTCAAGTCAAGTCAAGAGTTTTATTTGTCACGGCATACGAGTATACAATGAAATGCGGGTGGTCTTGCCCGCAACGATGTGCAATACAGTGGTACAACATATAATAGAATCCAATACAAAAAACATTGTGCAATAACAGGTAACAGGCAACATGGTGTGACCCAGAGGTGTAACCCAGAGGAACCTGGTTTATCATCAGTCCACTAACCCAGAGGAACCTGGTTTATCATCAGTCCACTAACCCAGAGGAACCTGGTTTATCATCAGTCCACTAACCCAGAGGAACCTGGTTTATCATCAGTCCACTAACCCAGAGGAACCTGGTTTATCATCAGTCCACTAACCCAGCGGAACCTGGTTTATCATCAGTCCACTAACCCAGAGGAACCTGGTGTATCATCAGTCCACTAACCCAGAGGAACCTGGTTTATCATCAGTCCACTAACCCAGAGGAACCTGGTTTATCATCAGTCCACTAACCCAGAGGAACCTGGTTTATCATCAGTCCACTAACCCAGAGGAACCTGGTGTATCATCAGTCCACTAACCCAGAGGAACCTGGTTTATCATCAGTCCACTAACCCAGAGGAACATGGTTTATCATCAGTCCACTAACCCAGAGGAACCTGGTTTATCATCAGTCCACTAACCCAGAGGAACCTGGTTTATCATCAGTCCACTAACCCAGAGGAACCTGGTTTATCATCAGTCCACTAACCCAGAGGAACCTGGTTTATCATCAGTCCACTAACCCAGAGGAACCTGGTTTATCATCAGTCCACTAACCCAGAGGAACCTGGTTTATCATCAGTCCACTAACCCAGAGGAACCTGGTGTATCATCAGTCCACTAACCCAGAGGAACCTGGTTTATCATCAGTCCACTAACCCAGAGGAACCTGGTTTATCATCAGTCCACTAACCCAGAGGAACCTGGTTTATCATCAGTCCACTAACCCAGAGGAACATGGTTTATCATCAGTCCACTAACCCAGAGGAACCTGGTTTATCATCAGTCCACTAACCCAGAGGAACCTGGTTTATCATCAGTCCACTAACCCAGAGGAACCTGGTTTATCATCAGTCCACTAACCCAGAGGAACCTGGTTTATCATCAGTCCACTAACCCAGAGGAACCTGGTTTATCATCAGTCCACTAACCCAGAGGAACATGGTTTATCATCAGTCCACTAACCCAGAGGAACCTGGTTTATCATCAGTCCACTAACCCAGAGGAACCTGGTTTATCATCAGTCCACTAACCCAGAGGAACCTGGTTTATCATCAGTCCACTAACCCAGAGGAACCTGGTGTATCATCAGTCCACTAACCCAGAGGAACCTGGTTTATCATCAGTCCACTAACCCAGAGGAACCTGGTTTATCATCAGTCCACTAACCCAGAGGAACCTGGTTTATCATCAGTCCACTAACCCAGAGGAACCTGGTTTATCATCAGTCCACTAACCCAGAGGAACCTGGTTTATCATCAGTCCACTAACCCAGAGGAACATGGTTTATCATCAGTCCACTAACCCAGAGGAACCTGGTTTATCATCAGTCCACTAACCCAGAGGAACCTGGTTTATCATCAGTCCACTAACCCAGAGGAACCTGGTTTATCATCAGTCCTTGTGACACAGCCAGTGAGAACACCAACAGAGTGGGTGGGAGAACCATGTTTAACCTAGGGGTGGGCGATATGATGACATTAAATAAATATCGGGTACAGTTCATTAACGATACTCTTTAAAACGTATCGTGAACATCGTGATGTTTTGCACAAACCCTCACGTCCGTTTATAAGCCGCCGTGCCCGGCAGCGCTTTTCCTCTCTCGTCTCCCCCTCCAGGGACGTGCACAGGACTTTAGAGGGGCAGGTGCTCAAGCACCCCTTGGGCTCTTTGTGTGCACGTGCCTGTCCCCCCCTCAGTCACACACACTCGCCCAATTTACGTCACACACATGCACGCACGCACGCACGCACACACGCACACACACACGCACACACACACACACCACAGTAAGTTTAGCTGAGTAAATTTTTTTTTTGATCCACTTTTTCTCCCATTTTTCTATATTTCCTCCCATCCCAATTTCGTATCATCCAATTCAACCCTCCCCTGTCACGAACGCTGTTTCTTGCCTCCCACAAGCCGGCTGCAATGTGGACTAAGTCATACATAGCACAAGTCCCCTCCGGTACTTGAGGTAACAGCAGTCGCATCTTTTCACCTGCGCAGCTCGATCTCTCAGTGTCGAGGAGTAACGCGTGGGAGGCTCACGCTGCCCCCGACACTTCCTGATTCTACTGCGCAGGCGCACCAACCGACTTGTAGGAGTCGCTTGTTCACAACGTTCGATCCCCATCCTTCAGTTTTCCCTCCCCGTAATACGGCCAATGTGTATTACTGCGGACGACCAGCTAAACTGAAAACAATGTGGAGAGCTGGATTCGAACACGCGAATCCTAGCGTCTCCACACTGGTGGCAGTCCAGTAGAGAGAGACAAAGGAGGAACGGGAGACAGAGTGGGGGGAAGACATTCGGCAAATAACGACGGGTTCGGGAGTCGAACCCGTGTCGGCCGTGTCGCGGCTGAGCGCGCTATGTGGTTCGCCACTGGGGGCGCCCCCAAATGGACTCAGTTTGAGTAAAATTTACTCTGCGAAAATTACTGTGGCAGAGACAGAGAGGCGTGTTTCTTATGTTTAGAGAGAGCGTGAGAGAAGTGAAGAGAGTTTAGCGAGTTTAAACGTTATACCCTACGTGTTTTATTCAGAAACGGCAATGGAATATGGAGGAGGACGAACTGGTTCCAAAATATTGTTAGCCTCGCCTTCTAACCATTAGCATTGCGGCTAGCGTAAATGAGCTAATAAGGCACTGGTTTCATAGCTTCATAGCTTCGAAATCCTCTGTCTGTGTGTGTCGCGTTTAAGATGACGTCACGGTGCCCGTGCTATGATGACCAGCTGACCGGGGGGGGGGGGGGTACTACCGAGTCGAGTAATAATAATAATAATAATCTTTATTTATATAGCACCTTTCATACACGGAGTGCAGCTCAAAGTGCTTAACAGAGTAAAGAAATAAAAACACAACATTTTACAATAAAGCACAAAAAAAAGTAAGGAAAAGAAAAGCAGGATTTTAAGACCAGCAAAACATGATTAAGAAAATAGCTAAAAAGCATAAATGACAACAGGCATTTTAAAATCAGCTAAAAGCAAGAGTATAAAAATATGTCTTGAGCTGTGCTTTAAAGCTATCCACAGAGGCTGCCTGTTTTATATGTAGTGGGAGATTATTCCACGCCGTCGGCCCATAGAAACAAAAGGCTGCTTCGCCATATTTTTTATATTTCATTGTAGGCACTTCGAGCAGGTCCGCACTAGAGGACCTGAGGGGGCGGTTTGGAACATATCTATGTAAGCAGTCGCAGAGATAAGATGGTGCCAGACCATTAAGAGCTTTAAAAACAAGCAGGAGAATTTTAAAATCAATCCTAAAGACAACCGGGAGCCAATGCAGTGAAGCTAAAACTGGAGTAATATGTTCCCTCATCTTAGTTCTAGTTAAAATTCTGGCTGCCGAATTTTGGACAAGTTGTAATCTGTCAGTTGTTTTCTTTGGAAGGCCAGAATAAAGTGCATTACAATAATCAAGCCGAGAGAAAACAAAAGCGTGGATTAGCGTTTTTGCATCATCCAGGGACACATAGGCTCTAATTCGTGCAATATTTCTAAGATGAAAGAAGGCAATCTTCGTGACATGATTAATGTGTGTATTAAAATTCAATTCAGAATCAATAATAACCCCCAGGTTCTTTACTGCAGTGTTATTTTCTACGTTCAGGTTACCCAGTCTACTTTTTATCAGTTCTCTCTGGTCACTAGACCCCACTATGAGAACTTCTGTCTTATCCTCATTTAGCTTGAGAAAATTCTCACTCATCCAGCCTTTTAAGCTGGACAAACAGGTCAACAACGGGTCTAGAGCACAGGGCTCGTCTGGAGCTACGGAGAGGTAAAGCTGGGTATCATCAGCATATAAATGGAAGTTAACTCTATGATTGGTAATAAGTCCACCCAGCGGCAGTATATACAGGGAGAACAATAAAGGGCCAAGAATGGATCCCTGCGGGATACCAGAACAGATGGTGTGTTTGTCGGAATCATAATTCGCTAGATTGACAGAGTAGCTTCTACCTGTTAAGTAGGAATGAAACCAGGACAAGGCCGTGCCTGACAGACCTATCCAATACTCGAGGCGGTGCATTAGAATTGTGTGGTCAATTGTGTCAAACGCAGCCGTTAAATCTAGGAGTAGGAGAACGGATACCTCTTTATTGTCCGCAGACACCCTAAGGTCGTTAATTACCTTTACAAGTGCTGTCTCAGTGCTATGGCCCCTCCGGAAACCAGATTGGAATTTGTTATGGACCCCATTTTTCTGTAAAAACGCATCCAGTTGATAAAAAATTGTCTTTTCTAAGACCTTGCCCAAAAAAGGGAGATTAGAGATAGGTCTATAGTTACTCAACACAGAGGGATCAAGGTTGTGTTTCTTTAGTAAGGGCCTAACTACAGCCATTTTTAGTGAGTCTGGAAAGATGCCTGATTTGAGAGAGCTGTTTACAATTTTAAGGATATCTCCAACCACACTGTCTAAAACCTCTTTGAGGAAGGGGGTGGGAATGGCATCCAAAGAACAGGAGGATGATGACATTTGCGATATGGTTTTGCGGAGTTCCTTTTCATCAATTTCACAGAACGATGCTAGACTTCCCCTGGAGCGATTTATCCTGTTGCATATAGCACTACTAGCGGCATTTGTAGTTTGAGAGTTTGTGCTAAGAGCATCACTCACAATACTAGCACGAATGTTAAGAATTTTATTATCAAAAAAGGATGCAAACTCATTACACTTATCTTTAGTGGCAGCGAGCGACTGCTTGTAGGACTGGGGGGGATTTAAAAGACATTCAATGGTGGAAAATAAAACTCTGGCATTTGTCTTATTCTCATTAATAATGCCTGAGAAATACGTCTGTCTTGCCAGACGCATGGCTTTGTTGTAGGCAACTGTAGATTGCTTTAAAGACTGTAGGTGGACAGTGAGCTTGGTTTTTCTCCAAACTCGCTCCACTCTACGACATTCCCTCTTAAGTGAACGCATATGTTCGGTGATCCAGGGTGTTATTCTGGCTTTATGTCTCCTCTTGGTTTTCAAGGGAGCCACTTTGTCAAGAGCTGACCTTACTTTAAGACTAAAATGTTGAACCATATCATTTACTGAGGAAGATTCAGGTAGGGCGGGCGCACCTACCAGATGACTAGGGAACTCACTGGCTGCTGACGGGCTAAAGAAACGTTTTTTAATAGTATAGTCTGTACTGTTTTTCTCAAGATCAGGGACAGTCATACTAAAACATAGCAGATGGTGGTCAGATAGCTCCGGCCTTTCAATAATTTTGTCGACAGTGATTCTCATACCTCTAGAGATCACCAAGTCCAGGGTGTGGCCGTGTTTATGTGTTGGGCCGACAACATGCTGAATAAAATCAAAAGAGTACAACAACTGTAGGAAGCCCACAGCTTCAGTATCTGATACATTCTCCACATGAAGGTTTCCGTCGCCTGTTATCAGGGTTCTGTCGTAGTTAGTGGAACAGATAGATAGAAGTTCAGCTATTTCTGTTAAAAATAAGGTTTTACTGAGCTTTGGAGGACGATAAATGGTAATTATTAGCACAGGGGATTTACTCTCAAGTATGGTGGCCTGGTATTCAAATGATGAATATTTGCCAAGAATCAGAAGTTTACATTTTAAAGTGTCTGAGAAAATATTTGCCAGTCCACCTCCTTTCTTGCCCTCACGTATTGAGTGCACAAAACTATAGCCCGCGGGGCAGGCAGCGGCCAAAGTTACCGCTCCATCAGAGCCAAGCCATGTCTCCGTTAGAAAGATAATATCTAATTTCTCATCGCAAATGATGTCACTAACCGATGAGGACTTGTAGAGAAGTGACCTAATGTTAAATAGGGCCATCTTTATCCCATGACCATGGCACTTTACTGGACTGTAATACTTTAAAGGTCGGAGGTCTGTCAAATTTGCTTTACCAGATGCTCTATTTTGATGTCTATTGCTAATTATTGTAGGAATGGGATGAAATGGTAGAGGTAACTTTGATGATAAAATTGAAGAAGATATTAGCGGGGCACTATTTTCCTGATTACTAAGCTGCCCAAGCCTGGGCTGGGGAGAGAGTTGAAGGCGGTGAGTTAATTGAGTTACTGTAGAACTTGGGCATACAGAGCATCAATTTACAGGCTTTTGGAGAAATGAAAAGAGGGCTTGCAATGTATCAGAAATATTCATAGAGAGCAGCTTGGCTCCAGACCTGTTTAAATGTACTCCGTCCCTATTGAAGAGGTCATATCTGTCATAAAAAAGAGTGAAGTTATCTATGTAGGCAATGTTCCAGAACCAGCAGCTTTCCTTCAGCCACAGATGTAATTGGTGAAGGCGACTGTATTTCATATCCCCACGATATAGGCAGGGTAGGGGCCCTGAGATGGCTATGGTCTTACCAGTCTCCCATAGACTGAGAGTGTCCATTAATCTATTGAACTCCTCTTTTATCAGCTCTGATGCATCAGCTTTGATATCATTGGCTCCAATGTGAACCACCAGGGAATTTTGACACACCTCAGACAACAGACTAGGTATCATAGCGTTAATGTCTGCCACTTTAGCACCAGAGTAGCACCTTGTCTCGCAACCTTTCACAGAGACATAGCGGACGATTGAGTCACCTATAATAAGAGTGTCCGAGACAATAGGGGAAGAAGTAGGAACAGGAACAGCTCTGTCGCTGAGAGCTGCATTGACGTTGCTCGCAGCGGGAACAGGGATTTCCTTGGTGATGTCACCATTTGCCTTAGCTGTATCTAATACTCGGTTGTTCAGTGCAGGCGAAAGCTGCAGCCGGCTATTTGAAGGGACGCACTCGGACAGTAGGTCAACAGGGGGCGGAGGGGTTTTCCGTCGGAGGCGTTTACATTGGGTTAACGGGGACGAGGGACAGGAACGCTTCCTATTAGCTCCCTGTGCAGGCGATGGCTTTAGACTGGTTTGACCAGCCTGTGGATAGATTGGGGGGACAGATTGGGGGGACCCCGTCGCTGTCCCAGAGCGGCGATCCACAAACCGAGAAGCCAGTGTGGGGGGGGGGGGGGATCCTGCATATTCAGGACGTCGTATCTGTTCATAAGCTGGATCCTCTCGGGCTCTCGAATGTGTAACCTACCGGCATTTTTACCCTTGCCAGCAACAACATTGGACCAACCCTCCACATGCTTACGCCGAGGAGTGGAGGTGGCACGAAGCTTGGGCCTAGCTCCCTGGAGTGACCAGGGTTCCTCTGACTGCCCCCGGAGCCTCCGGAGCTCCGTCTGGGCTGGAGAGACTATTGCTATCCAAAAGAAGAGTACCCATGGAGCTGGTTGACAGGACAGCAATTTTTTTCGCCTGTGTTGAGGCGACTGTTGAGAACTCCATGACAAGCTTGTTTTTCTCACTAAGCTCAGATTTTAGCTGAGAGATGTTCTCTTTCAGCTTTGAAATGGTAAGGTTGCATGACTCACACATAGCTGTCATATGGGTTGCTGTATATTTCCTAGGATATCGATGGTCTAAAAGACTAGCCGGTAGCGTCTAGCTGTAGCTATGAAACAACAAGCTCCTCGATGGTCTAAAAGACCAGCCGGTAGCGTTTAGTTGTAGCTATGAAACAACAAGCTCCACTAGCTTAGCTCACGTACAGCAGAACCAGCTAGCTCTTCCGGAGCTCCTGGCTAATTGCTAACAGAGCCAGCTAGGCTAGGCTACTGCTAACAGAGCAGAGCATACATTCAGATAGGTTCTCAAAACAATATAACTAGTCCACTGCTTTTAAAGCAGATTAGATAAAACAGACCTTTTCAACTGGTAGCTGTAACCATGAAACAACAAGCTCCACTAGCTTAGCGCACGTTGAGCAGGGTCAGCAGAACCAGCTAGCTCTTCCGGAGCTGTAGGTACTGTGTCCACATGTCAGCTGTAAGTACTGTGAACAGGTGTCAGCTGTAGGTACTGTGTCCAGGTGTCAGCTGTAGGTACTGTGTCCAGGTGTCAGCTGTAGGTACTGTGTCCAGGTGTCAGCTGTAGGTCTTTCCTCACAGTGGCTGGTAGTAATGGAGGACTTTCCTAACAGTGGCTGGTAGTAATGGAGGACTTTCCTCACGGTGGCTGGTAGTAATGGAGGACTTTCCTCACAGTGGCTGGTAGTAATAGAAGACTTTCCTCACAGTTGTAGGTGGGGGATGTTAGTCCATGAGGTCCCGGGATAGTGCAGGCTGGTGATGTCCAAGGGTGGAGGTGCAGGCCGGAGGTGTGTGATCCAACAAAGGTAGTTGTTGGTAGCTAGCTGCTACAGGGTTGGAGGGTAGCTGCTGGTAGCTAGCTCCTGCAGGACTGGGGCTAGCTGCTGGCAGCTAGCTGCTGCAGGGCTGGTGGGTAGCTGCTGGTAGCTAGCTGCTGCAGGGCTGGTGGGTAGCTGCTGGTAGCAGTTGAACAGGATCCAGGGTGCAGTGTAGGCCACACCAGGAGTATGGTAGTGCAGGCCTCAACAGACCAGTGATGGTAGGTAGCTGTTGGTAGCTAGCTGCTGCAGGGCTGGTGGGTAGCTGCTAGCAGCTAGCTGATGCAGGGCTGGTAGGTAGTTGTTGGTAGCTAGCTGCTACAGGGTTGGAGGGTAGCTGCTAGTAGCTAGCTGATGCAGGGCTGGTAGGTAGTTGCTTGTAGCTAGTGATGTGACGTTTGAAGCGAGGCTCCGGAGCTTGTGTCGAGCAATCCAGCTTTTTTTAAGTGGAGCCTGTATCGAAGCGCGTATCAGGTGACGTACTGATGACGTCCGAAGCCTCGGTCCGGGGGGTACCGCCCCCGAAGCCCCACTCCGCGTCACTGATTCAGGAAATGGCTTCGGGGTTGGTGCGCAACGCGTCTCCAACACGGGATCATCCCTATGTTCCCCGGAACATCCCCGCAACACAAGTGTCGACATAGGAATTCATTACGAGTTTCTTTGCGTTGGAGAATCCCGTGGAGTACTGGGAAAGACAAATAAATGTGTATCCTAATAATCCCAACATATATATATATAACAGATGGTAGCGCGAGGCACTGTCAGTCACGATGGACTTCAAGCGTTGTGAAGTGACTGGCGAGTAGCGGTACTGCGAGTTAAACTCACTCCACTTAAAAAGACACACTTTACACGTCATGAAGAGTGAATTCACCTTGGTGTAGCGGTCTGTGCTGTCACCTGTCGCCCGTGTCACGGCAGACCCGGGTTCTAAACTCCCTCGGGGCATCGAAGAAAGTTAAACACAACGCAAAAAAGGTGACCATATCATCTCCGTTACATATAAACTTGCTGTAATGTCTAACTTGCTGTGCCTAATCTGATCACATCTGTATGATCCAAATGCAGGATGGCATGTCGATTTTGAGTTGCTTTTTCTGAATACAAATTAATGAAGCAAGCACTTGTCCCTGCCATCATTCTGTTAGAAAAACACACTATATTAAATTATAGAATGTTGTAGTAACACAAGCACTTTCTCCTCTGTCCCTGCCATCATTCTGTTAGATAAACAGACACATTATTATTTGTTTATTGGCATCATCATCACTCTGCCTGTTCTACATTTATTGTCCACTTGATGGCACAGTAGAGCAAATGCACCATGAAGCTTCGACACATGTGTGGTACAATTGGATGGAAAGCCTCAATGCTTCATGAAGCTTCATCTCGCCATCACTACTTGTAGCTGGCTGCAACAGCTAGCAGCTGGTAGCTAGCTGCTGCAGGGCTGGATGGTCCACCAATCCACAATAAATAATCCTTATTCGGGGTTGAAGGAATGGCAGGGTGGAGGATAAAATACTTGTTCTTAAAAAGAGTGTAACATATCTTAAAAGTTACTAAAAACACATAAAACTGTAAAAATATTAACAAACACTGAGCAGAGACAATTCCCTTGCTGCCATCTTGGAAAGGGGAGGAGTCAAGACACTGACTGCACTGCACTGCACCACCCAAGAGTGTTTACACCTGGAGTAGATAGTACCATAGATATATAGAAAGTCTTTATATATATCTATGGGTAGTACCATGCAGACCGTGGAAAAGCGGCATAAGAGAATACTTCATAATGTTTCATGCAATTAAAAAGTAAATATAGGGCGGTCAGGTGGCGTAGCGGAGATTGCGCTCGTCACCAACGCAGGAGACGCTGGGTTCGAGCCCAGCTCTCTGCGTTGCCACCAGCTTGGCTGGTCGTTCATACTAATACAATTGGCAGTATTAGGGGGTGGGAAGCTGGTTGGTGGGGATCGGACGTTGTGGACAGTGACTCCTACAGGTCAGGTCTCGGCGCTTGCTCAGCGGGGGCAGGACTTGGTGGAGATAGCGTGCCCTCCCACGCGTTACACTTCACCAATGAGAGTCCTCGCTGCCGAGTGAAAAGACGTCACTGGCTGTCGGCGCACGCCTTGGAGGAAGCGTGAGTTCGACATCAGGACACCCTTGTACCGACTCGTAGGAGAACATGCGAACAACAACCAGGTAGGGGAGGGGGGGGAATTGGCACAACGACTAATTGGGACGGGGAGAAAAATCTGAAAAAAAAAAGAAAAAAAAATATATATATATTTAACACTTTGGGTGCCGGAGGTTAAATTCATTGGGTTGCCAGCTCTATTTGTCTATGGAGAAGTTCCCCTTCTTTGCAGGGCTATAACTTTTTAAATCCTATTGCTAGATTGCCATTATTAGGGCCCATTCAAGGTCCTATATGTATTGTTCAGGGTGAAGCAACGTTAAACTTTTTCATTCACATATTCATACTAAAATATGGTCTAATGTATAAGTATGTTTTCATCTCTTTCTGCAGCTTTCTCCAGAACGTGATTTATAGCTCCAAATGCATTATATTGATGGTGAAATACAGTTTGGTAGCGATCTGTGCCAGATAATAAATTTCAACGGCACGTACTTCTGGAAGTTACTACACGTCATCTGATGTTGACCGGATGGCCGAGGGGGCGTTTATAATTCCGTGGGCAGCGTTATACCATTCATCTAATGTGGGTCAAATGTTCATCATAGCAGTTAGTATCGAACACATTGAAATATAACGCTGAATCTTACCGTATCTTCCTCGCGCCGTTGGGCGATGAGCGTGGAACAGACATTTTCCTATTATGGGATGTAGAAATATCCGGTCCATTTAGAGGTTTGTATAATAGTATATACGTCCAAATCATGTTGTTTATCGAGTTATTGGCAACGGATCGCTATGTATTGTATCGAGCGCGAGTGCCGGGAGCTATAGAGAGTGCCCGGAAGTAATATGGGTGAACAGCACTTCACCCATATGGCTTCCTGTTTGGCGATTGCGCCGATCGGCCACCAGATGGCGCTCTTGAACCGCTAGAGAGTTCAGTGGGGCTTTTTGGTGGGTCTCAGGCCAGCGGATGGAAAATATGATTCCGATCACAGATTTTTTAAATATTGATATCAAAGACGAGTTACGGCGTCTTCGGCAACTTGAGCATGGCGGGGAAGGACGCCTAAACTCGTCTTCTGGCAGTTAAAGTGTTAATAGTAATACACATGATGCACACACACCTTTACAGTGTTTTGTTTACCAGTAGGATGTTATAACATTGCTGATAAATACAAATTATTATTATTTTCTCATAGTAGTGTGTGTGTGTATTTTTGGCTAAAGTGGATAGAAAACACAGTACTGTGCAAAAGTCTAGGCACCCAATAGTTTGTCTTAGATGTTAATACATTTTCTTCTGTATTAGTGTGTCAGTAGACTACTCTTTTAGATTTTTAGAAACTTTTAATTTAATAATTTTTTATAATAATAATAATAATAATGCATTTTATTTATAAGGCGCCTTTCAAGACACTCAAGGTCGCCGTACAACAATTTAAAAACAGTTCATTAACAATCACAATCCATTAAAAAAAATCAGACATACGCCTGCCTAAACAGGTGGGTTTTAAATGGGATGATGGAGTCAATGTTCCTGATGTCGGGGGGGAGGGAGTTCCAGAGGAGAAGGGTTAACCTTTCACTACCACACTACAGAAGGTTAACCCTTTGTCATGTGGCAGTGAAAGGGTTAACCTTCTGTAGTGTGGTAGTGAAAGGGTTAACCTTCTGTAGTGTGGTAGTGAAAGGGTTAACCTTCTGTAGTGTGGTAGTGAAAGGTTAACCGTTTGTAGTGTGGTAGTGAAAGGTTAACCTTCGGTAGTGTGGTAGTGAAAGGGTTAACCTTCTGTAGTGTGGTTGTGAAAGGGTTAACCCTTGTCATGTGGCAGTGAAAGGGTTAACCTTCTGTATTGTCACAGTGAAAGGATTAAAAGAACCCCAAAGAATAAAGCATCATTTCCGTCTGCCCATAAACTCACACATAATCCCAAAACTACAAACTGTACATATCAAAACTACAAACTGCATTATACAAATGTATCTGGTTTGAGTTGTCGAGGGAAAGAGTTGGAATGTGTGATGTCATATATTCGGTGATCGATTAACATTCCTTGGAAGATCATTATGCGAAGGCCGTGATATAGTTTTCACCATATAATTTCACTGAGCTGTGTTTTAATACTTCCTGGAAGCTCACATTGCCGTCACACAAATAACTCTTAAAACAGACACGTCATTTGACAGTTTCTAGTGTCGTTTTGGGAATGCGTGCGTGCAGATGTGGTTTAGGACGTCTGCAGGACGGTCTCTGGAATGCGTGCAGATGTGGTTTAGGACGTCTGCAGGACGGTCTCTGGAATGCGTGCAGATGTGGTTTAGGACATCTGCAGGACGGTCTCTGGATGAAACCCGCCCGACGACGTCTAATGCCCTTCAACCAATGACCTTCAACCAGAATGCACCTGGTGGTTTTGGTTCCAGAAGCAGAGTTTTGCGGCGGCACGAGATGACATTTGACGGAGAAAAAAAGGACATTGTAATTGTACAAGACAATGTGTACGTGTACAGGGGATAATACTGTATGTATGAAGTTATTGACGTAATAAATCTGCTTCCTTTAGGTGTCCTGTCCCCGAGACCTTATGACCTTATGTACAGTATGGACTAGGGGACGCACCGATCCGACTTTTTCAGTCCCGATACCGATACCTGGGCTTTGGGTATCGGCCGAGTACCGATCCGACCCATTGTTCAATTAATAAACTGTGTGTCTCGCTGTGTGGAAGAGACTGGGATCATACTTTTGTGCAAGAAGGCGACATCAGGCTCGACTTAAAACATTACTTTCCTAACTTAGTGAAACTAAATGTAACAAATGAACACATAGATATAAATGTACTGAATTGTTATTTCTTATTTAATTTCTTATTATATTATATAAATAAATGAATAATAAAAAAAGAATCCGATATATATATCATTTATTTTTTTCGATACCCGATCCAGCTATTTTAGTCATATCGGGGGCCGATATCCGATATCAATATCGGATCGGTGCATCCCCAGTAGGGAGTCCTTAGAAAATGTCCTAATCATACTAACATTACAGTTCCTAATATGGTCAGGTCTTAGAACCTAGGTAGACTAAACTAGACTAGACTAACCTGTGGTCAGTGACCTGCCTGAGGACCTTTGGCTAGTTGAATCAGTGCAATCATTTAAATCTCTTCTTAAAACTTAAACTTGTTTGGTACTTAAAAAAATAATATATATATATCTTATATTGCACTTGAGATTGTTATATTGATATTTTATATACAGTAGCATACATATATTTATATATATATATACTGTATATATATACTGTATATATATATATATATATATATATATATATATATATATATATATATATGTGCATTTTTGCACTTCATAAAGTGCTTTGTAAAGGCTGTTATTACCTAGCTTTTAAGGCGCTGCCAGTAGCTTCGAGGCGCTATTGAAGCCACACAGATTCTACTAAGTTGTCATGACAACAGTATGATCACAAGGACAGCTTGACCCCCGAGGAAGACGACCCCCGACCCACGCCGATGGGAGACGTTCCCATCGACTGCGTGGCGTTCGTTCAGCGGGCGATTTCCTTTCAACCCTTTCAGATTCTGCGATGGCAGGAAATGACGCTCAGGTTTGGACCGGACCCCCGTGAGATGTGACGCTCTTCACCTGATGTCACTTTTCAACCGGGGGGGGGGGGGGGGGGGGCGTCTTAATGACCCCCTACCCAACCCCCCCCACCTCCAATGTACAGCCCCCCCCCCCCCCCACCCACCCAACCCCACCCCACCTACCCAACCTCCTCCAATGTACAGTTTCTATGTCAAATGTATATACACTCTTTTCTGGACACTTTTTTATTTTTTTACCTACTTTTTTCTCCCATTGTCTATTTTTCTCCCATCCCAATTTCGTATCGTCCAATTCTACCCTCCCCTGTCTCGAACGTTGTTAGACCATGCCTCCCACAAGCCGGCTGCAATGTGGACGAAGCCTTACATCACGTGTCCCCTCCACGTGAATATTAAAGGCAACCAACTTGTGTTCAGCTTTTCGTTCAGCGTTTCTCTGATTGGCCACGTGACCGCCCTAGCACACGCTGAGAGACGCGGCAGACGCGCAGAGAGTGAGCTGGGATCATTTGGTGGTCGAACCAGTTCAGACAGAGGTGTTTATTTATATTAATAAACATATCTACTAGAAACACTGGTGTTCTGTTGTGTGACTGTGCTAAACTCTTCCACCACATGACCGACATTTGACATACAGTACACCTCCTATCTATAACGCTGCCACCACCCACTTCAATGACAGAGCTCTCATATTTGCGAATGCATAAACTATATCTTAAATTATGGCTATGTGTCTAATATGGCTGTCGCGAAGTCATTGATAAGCGACAGCCATATTAGACACATAGCCATAATTTAAGATATAGTTTATGCATTCGCAAAATATGAGAGCGCTGTCATTGAAGGGCTTCTACAACGGAGCACGGCCGCTGCTGCGTCAAGCCGGCGGCGGCGCACGGAAGCCGGGGACAAACCACCGCGTCGCCCCGCTGGCGCTTCAGCAGCCTCCACGGGCGAAATAACATATAACGTTACAGCGTACAGTTCCACACTGATGTACAGTGACACCCAGCAGAGTTTCTAGTTACAGTAGTGACGCGTGAATCGATAGTCCTAACAGTGTTTATTATTAAGAGTCAGATAGTCCTAACAGTGTTTATTATTAAGAGTCCTAACAGTGTTTATTATTAATTAACGTCATAAACCAACTACCAGATTTATTTTGCACCAGGGAACTTGAAGGTTCCTGCCGCTTGTGCTAGCGGAAAAAGGGGGCGGGCTAGCGGCGTGGGGTCGTGGCCAATCAGAGAAAAGCTGAACACAAGTTGGTTGCCTTTAATATTCACGCGTCCCCTCCGGTACTCGAGGAAGCAGCCGTCGCATCTTTTCACCTGCACAGCGCGATCCCTCACGCCGCCCCGTCGCTTCCTGATTCTGCTGCGCAGGCGCACCAACCGACCTGTAGGAGTCGCTGTCCACAACGTCTGATCCCCACCCATCAGCTTCCCACCACCTAATACTGCCAATTGTGTTAGTATGAACGACCAGCCAAGCTGATAACAATGCGGAGAGCTGGGCTCGAACCCAGTGTCTCCTGCATTGGTGGCGAGCGCCTTGCCCACTACACCACCTAGCCGCCCTTTTCTGGACACTTTTTGTATCACAAACAGTACTGTATTTGCAAATCTGGTATGTCATAAATGTATAGATGTAGCAGTACTGTCTATCTGTATGTCATATATGTTATGATGAATTGAAAATGGGGGACCCTGATGTAAACCAGATGAAAGTCTTTCTCTGGTCTGCATCCCCTTAACAATTGTGTGTATTGAGCTGTACTGTACTGTACCCATTCTGCAATCTGGTAATAAACTTTTCAATCAATCAATCAATCAATACTTCCTGGTCTATAGGGAGGTGTAGTGGTTACGTCATTGCCGTTTTTCGTGTTCCACCCTCTGTCCAATGCAATGTATTTCCCCCATTGCCCATTTCTAAATCGCCTCGTTTAAAACAAATAAAGCCTTAACATTTGCATGGTGTACCTTTCTGTGCTTATTCATCCACAA
Source organism: Notolepis coatsorum (assembly GCF_963971535.1). NCBI lineage: Eukaryota > Metazoa > Chordata > Actinopteri > Aulopiformes > Paralepididae > Notolepis > Notolepis coatsorum. The sequence goes on from NC_140169.1 coordinate 51,230,239, forward strand.
TCTATAGCTCAACATGAAAAGATTCGCAATGAATCATAAAAAAAAATCGCGAAATTTTATTTCAACCAAAAAAGTTTGAACAATAATGTTAGTGATAGAAGGGAACTCATTTTGTGCAAAAATGTAAAGCTTTTCAATTTCCATGCGGCAGAATTGTTACAATAGCCGATAAATAAATCCCTATACGGGTGGAACAACCAGTGACGTCAGACTACACCTCCTATTGAGCTGTACTGTATTGTACCCATTCTGCAATCTGTTAATAAAGTTTTCAATCAATCAATTCAATCACACACACACACACAGAACCATCCCATCAACACACACAGGAACCTAGCAAGCAAAGAAAAACCTTCATTTGAACAGAAGTCTGTATATATATTAAAAAAAAATGAAATATGTATAATACACTGCTGAAGCCTGTTGGTATCGTGAATGTCTCTGTGTTTAGTTGTATATTTAACAATATATTTAACAATATATTACATCTGGTTTGTGTGGTCATTTCTGCCTTCCTTATTTTCTTCCACGGCTAACGGGGTGAGGGGGGGGGGGGCGGGGGGGTTGAGGGGGCTGTCGTCATTGCGAGGAGGCCTTGGCAGCGATGGCAGACAGGCTCTGGAAGCTGGGCGGGGCCTCAGAGTTACAGCCACGCCCCTGGGAGCTGGGCGGGGCCTCAGAGTTACAGCCCCGCCCCTGGGACCCAGTCCTCCTGATGCCCTGACCGGGCTCCTCCAGCCACAAGCCGCCATCTTTTCCCAGGAGGGGGTGGGGCTTCCCGCAGGTCGCCATGGACACGGTGGGGCGGGGCTCCGTCAGGACGACAGTCAGGTGACTCAGGAGATCGTCGAAGAACCCCGGGGCGCCTTCGTAGCCTGTTGGCACAACATCTGTTCAGTGGGACATCTTGGGCTAGGTAGACTAGACTAGGTAGACAAACTAGGTCAACTAGACTAGACTAGACTAGATTATTATTATTATTATTATTATTATTATTATTATTATTATTATTATTATTATTATTATTATTATTATTATTATTATTATTATTATTATTATTATTATTATTATTATTATTATTATTATTATTATATTTTAAAGAAAATTGGTCAACATCAGATTCCAGTGTGAACTGGTCACTGCTCCTGAACCGACCAGCTGCGCAAATTAATTAATGATGAAGAAGACGGACGTAAAACGAATTGTGGCAGATGTCTGGAGTGGCATGAATAATATATATTATTATTAATATAAGTTATTACATTATCTGGTGTTATTACATTTTAAAGTCCTTCTAAAGGAAAACGTTATTACATTATCTGGTGTTATTACATTTTAAAGTCCTTTTAAAGGAAAAGATATTACATTATCTGGTGTTATTACATTTTAAAGTCCTTCTAAAGGAAAAGATATTACATTATCTGGTGTTATTACATTTTAAAGTCCTTTTAAAGGAAAATGTTATTACATTATCTGGTGTTATTACATTTTAAAGTCCTTCTAAAGGAAAACGTTATTACATTATCTGGTGTTATTACATTTTAAAGTCCTTCTAAAGGAAAATGTTATTACATTATCTGGTGTTATTACATTTTAAAGTCCTTTTAAAGGAAAAGATATTACATTATCTGGTGTTATTACATTTTAAAGTCCTTCTAAAGGAAAAGATATTACATTATCTGGTGTTATTACATTTTAAAGTCCTTTTAAAGGAAAATGTTATTACATTATCTGGTGTTATTACATTTTAAAGTCCTTCTAAAGGAAAACGTTATTACATTATCTGGTGTTATTACATTTTAAAGTCCTTCTAAAGGAAAACGTTATTACATTATCTGGTGTTATTACATGGCGTTTTAACATTCGCCGAAATGCTTGATTGTGATTGGTCAATAGCGCTCGGTTGCCCCTAGCAGCGGTCCGTTATTACTCGATAACGGACCGCTGCCGAGCAATAATGACCGCTGTTCGCAGCTGGAGCAATCAAGCCCACTGACACACACTGCATCAGCGGCGATAATAATAATCACTTTATTTGGGCTGACAGAGCCACAGAACAACTGCGTCTGCATTTGATCTCGTCTTGTCGATGGTGTAAAATGAATTAGGTATATTGTTAGTAAGTTAGCCATGTAATAAGCGGGATAATGTATAGCCTATACCTCGTAGCTATACATTATCCCGCTTATTACATTTGAAAGTCCTTCTAAAGGAAAACGTTATTACATTATCTGCTTTTATTACATTTTAAAGTCCTTCTAAAGGAAAAGTTATTACGTTATCTGGTGTTATTACATTTTAAAGTCCTTCTAAAGGAAAAGTTATTACGTTATCTGGTGTTATTACATTTTAAAGTCCTTCTAAAGGAAAAGTTATTACGTTATCTGGTGTTATTACATTTTAAAGTCCTTCTAAAGGAAAAGTTATTACGTTATCTGGTGTTATTACATTTTAAAGTCCTTCTAAAGGAAAAGTTATTACATTATCTGGTGTTATTACATGTCCCGGTGGTGTGTAGCCTTTTTACAACGCATCCGCGTTTCCGGCGCTCTGATTGGCCAGGTCATGTGATTGCCCATTTCCGCGTCGAACAGCCTGCAAACTACCTGCCGTTCTATCGCCATGCTCTAAGACAAACTCTAACCTTAACCAACTTCGAAAGAGTGCCTAAGCTTAACCGGCGAAAGAACTTGCCGTCCCACGATTGCCGCTCATGTCACATGACCTGGCCAATCAGAGCGCAAAACGGGAACCCGGAAACGCGGATGCGTTGTAAAAAGGCTTCAAGCGTCCCGGTGTGAAACATGGCTACGACACGGCAGGGCTCACCAGGGAAGGCGTTGATGTCGATGACGGCGTGCTGGCCCGTCTGGTTGCTGATGATGATGTCGATCCCGAACAGGGACACGCCCAGCGTCTCCCGCAGACACCTGGTGATCTTCCTGATGACCTCATCACTGGGCGCCTGCGACACGCCCTCCACGTCTGCCCTCTGTGGACACAGAATGTGCTGACGTCAGATTCACACGCTTTGCGCACTTTGATCTAGTTCAGTTCAGTCCAAATCAAGTTTTTGGTTCAATTCGGTGTCGTTCAAATTAATTCAATTTAACTGAACTGAATTTCTGTTCAACTTTCTTCATATTAACTGACCTGAACTCAACCTTTTAACCTTTCGCCTCCTTTTTTAATGGGAAGTGTTAGTGACTGGTGATGTCACTCACTCACTCACTCACTCACTCACTCACTCACTCACTCACTCACTCACTCACTCACTCACTCACTCACTCAGTCACTTCTAGATAAACTCAAATTCTGCATTCTTTCCTTGTGCAAATTTCTAGTGATACTAAAATTCACTATTCTTTCCTTGTGCTAACTTCTAGTGATACTAAAATTCACTATTTTTATGGGGATCGCCTGGAAGTGTGTGTGTGTGTGTGTGTGTGTGTGTGTGTGTTTATACTGTTTGGGTCAGATGCAGAGGGAATGTTTGAAGTCTTAACCCGTTCACTGCCACACTACCAAGCGGTTAACCCTTTCACTGCGACAACACAGAAGGTTAACCCTTTCACTGCCACACGACAAAGGGTTAGCCCTTTCACTACCACACTACAGAAGGTTGACCCTTTACTATCATGGTTAACCGTCTGTAGTGTGATAGTGAAGGGTTAACCTTCTGTAGTGTGGTAGTGGAAGGGTTAAGCCTCTCCTCCAATCATTAATCAAGTTTAATAACCTGAAATAAAACACATTATGTTCAACATTCTGAAGTCAATAGGAGTCATGAACCACAGGTCTGAGGACCCTACTAACTTAGTGCACAACTCTTTATCTATAGGACCCTACTAACTTAGTGCACAACTCTTTATCTATAGGACCCTACTAACTTAGTGCACAACTCTTTATCTATAGGACCCTACTAACTTAGTGCACAACTCTTTATCTATAGGACCCTACTAACTTAGTGCACAACTCTTTATCTATAGGACCCTACTAACTTAGTGCACAACTTGTTATGGTTTGTAACCGACCCCAATCGCACAACACAAGACAGGTATGAGAGTAAGCCAAAACAGGGCATTTATTCAACACAAACAAAAAGCGGCACTGTCCCTTTAAGGGAGAACACAAAAACACTGGAACAAAGAAATAGGGAAAAATGTGGCACTGTGCCTTTAAGAGGCGAGCAGGCTAAGGGGAAGGCTAAGGGACAGGGCCAGGGCAAAAGGACAGGGCAGGAACAGGGGCACTGGAGAGGGGAACAGGGACAGAGGCCCGGGGAGGCGGGCTGGAGACAGGGACAGAGAAAACAGGGTTAAGGCCTTGGACAGGGCGAGGGCCAGAGCTGCTTACAGGGAAGGCAGGGTTCAGACGACGGAGGCCTGGCAAGGAGATCCTCCTCGGAAGCGAAGAGACGCATCCTCCCGTAGAGGATTAGGAAGCGATGCGCGTCTGGAGTAGGAGCGCGCCGGCTAGAAGAGCGCGCCGGCTCGGGGTCTGGAGTGGAGCGCGGCTGGAGTAGGAGCGCGCCGGCTAGAAGAGCGCGCCGGCTCGGAGAGACGCATCCTCCCGTAGAGGATTAGGAAGCGATGCGCGTCTGGAGTAGGAGCGCGCCGGCTTGAAGAGCGCGCCGGCTCGGGGTCTGGAGTGGAGCACGTCTGGAGTAGGAGCGCGTCTGGAGTAGGAGCGCGTCTGGAGTTGGAGCGCGTCTGGAGTAGGAGCGCGTCTGGAGTTGGAGCGCGTCTGGAGTAGGAGCGCGTCTGGAGTTGGAGCGCGTCTGGAGTAGGAGCGCATCTGGAGTTGGAGCGCGCCGGCTAGACGTCTGGAGTGGAGCGCGTCTGGAGTTGGAGCGCGCCGGCTAGACGTCTGGAGTGGGACACTGGAAAACCTCCCGTAGAGAATTAGAGAGCGCAGTCTGTGTCCCACTCCAGGCAAACGGCGACAGGTGGTGATGAATGGCACAACGTCTCCCAGTGAGAACAAAGGAATCCTCCCGTGGAAGAATAGAGAGCGATGACGATGTCTCACCAGGAGCGCGGCGGTAGATGGTAGCATAAGATACAGAAACTGTTACAGAACGACCCGACGAGGACTGGAGGGGAAGTCCAGGTATTTAAAGCCCTCTGGGGCGCTAATCATAACTTATCACAGCTGTGAAAGGTAGTCCAAGGGTGTGGGCTGTTGAAGAGCAGAGGAGAGTAAACAACGCGAGGGTGGGGGCTGGTGAGGTGAGGAGACAGGGAATTAAAGGTCCAGGGAACAGGCGAACCTCACAGTACCCCCCCCTCCACGGGAGCCACCGGGCGACCCAAAAATACAGACAGAGGGGCAGGGGACATGACAAGGCAACAAACAAAAAAATTGGGCCATGCTAGCAGGGGAAGCTACACCAAAAATGGGGCCAGCAGAGGGACAGGGTAGCTGCCAGGGCACTGCTAGCTACAGGGCCTATGCTAGCTGTACTGCTACATTAACATAGAGGCTGCGCTAACTGCCGGAGCTAGGCTAGCAGACAGGGCTGGACCAGCATGAGAGAACAAGCTAGCTGGAAGGACAGTCCTAGCTGTGGGGAACTGACCTTGCTAGCTGAAGGGGCAGTCCTAGCAGTGGGGAAAACTGACCTTGCTAGCTGAAGGGGCAGTCCTAGCAGTGGGGAAAACTGACCTTGCTAGCTGAAAGGGCAGTCCTAGCAGCGGGGAAACTGACCATGCTAGCTGAAGGGGCAGTCCTAGCAGTGGGGAAACTGACCTTGCTAGCTGAAGGGGCAGTCCTAGCAGTGGGAAAACTGACCTTGCTAGCTGAAGAGGCAGTCCTAGCAGTGGGGAAACTGACCTTGCTAGCTGAAGGGGCAGTCCTAGCAGTGGGAAAGCTACACAAAAAGTGGAGGCCATGCAGAGGGACCGGGTTAGCTGCCTGGGCATGGCTAGCTACAGGGCCTATGCTAGCTGCAAGGGCTGCATTAACATAGAGGCTGTGCTAGCAGCCGGGGCTAAGCTAGCAGACTGGGGCCATGCTGGTAGTAGAGGCCTGGCAAGCTGCAGGGGAGCTAACGAGGCCAACAGGGAAGCTAACAGGGGAGACTAACAGGCTAACAGGGGAGCTAACAGGGAAGCTAACAGGGGAAAACTAAAGGGAGCTTGAGGGAGCTAGAGTGGGTTAGAGGGAACTAAAAAGGGCAAACTCAACATACACTGTCTGTGCTGGCTGGGGTCGTCGACGGGTCGGGTCGTACTGTTATGGTTTGTAACCGACCCCAATCGCACAACACAAGACAGGTATGAGAGTAAGCCAAAACAGGGCATTTATTCAACACAAACAAAAAGCGGCACTGTCCCTTTAAGGGAGAACACAAAAACACTGGAACAAAGAAATAGGGAAAAATGTGGCACTGTGCCTTTAAGAGGCGAGCAGGCTAAGGGGAAGGCTAAGGGACAGGGCCAGGGCAAAAGGACAGGGCAGGAACAGGGGCACTGGAGAGGGGAACAGGGACAGAGGCCCGGGGAGGCGGGCTGGAGACAGGGACAGAGAAAACAGGGTTAAGGCCTTGGACAGGGCGAGGGCCAGAGCTGCTTACAGGGAAGGCAGGGTTCAGACGACGAGGCCTGGCAAGGAGATCCTCCTCGGAAGCGAAGAGACGCATCCTCCCGTAGAGGATTAGGAAGCGATGCGCGTCTGGAGTAGGAGCGCGCCGGCTAGAAGAGCGCGCCGGCTCGGGGTCTGGAGTGGAGCGCGTCTGGAGTAGGAGCGCGCCGGCTAGAAGAGCGCGCCGGCTCGGAGAGACGCATCCTCCCGTAGAGGATTAGGAAGCGATGCGCGTCTGGAGTAGGAGCGCGCCGGCTTGAAGAGCGCGCCGGCTCAGGGTCTGGAGTGGAGCGCGTCTGGAGTAGAAGCGCGTCTGGAGTAGGAGCAAAAAAATTGGGCCATGCTAGCAGGGGAAGCTACACCAAAAATGGGGCCAGCAGAGGGACAGGGTAGCTGCCAGGGCACTGCTAGCTACAGGGCCTATGCTAGCTGTACTGCTACATTAACATAGAGGCTGCGCTAACTGCCGGAGCTAGGCTAGCAGACAGGGCTGGACCAGCATGAGAGAACAAGCTAGCTGGAAGGACAGTCCTAGCTGTGGGGAACTGACCTTGCTAGCTGAAGGGGCAGTCCTAGCAGTGGGGAAAACTGACCTTGCTAGCTGAAGGGGCAGTCCTAGCAGTGGGGAAAACTGACCTTGCTAGCTGAAAGGGCAGTCCTAGCAGCGGGGAAACTGACCATGCTAGCTGAAGGGGCAGTCCTAGCAGTGGGGAAACTGACCTTGCTAGCTGAAGGGGCAGTCCTAGCAGTGGGAAAACTGACCTTGCTAGCTGAAGAGGCAGTCCTAGCAGTGGGGAAACTGACCTTGCTAGCTGAAGGGGCAGTCCTAGCAGTGGGAAAGCTACACAAAAAGTGGAGGCCATGCAGAGGGACCGGGTTAGCTGCCTGGGCATGGCTAGCTACAGGGCCTATGCTAGCTGCAAGGGCTGCATTAACATAGAGGCTGTGCTAGCAGCCGGGGCTAAGCTAGCAGACTGGGGCCATGCTGGTAGTAGAGGCCTGGCAAGCTGCAGGGGAGCTAACGAGGCCAACAGGGAAGCTAACAGGGGAGACTAACAGGCTAACAGGGGAGCTAACAGGGAAGCTAACAGGGGAAAACTAAAGGGAGCTTGAGGGAGCTAGAGTGGGTTAGAGGGAACTAAAAAGGGCAAACTCAACATACACTGTCTGTGCTGGCTGGGGTCGTCGACGGGTCGGGTCGTACTGTTATGGTTTGTAACCGACCCCAATCGCACAACACAAGACAGGTATGAGAGTAAGCCAAAACAGGGCATTTATTCAACACAAACAAAAAGCGGCACTGTCCCTTTAAGGGAGAACACAAAAACACTGGAACAAAGAAATAGGGAAAAATGTGGCACTGTGCCTTTAAGAGGCGAGCAGGCTAAGGGGAAGGCTAAGGGACAGGGCCAGGGCAAAAGGACAGGGCAGGAACAGGGGCACTGGAGAGGGGAACAGGGACAGAGGCCCGGGGAGGCGGGCTGGAGACAGGGACAGAGAAAACAGGGTTAAGGCCTTGGACAGGGCGAGGGCCAGAGCTGCTTACAGGGAAGGCAGGGTTCAGACGACGAGGCCTGGCAAGGAGATCCTCCTCGGAAGCGAAGAGACGCATCCTCCCGTAGAGGATTAGGAAGCGATGCGCGTCTGGAGTAGGAGCGCGCCGGCTAGAAGAGCGCGCCGGCTCGGGGTCTGGAGTGGAGCGCGTCTGGAGTAGGAGCGCGCCGGCTAGAAGAGCGCGCCGGCTCGGAGAGACGCATCCTCCCGTAGAGGATTAGGAAGCGATGCGCGTCTGGAGTAGGAGCGCGCCGGCTTGAAGAGCGCGCCGGCTCGGGGTCTGGAGTGGAGCGCGTCTGGAGTAGAAGCGCGTCTGGAGTAGGAGCGCGTCTGGAGTTGGAGCGCGTCTGGAGTAGGAGCGCGTCTGGAGTTGGAGCGCGTCTGGAGTAGGAGCGCGTCTGGAGTTGGAGCGCGCCGGCTAGACGTCTGGAGTGGAGCGCGTCTGGAGTTGGAGCGCGCCGGCTAGACGTCTGGAGTGGGACACTGGAAAACCTCCCGTAGAGAATTAGAGAGCGCAGTCTGTGTCCCACTCCAGGCAAACGGCGACAGGTGGTGATGAATGGCACAACGTCTCCCAGTGAGAACAAAGGAATCCTCCCGTGGAAGAATAGAGAGCGATGACGATGTCTCACCAGGAGCGCGGCGGTAGATGGTAGCATAAGATACAGAAACTGTTACAGAACGACCCGACGAGGACTGGAGGGGAAGTCCAGGTATTTAAAGCCCTCTGGGGCGCTAATCATAACTTATCACAGCTGTGAAAGGTAGTCCAAGGGTGTGGGCTGTTGAAGAGCAGAGGAGAGTAAACAACGCAAGGGTGGGGGCTGGTGAGGTGAGGAGACAGGGAATTAAAGGTCCAGGGAACAGGCGAACCTCACACAACTCCTTTATCTATAGGACCCTACTAACTTAGTGCACAACTCCTTTATCTATAGGACCCTACTAACTTAGTGCACAACTCTTTATCTATAGGACCCTACTAACTTAGTGCACAACTCTTTATCTATAGGACCCTACTAACTTAGTGCACAACTCTTTATCTATAGGACCCTACTAACTTAGTGCACAACTCCTTTATCTATAGGACCCTACTAACTTAGTGCACAACTCTTTATCTATAGGACCCTACTAACTTAGTGCACAACTCCTTTATCTATAGGACCCTACTAACTTAGTGCACAACTCCTTTATCTATAGGACCCTACTAACTTAGTGCACAACTCTTTATCTATAGGACCCTACTAACTTAGTGCACAACTCTTTATCTATAGGACCCTACTAACTTAGTGCACAACTCTTTATCTATAGGACCCTACTAACTTAGTGCACAACTCCTTTATCTATAGGACCCTACTAACTTAGTGCACAACTCTTTATCTATAGGACCCTACTAACTTAGTGCACAACTCCTTTATCTATAGGACCCTACTAACTTAGTGCACAACTCTTTATCTATAGGACCCTACTAACTTAGTGCACAACTCTTTATCTATAGGACCCTACTAACTTAGTGCACAACTCTTTATCTATAGGACCCATAGGCGGCGCGTGGGCTTTGGGGGTGGGAACGCTGTAAAGGGAACGGCCCCCGCGCGCAGTGCGAAAAATTAGACCTTTTATTTTTGGTTGCACGGAAACTGTCCAGGTTCTGATTTCATATACACACACACACACTACTAGGCTACTACAGCGAGCCCCACTCATTTATATATAGTGCAAATTAAGTGTTCAAATGAAGGCATCCAATAATATATTAACCATTGTCTTACCTTAATGCAGATAAATGCGACGTTTCGTCTTGGTGAGAAAGACCGTGTTCACAACTTGAATCACAAGTTGCAATGAAGTTAAAGTTTTTCGTAATTTAGATCTCATCATGCTTTGAAAACAATGTACATACAGTAGCTCTAAAAAGTTTCCACGATTTGATGAACTCGGACTCTCATCATGTCCTCTTAGAGCAAGCCCTTGTTTGCCAAGATAAAACAACATACAGCCTCAGGTGATCGGTAGTTATGCCCACTAGTGCCCAGGGCCAGCCCAGTGCAGCTTCTAAATTACATTATTTAACCTGAGCCTATGCGTGATTGGTTACTGCCTGTACCTGGAATGTTAAACGCTGCCACCGATTGACACCTTCGTCGTTGACACCTCGGCCAGCCGGCTGCAGCACAAGACAATAGCCAGCAGCCTGCGCATACCGGTATATTATATACATTTCAAGATTCCGAGCATAATATTCTGGGTAGGCATAGCCCCCCCCTAGCCTTATATACGCGCCGCCTATGAGATTAGGACCCTACTAACTTAGTGCATGAAGTTTGAGATGAGGTTTGGTGCGTGGGGGTTGAGATGAGGTTTGGTGCGTGGGGGTTGAGATGAGGTTTGGTGCGTGGGGGTTGAGATGAGGTTTGGTGCATGGCAGACTTACCGAGGTGAGGTCGGTGGCACAGTCTGGCTTGGACACGTCGTGGCTGTTGAAGAAGATGGCTCTTCGCTCTGTGGGACGGTTCAATAAAACAGGTTTAATAAACGCTGCATTAGGACTTCTTTGGTTAGGACAGTCTGGTGTCTGGCGCCCTCTGCTGGACCTGTGTGAGAACTGTGTGGAACATTAAAGGAAAATTCCACCCAAATTACGAATTGCAATATGTTCTTTCCATGTCCTAGGAAAGGAAATATGTGTGATCATGAGCTACTCTCTCTCCCAAAGACTGGAATGTGTGATGTCATCAGGTCTGGAGCTGCTCTATAGACAATGAGCGGGAGATTGAGTGTGTGAACCCGGAGACTGTTAGTTTATTTTACATTTCATATTATTTATTCAATAGTAGTGTTTTCAGTTAAAAAATGTACCTATGAACTCAGAACATTCCCCTGGGAGCTCTCAGCGTTAAGTGAATGTTAAAACCAACCTTAACCCTAACTTTATGTCTTAACCAGAAGCGTTAAGTGAATGTTAAAAGGAACCTCAACTCTAACTATAATCATAGTTAATCAAAGTTAGATAGTGGTGACATCACTAACTATAATAATTCAAATAATAATAATTCATTTATTTTGTATAGCGCTTTTCAAGGACCCAAAGTCGCTGACAATAGGCAAAAAAAAAGAAAACAAAGAAAACAAAGAAACAAAACCAGAGGGAAACGGAGGACAATAAGAATACACAGGAAACATAAAACCACGAGTAACGGATAACAAATGCGGGAATGAGTAGGGGAGACAGTCGGGAGGAGAGTAAGGGAAAACCAAGGGGGGGTGGGGGGGGGGGCAGGAGAGGAGAGAACATGGGGCAGGGGGAAATTGTGGCGAGTTGGAGGAGGGTGGTTATGGGTAAGGAAGGTTGAATGCTTGGGAGAACAGGTAGGTTTTGAGTCTGGATTTGAAGGTGGAGAGTGAGGGAGAGTCTCTGATGGTCTGAGGGAGGGAGTTCCAGAGTCGGGGTGCAGCTCGTGAGAATGCCCGGTCACCGAAACGTTTGAGTTTGGATGACGGGACAGTGAGGGAAAGATTGTGTATTGTGTACATTGTAGTGATTGTTAATTGTACATAATTCACCCACAGAACTATTGTTAGGAACAAGAGTTCCGCCCGAACATTATAGGAGGTGGCACTACCTGCCACCACAAGTGAGTCGACTGCAAGCAACGTAGCAGTAGCATGTTGTATTTGTGTACTAAATAAATGCTGTTCGCTCTACCTCGAGCTACCGTCTCCGACTCCCATCTCTCGGCACTACACTGGTGACCCCGACATTGGTCTCGCTGAAGTATCAGGGACCGAACCGAACATGGCAAACGATGCCGTTATTCTTCGATTGCCGGAGTTTTGGGAGCATTCTGCTGCGGCGTGGTTCGCTCAAACAGAGGCGCAGTTCGCCCTACGAGGGGTTGACGACGACGCCGCGAGATATTACCACGTCGTCTCGAGCCTCGGGAGCACTACAGCGGCGAGGACGGTAGGCTTCATAACAGCTCCGCCTGCCCGGAATAAATATGAGGCGTTTAAGACGCACCTACTCAGAATATTCGAGTTGTCACAGTCAGAGTGGGCCCGACGCTTGCTGGCTATACGAGGCTTGGGGGACAGCAAACCTTCGGAGCACATGGAGATGATGTTAAACCTGCTGGGTGCAGAACGGCCTGATTTCCTGTTTATCGAACTGTTTCTCAGGCACATGCCGCCACACGTGCAAACGGCACTTGCCAATACAGCGACTACTGATCCCCGTGCTTTGGCAGAAGAGGCAGACTGCTTCTACCTGGCCACTCGACACTTTGCCCCAGGGCTAATAGCCTCGACTCGCGGTTACACGCCGCAGGGGGGAGGGGCGAGGAAGAACAGGAGCAGCGCTGCCGCAGGCCTGTGTTATTACCACGCGCGTTTCGGCGCGAGGGCGACAAGATGCCGTTCCCCTTGCACTTTCGTCATAACACATAAACGCAGACACCTGCGCCCAATAGCAGCGGTGAGCGCAGGTATGTCGAACCGGCTGCTTTTCATTAGAGACACACTCTCCGGTTGCAAATTCCTCTGCGACACCGGAGCTCAGAGGAGCGTCCTGCCAGCTACAAAAGAGGACACCGCCGGCGATGATAGAGGTCCACGCCTGACGACCGCCAACGATACCCCTATCCGCACCTACGGTACAAGGACCGTGGAACTGTGTTTTGGGGGCCAGCGGTTCACGTGGGACTGCATCACGGCCGACATTTCGTTCCCACTACTCGGGGCAGATTTCCTGGGTGCACACGGGCTCCTCGTGGACATTAGACATGGCCGCCTAATAAACGCGCAGACACAGGCTTCGTTGGCATGTGTCCGCGATGAGGCGACATACGGCGGCCTTCTTACAGCTTTCACCGACCACAAACCCCTCACGTTTTCTGAGTCAAGTGTAGCGGAGCCACGGTCGGCACGACAACAGCTCACGTACGATTCCGAGTGCGCCGCGAGACACGTCGCCGAGAAGCCCAACGTCGTCATCGGAGTTGTACAGCCGGACCTCGACTACGTCAACAGGGGCTCGGAACAGGCCTCCGACCACGACATCCAGGTCCTCGGGACTGCAGATTCCAGTCTACGCCTGGAGGACGTCACGATTGGTCACTCGGGTCCGACGCTGCTGAATGACCTATCCACCGGACACCCTAGCCCACAGGCCCCTGAGGACTGGCGAAGGCTCGCCTTTGAGGTGGGGTACAACCACCACAAGATTGAACCCGCCCACGTAGACATTTCCCAGCCCTTAGAGCTGGCCCTCTCCCCCCGCGGAGGCCGTCCGCCGCTACCCCGGGACCCGCCAACGACTGAGCCGCCGTTGGCCTCGTCGACGGCTGTGCCCCCGGGTGTCGGGGAGGACGTGGGCGCTTGCGCCGCCCCTACCTCCCCGCCCCTGGCTTTCCGCACTCACCGTGGCCGGTTCATGCCCCCGGGCGCCGTGGAGGGCGCAATCGCTTGCACCGCGCCCCCGGTTGTCCGCTCACGCCGCGGCCGGGTCGTTGTCTCTCCCCGCCGTGGAGATTTTGACCATGGATGAATTCTGGGGGGGCTTGTGTAGTGATTGTTAATTGTACATAATTCACCCACAGAACTATTGTTAGGAACAAGAGTTCCGCCCGAACATTATAGGAGGTGGCACTACCTGCCACCACAAGTGAGTCGACTGCAAGCAACGTAGCAGTAGCATGTTGTATTTGTGTACTAAATAAATGCTGTTCGCTCTACCTCGAGCTACCGTCTCCGACTCCCATCTCTCGGCACTACACCATGCACTTTTATTATGTTCTTGTGTGATGTACCGCACATTTTATTGCTGTCTGATGTTTGCGGGTGTTATTGCTGTCATCTTGGCCAGGTCTCCCTTGCAAAAGAGATCTTGTATCTCAATGGGACTTCCTGGTTAAATAAAGGTTAAATAAAAAATTTAAAAAATAGATAGTGGTGACATCACTAACTATAACCTACATTATGTAGGTTATAGCCATTATGTACATTACGTACCCTTTCCCTGTGGTCGATTAGTACTTTATTTACGTTTTCTGATAAGACACAACGCCAGCGCAATCTGAGCACGTGCAGCACCCTCATCTCCCATTGGGTGACCGACCGGGGACTCCGCCTCCAATATATTAGCCTTGCGGGCCGTGAGGAATGATCTCTCTATACATGTCTGGACATATACTGACGTGACCTGATCAAACTGAGGACGTGAACTGAGAGCCCTGCTGCTGATGCTGTGAACGTGTCAGAAGGGGGCGTGGCCACACTACAGCACCGTGTCAGAAGGGGGCGTGGCCACACTACAGCGCACCGTGTCAGAAGGGGGCGTGGCCACACTACAGCGCGCCGTGTCAGAAGGGGGAGTGGCCACACTACAGCGCACCGTGTCAGAAGGGGGAGTGGCCACACTACAGCGCACCGTGTCAGAAGGGGGAGTGGCCACACTACAGTGCGCCGTGTAAGAAGGGGGAGTGGCCACACTACAGTGCGCCGTGTCAGAAGGGGGAGTGGCCACACTGCAGCACTGTGTCAGAAGGGGGAGTGGCCACCATGTCAGAAGGGGGCGTGGCCACACTACAGCGCGCCGTGTCAGAAGGGGGAGTGGCCACCATGTCAGAAGGGGGCGTGGCCACACTACAGCGTGCCGTGTCAGAAGGGGGAGTGGCCACCATATCAGAAGGGGGCGTGGCCACACTACAGCGCGCCGTGTCAGAAGGGGGAGTGGCCACACTACAGCGCGCCGTGTCAGAAGGGGGAGTGGCCACACTACAGCGCGCCGTGTCAGAAGGGGGAGTGGCCACCATGTCAGAAGGGGGAGTGGCCACACTGCAGCACTGTGTCAGAAGGGGGCGTGGCTCAGGCTCACCTGTGGCCCCGGGGGGCAGGTTCCTGATGGAGGGCCGCTCCACCACGGCGTGCGCCCCCCCCACCACGAACACCTTGTAGAGGACGGCGTCGTGGTTGATGAAGCTCTGGATCACGCAGGGCGGCTCGATGTCCTTCAGGTCCTCCGCGCTGAAGATGATGGCCATCTGGGGGGGGGGGGACGACGACACAAAGGGGAGCATGTTCATCATCATTAAAAGTATATCACCGAATGTCAAATGACGTGTTGTTGTGATGACGTAATCAAAACGCTTCCATTCCTTTCACCTGTCTCTCTTAAAGGGGAACTATCTTATAAATGGCCTTTTTCAGTGTTTACCATTGTTTCCTAGCTATGTGGACTTATATTAATATGATCTATGTCTCTAATTCTCATATTGGCGCATTCTTCCAATTCTCCTCTCACAATATTCACTAGAGATGTTCCGATACAATTTTTTCCTTTCCAATCCGATTCCGATGCCTAAGCTTTGGGTATCGGCCGATACCGATACTTATCCGATACCAGTGCATACATTAAAAAAATAAAAAAATAAAAAAATAATATAAATTATAAAACGTTTTTTTTTTTTTTTTTTAATACAGCTACAATTTATATACTGTTTTTTAGTAATAACTATAAAGTTTTATTCAACAACAGGTGATTGTATAGATTAGTATTAGTATCAGTAATTGAAAACTATCTCAATGAGTTCACCCACGGAAAGGTTGTTGGCACATTAGTTCCACACGGACATTATTCGTTGCTGCACTTGCTTCCACAAGAAGGCTCCGTTTAGTAGCAGAGGCTCTGTTGTTGTGATTTTTGCACAATAAATATTCAACATTCTCTTTTGAGACTCCGCCTCAGACTCTTATCATTTGGCACTAAAAGCTAAACATTGTCGCCGATATGGCTGTCCGCAACATGTCATTAATTGTGTACGCGACGTGCAATTGTGCAATGACGACGTTACCGTGAGCTAGGTTAGCTAGCATCAGAGCTACCGGTATATGGAAAAACTAACGTTACTGGTGACATTGTGATTTAACTTGGAATACTCCTTTGCCAACCTGCTGTACTTTGCTTGCAGGTCTGCAGCCATTATTGCTGGATTAGGAATAGCCCCAACTTTAGCCAAGGTAACGTTATGGCTAAACCTTTAACGTTAGTTAATGCTAGCTTTTGGTTAGCTGTTCAGCTAATGCTAATAACATCAGAGCTCCCCGTCAACAGCGCTCTGCCGGGACGATGGCATTTTAAGAAAGTATCTGCTCTGCTGTTAAAATGGCAATTGACACTTTAATTCACGGTCGATTAAGCACACGTTTGTTTTATAATGCTCACTCAGCGAGTAGGGTATATCTACAGAACCCAACGTCCGCAGTGTTGTTGATAAATTACGTCATATGGTATCGGAGCGCAACATTAGAGGGTACTCGCCGATACCGATACCAGCATTTTAGGCAGTATCGGCGGCATTTCCGATACTGGTATCGGTATCGGAACAACTCTAATATTCACCCTCACTGAACTGAGTCATTTGAAAATGTGCTGATCTGTGATGTCAGAGAGACTCGGCTGCATGATGATGTTCAGGCGGCGCAGTGGTTTAGGAGCCCAGGCTCAAAACGGCTCGAGATCTTGAGGTAGAAAAATGCTGTTTTTGAGGACTTGATTAGAAATACAAAACAATTAATTAAAAAAAAAAAAAATTACAAAGGTGTTCCATAAACTCACATGAATTGTGTAAAAGTACCCAAATAGTGAAAGAAATAGTAAAATAGTTCCCCTTTAAGCTACGTCATCCCCCGCTAAGAGTCACGGGAGATGTAGTAAAGACAACAGTCCTTCCGTACTCTGGAGCGTAACAGTAAGAAGCATTTTGTATGAAAGTATTCTGTACTTCTGTATGACAACTATTAAAGAACTTGAACTTGTGTAGGAACGCCGTGAATTATGACTACAGTAACATCATTCTGAGGACAACAGCAGAGAGGGTAGGATCTTTTAACTGAATAATACTGTGTACATCATTTTGAAGTGTGTGACTAAATTGTGTTGTGGAAATTGTTTGTAATTAGTTTCACCCAGCTGACAGAAACTGGAGGTGTGGCCTTTGTGCATGTAGTTAAGTGGGCACTTGTGACAGTTTTTCTGCTTAAATACCAGCTTTTTCTCTGTTGGATTCATTCTGAGGACAACAGCAGAGAGGGTAGGATCTTTTAACTGAATAATACTGTGTACATCATTTTGAAGTGTGTGACTAAATTGTGTTGTGGAAATTGTTTGTAATTAGTTTCACCCAGCTGACAGAAACTGGAGGTGTGGCCTTTTGCTGCAGGTGTCACTCATCAGTAATTAGTGATAGTGATTTAAAGACTTGCTGGCTTTGCGTCAGCGAAGCGTCGAGAAACGAAGAGGGACAAAGAGGAGGAGTTTTCCTGGAGTTCTCTGCAGAGGGATCCACCGATCCACCCAGTGCTAAGTACACCATAATCCCATATTTCCCTCCCACTCTGCTATTTCCCTACTATCTCGCTTCCTCCCTACCCCCTTCAACCTCCTCCTACCACTCTTGACACCACAATGTGCCTCATACCTATATCCACAATCTGCTCCTCAAGAACAGAATCAACCCATCCACGCCAGTTTGCTAGCAACCCGGCTAATCTCTCCTACCCTCCTACAGCCACTAATACACCTGTCACAGTACAGGGAGGCTTATGGAATTGTCAATCAGCAGTCAAGAAAGCTGACTTCATTACTGCCTACGCCCATAGTCTAAATCTGCAGCTCCTGGCTCTAACTGAGACCTGGATAACCCCCAATAACTCGTCAACACCTGCAGCATTATCTACAAACTATAACTTCACTCACACACCTCGACCCTCCAGACGGGGTGGAGGCACTGGCCTCATGACATCTCCTTCATGGGCTACAAACCCAACGCAACTCCCAGAACTGTCACTCTCCTCCCTCGAATATCATGCAGTATCTGTCTCTAATCCTTTCAATCTCACCATTGTTACACTCTATCGCCCTCCAGGTCCCCTCGATCACTTCACAGATGAGCTGGACATGCTTCTAAGCTCCTTACCGGAAGATGGTACCCCGCTCCTTCTATTGGGCGACTTCAACCTGCCTGACTCATCTCAGTCGGTCCCAGTGGTCTCCCTCCTACAACAATTTGACCTGACTCCCACTGCCATGCCTCCCACCCACAAAGCAGGCAACTCCTTGGATCTCATATTTTCCCGTAACTCCAGCATCATTAACACCACGGTAACTCCCCTACATGTATCTGACCATTCCTTCATATCCTTCTCACTAACTCTCATGCTTAACCGAAAAGTCTTCACCCCAACTCAAACCGTCTCACTCAGACGCAACCTGCCCTCCCTATCCCCCTCCACCCTCTCCTCTGACATAATATCCGCTCTACCTTTGAGTGACACCTTCTCTGCTCTCCCCACAGAGATGGCAACCTCCACCCTCCTCTCAGCCCTTGCAACCTCCTTCGACAAGCTCTGTCCCCTCGTTGAGAAACCTGCCCGCCGTTCCCCACCCAGTCCATGGCTGACGGATGCAGTGAGAGAACAAAGACAGGTCCTGAGAGCGGCTGAGAGGAAGTATAGAAAGTCACGCCTCACTGCTGACATCGACACATATCACAACCTCTTGTTAACATTCTCCAAAACCATTACTAATGCCAAAGCTTCTTTCTTTCACCATAGGATCGAGGCCTCTGCCAAGAATCTTCGCAAACTGCATGCTACCATGTCCTCCCTCCTCACTCCCCCCCCACCTCCTCCTCCCTCATCTTTTTCTGCCGAAGACTTTGCGATCTTCTTTGAGGAAAAAGTGGAGAACATCCGCAGCTCCTTCTCCCAACCCCCACCCATTCCAAACGCTGAATCGAGAACCTCATCCTTCACTCTGTCATCTTTCTCTCCCATTACAGAAGCCGAGACCCTGACACTGGTAACGTCGAACCGTCCGACTACATGCCAGCTGGACCAGCTACCCTCCCCACTCCTCCAGACCATAGCACCGGACATCCTCCCATTCCTAACTGCAACCATCAACTCCTCACTCAACTCGGGGGTGGTCCCCACCTCCCTAAAACAAGCCAGAGTCACGCCCCTCATAAAAAAACCAACCCTGAACCCCACCGTCATAGCCAACTATCGCCCTGTCTCTCTTCTCTCCTTCCTTTCTAAAACACTTGAACGTGCTGTATCCAACCAACTTACTGCTTATCTCTTACAGAATGACCTCCTAGACCCCAATCAGTCTGGCTTCCGGACTGGCCACTCCACAGAAATGGCCCTCATTGCGGTCACAGAGGCACTTCACTTAGCAAAAGCGAAAGGCCTCTCCTCTGTCCTGATTCTCCTAGATCTATCTGCAGCCTTCGACACAGTCAACCATCAGATCCTCCTCGCGGCCCTCGCAGGAATGGGAGTGGCTGGATCTGCGCTGACATGGCTGACATCATACCTCAATGACCGCTCCTACCAAGTGTCATGGAGAGGGACTCTGCCGGCCACCCGCCCCCTCCGGACCGGTGTCCCCCAGGGCTCGGTCCTAGGACCCCTTCTCTTCTCCCTCTACACTAAATCACTGGGTAACATTATCACGTCTCATGGCTTCTCATATCATTGTTATGCCGATGATACTCAACTCTTCCTCTCCTTCCCTCCCTCAGATATCCACGTCTCTGAGCGGATCTCGGCCTGTCTGTCCGACATCTCCGCCTGGATGACGACCAACCACCTCAAATTGAACCTAAGCAAAACAGAATTGCTCCACCTGCCGGCCAAATCCTCCCCCCTGACCGACCTCTCCATCACAGTCGAGAATGCAGCTGTGACCGCGTCGCCGACCGCCAAGAACCTTGGTGTTGTCCTCGACGACCAGTTGCTCACATCGCAGCGACAACCAGAACCTGCAGATTCCTCCTGAGCAATGTCAGAAGGATACGCCCCTTCCTGACAAAAGAAGCCACCCAACTCCTCGTCCAATCAACAGTCATCTCCCGCCTCGACTACTGCAACGCACTGCTAGCCCATTGCTGCACGTATCCGCTTCAAGGCCCTCGACCTAGCATACCGTGCGGCAAAGGGAACCGCTCCCGCCTACCTCCGGTCAATGGTCTCTAACTACACACCCTCAAGACCCCTACGCTCTGCATCTTCTGGCCGCCTCAGATCTACTCCTATCCAAGCTCCCGGAGGGTCATCAAAGAGAAGCTGCCTATTCTCAGTCCTTGCCCCACAATGGTGGAATGAACTACCCATCCCAGTTAGGACAGCCGAATCCCGTCCAATCTTTCGCCGTCGACTAAAGACTCACTTCTTCAACCATTATCTGAAATGATAAAAAAAAAAAAAAAAAAAAAAATCTAACCCCGACTAACCTTACTGTCATGCACTTGTCCTAATAAACTAACCTACACTGTAACACGCAACACTTTGATGAACATTGTTACTCAGCTGATAGAGTTATACCCTTCTTGCTGTCTTGTCGCACAGAACTTGTAAGTCGCTTTGGATAAAAGCGTCAGCTAAATGACTAAATGTAAATGTAAATGTAGCTGGCCTCCCGGCCACTGCCACCAAGCCTCTTCAACTCATTCAAAATGCAGCGGCCCGCCTGATCTCAAACCTACCGAAGTCGGCCCATGTCACCCCACTTCTTAGGGACCTGCACTGGCTCCCCATTGCTGCACGTATCCGCTTCAAGGCCCTCGACCTAGCATACCGTGCGGCAAAGGGAACCGCTCCCGCCTACCTCCGGTCAATGGTCTCTAACTACACACCCTCAAGACCCCTACGCTCTGCATCTTCTGGCCGCCTCAGATCTACTCCTATCCAAGCTCCCGGAGGGTCATCAAAGAGAAGCCGCCTATTCTCAGTCCTTGCCCCACAATGGTGGAATGAACTACCCATCCCAGTTAGGACAGCCGAATCCCGTCCAATCTTTCGCCGTCGACTAAAGACTCACTTCTTCAACCATTATCTGAAATGATAAAAAAAAAAAAAAAAAAAAAAAATCTAACCCCGACTAACTTTAATGTCATGCACTTGTCCTAATAAACTAACCTACACTGTAACACGCAACACTTTGATGAACATTGTTACTCAGCTGATAGAGTTATACCCTTCTTGCTGTCTTGTCGCACAGAACTTGTAAGTCGCTTTGGATAAAAGCGTCAGCTAAATGACTAAATGTAAATGTAAATGTAAATTAAGTCTGCTGTAAGCTATTCTCCCTCTCGTGTGTGTGTGTGTGTGTGTGTGTGTGTGTGTGTGTGTGTGTGTGTGTGTGTGTGTGTGTGTGTGTGTGTGTGTCTTCATGCAGATCCTTATGCAGTTTTAAAGCACCTTGGCTTTGTTCTGAATGCACTTTGTTGTAGTTATCCTACAGAGAAAAGAAAATGCACTTGACTTTAATGCACATTTTGTTGTATGCAAAGAGAAAATGTTTAAATTGTGCAACCTTTCCGCAGTCAGTCTGGAATTAATGCGTGCTTTCAAAAGTGCTGAATAGATGTTTTATGGGCCCATAATAGTGATTATTAATATTATTTAAGTTAAGTTTTGCCATAATCACGTCTTTTGCCACAATAAGGTAGCTGAAAAATAAATAAATACATTATATATATATTTATTTTATATTAATCATTTTCGGCCTTTTCGGCATTCGGTTTTCGGCCAACTGTTTCCTATTTTCGGTATCGGTTTCGGCCAAGAATTTCCCATTCGGTGCTGCATCCCGAATCACACGTGTGGCTCTGAGGCCTCTGGGTTGCGTCTATACTTTCTGTAGCCGCATTTCTGCAGGACGCTCTCTGATTGGCCGACGCCAGTTTCTACACTGGTTAGGCTTGGCACTCTTTCGAAGTTGGTTAAGGTTAGAGTTTGTCTTAGAGCATGACGATAGAACGCCAGGTAGTTTGCAGGCTGTTCGACGCGGAAATGAGCAAAGACACAGCTCGTCACGCGATTGGGCAAACATGTCAGTGGCCAATCAGAGAGCGTCAGTCAGTGGCCAATCAGAGAGCGTCCTGCAGAAATGCGGCTACGGAAAGTATAGGCGCCTCTGGGTTCTGGTCTGGGAGCTTGTGCACCTTTGATATCGTTCACCTTTGTGTGAGCTGCACCTCTCTGAGCACGACCCCCCCGACCTTTTATGACTGTACATTACATAGCATGTGTTCCACTCCACAGGGAAGAGTTACCACACACACACACACACACACACACACACACACACACACACACACACACACACACACACACACACACACACACACACACACACACACACACACACACACACACACACACACATTCCAAACTGACACCGATGATGAAATCCCGGCGCAGTCAACGTTTTCTTATCACTTCCTTGTTGTGGGATCAAGCCCTGTGGGATTGTGGGTATTATGTGGGCACGGGGGCCTATTGCATGATGGCTTGTAAATCAAAGTGGGTTTGTGCAATCTTTACATTGTGTTGCTGGTCTACATGTATCTCCTGTGTATCTTTACATTGTGTTGTTGGTCTGCATGTATCTCCTGTGTATCTTTACATTGTGTTGCTGGTCTGCATGTATCTCCTGTGTATCTTTACATTGTGTTGCTGCTCTACATGTATCTCCTGTGTATCTTTACATTGTGTTGCTGCTCTACATGTATCTCCTGTGTATCTTTACATTGTGTTGCTGGTCTGCATGTATCTCCTGTGTATCTTTACATTGTGTTGCTGCTCTACATGTATCTCCTGTGTATCTTTACATTGTGTTGCTGCTCTACATGTATCTCCTGTGTATCTTTACATTGTGTTGCTGCTCTACATGTATCTCCTGTGTATCTTTACATTGTGTTGCTGCTCTACATGTATCTCCTGTGTATCTTTACATTGTGTTGCTGGTCTGCATGTATCTCCTGTGTATCTTTACATTGTGTTGCTGGTCTACATGTATCTCCTGTGTATCTTTACATTGTGTTGCTGCTCTACATGTATCTCCTGTGTATCTTTACATTGTGTTGTTGGTCTGCATGTATCTCCTAAATGTCTCCTAAATGTTTTTAAATCACTAAATGGCACAGCTCCTCCCTATCTGTCCGAACTCCTGCACCGCCACACCCCCCACCGATCCCTCAGATCAGCTGACCAGCTGCTACTGGTGGTGCCTAGAACCAGGCTCAAGACTAGGGGAGACAGAGCTTTCTCCACCGCAGCGCCTAGATTGTGGAACAGCCTCCCCCTCAGCGTACGGACCGCCCAGACCGTGCAGGCTTTTAAATCACTTTTAAAAACCTACCTGTTCTCCTTGGCCTTCCCCCCTACTTAACCACCACTAGACCCCTGGCCCTTCTATCCTCTTTGTTTTACTGTGTCCTACCTGTTTTTATTACTTTCATTGCTTTACTATGTTTTTAATCTTATATCTTGCATCATGTTGTTTTGTTTTTATTACTTTCATTGCTTTATTATGTGTTTAGTCTTATATCTTGCATCACATTATTTTGTTTTTATCAACCTGCATGTGAAGCACTTTGGTGCCAGCTGACCGCTGCCTGGAAATGTGCTATACAAATAAAAGTGACTTGACTTGACTCCTGTGCAGCACGAGGACCGTTTCACTCACAAACCTGGAAGCTCTCTATGTTGATTTGACTTTAACCCTTTCACTATCACACTACAGAAGGTTAACCCTTTACTATCACACTACACTACACTACTGTAGTGTGATAGTAAAGGGTTAACCTTCTGTAGTGTG
The DNA here is from genome assembly GCF_963971535.1 of Notolepis coatsorum. Lineage (NCBI taxonomy): Eukaryota > Metazoa > Chordata > Actinopteri > Aulopiformes > Paralepididae > Notolepis > Notolepis coatsorum. Next base: position 51,254,042 of record NC_140169.1, read on the forward strand.
ATAGTAAAGGGTTAACCTTCCGTGTTGTCGCAGTGAAAGGGTTAACCACTTGGAAAACGTCTCTGACCACCCCCCCCCCCTGCACCTAAAATGGAGGGTGACGGTATCCATCTTTTTATGGACATCCGGCCCTATTTTAAGCGCAGATGGGTGGTAGACTAAAATCTATATGCAAAAAATATGTAAAAAGATTTATTAATAATAATATTTAAAAAAGAAAAGCTATCCGGCTGCAAGCTAGCCTAGCTTGGCGCAGATGAATGGAAGCAGATAGCCTAGATGTTGGGCCAAAAAACAGCTCTCCCGGAGTTTTAAACTATAGGCTAGCTAATCCGTATCCACTTCCATTCATTTGTGCTAAGCTAGGCTAGCTTGCAGCCGGATAGCTTTCTACTGAAGGCACAGAGAGAGTATCCATCTTCTCGTCTGACTCTGGAGAAGACGGTAAGCCCATCTCCCATAATGTTGGCGTGTTCCTTTAAAGGGCACCGCCTGTATGGCAAGCAGTGTTGTGCTAGTTACTGAAAAATAGTAACTCAGTTACTTTACTAGTTACTTCATTTCAAAGTAACTTCGTTACTGTACTAGTTACTTACACCCAAAAGTAATGAGTTACTGTGAAAAGTAACTATTTAGTTATTTAAAAAAAAAAAAAAAAAAAAAAGATTGCTCAAGTCCCATGCCCCATATACTCAAAATCGGTTGATCAACTTGACAGTTTCCATTCACATCACCGAACTCTGCTAAGCAATGTGGTCTAGAGCGTTTCATTATATATTCCCTCCCCGCTGTATGTATATTTCTCTCCCACCCACCCACCCCCTCCTAATGTACAGTCCCCTCCCCATCATATGTATATACTCTGTCAGGATCTAGGGGTAACAGTACTGTATATTTGAATACCGCTTATGTCACAAATGTATCAGTACTAAATACCTATATGTCCCTATGCCAGGGGTGTCAAACTCATTTTCACAGAGGGCCACATCAGCATTATGGTTGCCCTCAAAGGGCCAAAGACCGTATAAATGTTAATGTAATGTAAAATAAATGTAGCTACACATTTACATATTGTTAAACATGGTGTTTCTGTATTTATTACTTATTCAAGTTATACATATTGCATATTCATTTGCATAAATGTAAAAATATATGTTAGCTTATGTTATTTTAACAAATAATTTTAGTTTATCAGAACCCCATATTACTCCACCAATCAATGATCAAACCATTCAAGTAAATAACAAAGAAGAATATCATCAAATACAAGCTATGACATTACGTTTGTTCAAAACCTTTTTGTCACAGTCAAGAGGGGCAGAACTAACAACTGTGAGCTGCAAAGAACACGTGGGACAGATGTAGCAGATGTTACAAAAACAAATGGCTGCACACAACCTTGCAGAGGCCATACATCCAACTAATGGAAGATAGTTTAATTAACTTTAATTAACAGATTGCAGAATGGGTACAGTACAGTACAGCTCAATACACACAATTGTTAAGGGGATGCAGACCAGAGAAAGACTTTCGACTTGTTTACATCAGGGTCCCCCATTTTCAATTCGTAATGAAATTGCTATTATGTGTCTGCATGAACACACAACTGTAACTGTACTCAAAAATAACAAAATAAGGGTTGTCTCAGTTCACAACTATATTGGTCAAGTTTTGGGTGGGACTTGTTTGCGTCCCTACAGCTTCTTATTCAATTGAGCGAGATGCTCGGTTATGTCACACAGCCAGTTTGCATCTGACAGTTCAGACAATATTTCTTCAACCCTTTGTTACCTATTCCGCCTGGATCGTTTTTGTATTTTGGGCTGTAAAATTGTCAAAGAATGTCTGAGGAGTAAGTGCTTTTGGCTTTTTTCCTTTGTTACCTCAGATGTTCAACATACATGTATGTGTAAGAATGTGTAATAACTAAGGCTGTCAAAGTTAAAGCTTTATTAACGCATTAACCCACAATTATTTTAACACTGGTATTTTTTAACCCAATATTAATGTAAAAAAAAAAAAAAAAAAACGTTTTTTTTTTTTTTTTTTTTTTTTTTCCTGAGCTCTTGGGGGGCCACATCAAATGACGTGGCGGGCCGGATTTGGCCCGCGGGCCGTGAGTTTGACACCTATGCCCTATGCCATAAATGTCATGTATGTTGTGTATGTCATAAATGTCTATATGAATTGAAAATGGGGGACCCTGATGGAAACAAGACAAACGTCTTTCTCAGGTCTGCATCCCCTTAACAATTGTATGTATTGAGCCGTACTGTATTGTACCCATTCTGCAATCTGTTAAATAAAGTTTTCATTCATTCATCCATTCATTAATTCATTCATAACCATCTTGCAGCGTTGTTTAAGATATCAATCAAAGCATTGCAACGTTAGAATAGTTAGGATATCAATTGTGCATGAAAGGACTATATTTATATTGTTTGATTAGTATTATGAGATTCCCTGGCAGATTTCGTACAGTCAAAATCCGTTGATCTTGAGTTTCAGTGAACACATTGCACTCACCGTCACCAGTCTGCGGTGGTCGAGATGTAACGTTAGTCCAGTTGACTCCAGCAGCCCTTCAAACATGTTCTTTATCTCGTTTCCATGTTGTATATTAATTATCTCTCCAAGTAGTTGCTAAATGGTTTGTTAGTTCGTTATTATTACTGCGTTCTTATTATGTAGATTCATAGCGAGCGTCCTCTTGTTGTTTACTGTAGAGAGCGTCTATTTCTTTCAGAACGTCAGTGGCCAATCAGAAGTGCGAAAACCAGAATGAGGCTATGGAAAGAAATAATAATAATAATAATACTTCGTTTTATATAGCGCCTTTCAGTCTACAGTAAACAAAACAAACGCAGGCGAAATAAGGACGCTCGCTATGAATCTACATAAAAAGAACGCAGTAACGAACTAACAAACCATTCAGTAACGTAAGTAGCGTTACTGAATTTCAAAAGTAATGCGTTAGAGTACTAGTTGCGGCAAAAAGTAACTTCGTTTCTGTAACGCGTTACTTTGTAACGCGTTAGTCCCAACACTGATGGCAAGCCAGGGGCTCAAACTCCCTCTTGACTCTATATTGTGAACCGTGTCTCATCGCCTGATCGGCTGATATACTGAATTATTATTATTATTATTTTTTTCTCAGTTCAACAAATATAGATTTTTCTGTCAGATGAGAGCTTCTTTGCGTAACAAAAAAGGCGTGGGCTTATCTCGCCTCTGGTGAAATGTACAGTTTCTGTCCACACCCATACCCACCCACCCACCCACCCACCCACACACACACACACACACACACACACACACACACACACACACACACACACACACACACACACACACCCATGTTGATACTGGGTAAAGAGACATTGCGAGGTTCCCTCTCCCACACGGTGAAGTCACTCCACTGATCATTGGTGAACCCATGGTGTTGAACTAACTTCCCCTTTTGTCAATATTGCTGAGTGCTTTTTTCTTTTTCTTTTTAAACCAGAAAACTAAGGAGGAAAATAAGTTTGACAATTTAAATGCATTGTGTGGGACGGTTGATAACACCACGTCTGCATTTATATAGCAGCTTTTATCCAAAGTGCTTTACAACTTATGCCTCACATTCACTCACACACTCACACACCGACGGCAGAGGCGACCGTGTGCCAACCTGCTCATCGGGAGCAGTTAGGGGTTAAGTGTCTTGCTCAAGGACACTTCGACACGCTGCCTGGGAGGAGCTGGAATCTAACCAGGAACCTTCAGATTACCAGACGACTGCTCTACCTTCTGAGCCACTGTTGCCCCTGTGTGTGTGTGTGTGTGTGTGTGTATGTGTGTGTGTGTGTGTGTGTGTGTGTGTGTGTGTGTGTGTGTGTGTGTGTGTGTGTGTGTGCGTGTGTGTGTGTGTGTGTGTGTGTGTCTGTGCATGTGTCTGTGTGTGTATGTGTGTCTGTTTTCCAATCATCTATAATGTTTTACAAGCATTCCACTGTCAAACCAAGCCATGTGGGCGTCTGGTAATCAGAAGGTTAGGGTTAGACAGTGGCTCAGGAGGTAGAGCAGGTCGTCTGGTAATCAGAAGGTTAGTGTTAGACAGTGTCTCAGGAGGTAGAGCAGTCGTCTGGTAATCAGAAGGTTAGTGTTAGACAGTGTCTCAGGAGGTAGAGCAGTCGTCTGGTAATCAGAAGGTTAGGGTTAGACAGTGGCTCAGGAGGTAGAGCAGGTCGTCTGGTAATCAGAAGGTTAGGGTTAGACAGTGGCTCAGGAGGTAGAGCAGGTCGTCTGGTAATCAGAAGGTTAGAGTTAGACAGTGTCTCAGGAGGTAGAGCAGTCGTCTGGTAATCAGAAGGTTAGGGTTAGACAGTGGCTCAGGAGGTAGAGCAGGTCGTCTGGTAATCAGAAGGTTAGGGTTAGACAGTGTCTCAGGAGGTAGAGCTGGTCGTCTGGTAATCAGAAGGTTAGTGTTAGACAGTGTCTCAGGAGGTAGAGCAGGTCGTCTGGTAATCAGAAGGTTAGGGTTAGACAGTGGCTCAGGAGGTAGAGCAGGTCGTCTGGTAATCAGAAGGTTAGTGTTAGACAGTGTCTCAGGAGGTAGAGCAGGTCGTCTGGTAATCAGAAGGTTAGTGTTAGACAGTGTCTCAGGAGGTAGAGCAGGTCGTCTGGTAATCAGAAGGTTAGGGTTAGACAGTGGCTCAGGAGGTAGAGCAGGTCGTCTGGTAATCAGAAGGTTAGGGTTAGACAGTGTCTCAGGAGGTAGAGAAGGTCGTCTGGTAATCAGAAGGTTAGGGTTAGACAGTGGCTCAGGAGGTAGAGCAGGTCGTCTGGTAATCAGAAGGTTAGTGTTAGACAGTGGCTCAGGAGGTAGAGCAGGTCGTCTGGTAATCAGAAGGTTAGGGTTAGACAGTGTCTCAGGAGGTAGAGCAGGTCGTCTGGTAATCAGAAGGTTAGGGTTAGACAGTGGCTCAGGAGGTAGAGCAGGTCGTCTGGTAATCAGAAGGTTAGGGTTAGACAGTGTCTCAGGAGGTAGAGCAGGTCGTCTGGTAATCAGAAGGTTAGGGTTAGACAGTAGCTCAGGAGGTAGAGTCGTCTGGTAATCAGAAGGTTAGGGTTCAGTGGCGAATATTCATGGAAGCCAAGGGAAGCCAAGCTTCCCCAAAAATAAACAGTACATTTTTTTTTAAATTAATGAAAAATAAAATAAATCATTTTTATTTAATTTTTTTTAATAATTTACAATAATTAAAAATCATAATTTTTCATCTCTGTGTTATAATAATTTTCTCCCTCCTGGAGAAATTAACCGAACGAGCGAAACTGTGCCTACTCTCTCTAACACTGTCACTGACTGACTGTCTGCCAGCCTGGTACCATTATTTTGATTGACATTTGGAGGCTTTCTGGACGCTAGGCAGTTTTTTTGTTTGTTTATTCGTCCTATTGCTTAACACTATGGTCGCCAAAAACGCCTTACCACATCATTCCCCGCCATGCTCATTCTGCCAAAGACGCCATACCACGTCTTTGATATCAATATTTCAAAAATCTGTGATCGCAATCATATTTCTCCCCCGGAGACTTGAGATCTACTGTTGATCCCCTCTAAACTCTCCAACGGTTCAAGAGCGCCATCTGGTGGCCGATCGGCGGATCGCTCAAACCGGAAACAGGAAACGGAAGCTGGTGCTCATTCCAATTCGGTCCGATCACTCGCTAATAGTCCCGGGACTCGAGCTAGACACAATGGATAGCAATCCGTTACCAATAACTCGATAAACAACATGATTTGGACGTATATACTATTATACAACCTGGAGATGGATCGCATATTTCTACATCCCATAATAGGAATATTTCTGCTCCACACTCATCGCCCAATGCTACGAGGAAGCTATGGTAAGATTCAGCGTTATTTTTTAACGTGTTCGATATAAACTGCTCTGATGATCATATCACCCACACTAGATGAATCATCTAACGTTGGCCACGGAATTATAAAGACCCCCCCCCATCCGGTCAACATCAGATGATAAGTAGTAACTTCTAGAAGCACGTCCATTTGATTTTTTTTTTTATCTCGCGCTGATTCCTATCAAACTGTATACAATCATCAATATAATGCATTTAGGGCTATAAATCACGTTCTGGAGAAAGCTGCAGAAAACGATAAAAACATACTTATACTTTAGACCGTATTTTAGTATGAATATGTGAATGAAAAAGTATGACGTTGCTACACCCTGAACAATAGATACTTGATGTTGAATGGGCCATAGTAATGTCAATTTAGCAATAAAATTTAAAAAGTTATAGCCCTGCAAAGAAGGGGAACTTCTCCATAGACAAATAGAGCTGGCGTGGGATGGTTTATTCTGAATATAAGCCTGGCGACCAAAGTGTTAATTATTAGCCAATAAGATTCGAGCTGGGTTGGGCTTAGCGCCTAAGCCTTAACACGGCCCAGCTTGGTTCTAGGTTATGTGGCATTTTTTCTAATTTGGCTTCTGCCACCCCCCCCTCGCCAATCAAATCACATTAAAATCTAAACGTGACCACAGCGCCATCGCCTCGCGGGCACCTTCGAATTCTCTAGTACTGTAGATAGCGTTGCAATCATGGAGGAAGCCAGGAAGGAGATATTGTCGACTAGCTAACATTATGTAACGTTATGCGAGTCTTGTGAATGTCTAAACAAACGGCAATGTTTGATTGATTGATTGAAAACTTTATTAACGACGCAATGAAGCATATAGCACTAGTTAGAGGGGAAATTCGGATTCCTCTCTCGGATTCATTCATTGAGCAGCAACTTATTTTTCGCCGGCGGGACCTTTACTGGGGACCAGCTGAGCACACCACTGTAGATATTCTGATTTAACAAATCCATCTGTCCAGGACGACAACCCACATTGGCCAGGTAAGCTGCATAGGCTAGCTTGGTTGCTAACTAACGTTATCAAGAGTGTAATACTGTGTTATTATTTGACGGGCCGCAGAGCCATACTGTACATGTTGACTGCTTGGTTTGACGGGCCGCCGAGCCATACTGTACATGGTGACTGCTTGGTTTGACGGGCCGCCGAGCCATACTGTACATGGTGACTGCTTGGTTTGACGGGCCGCCGAGCCATACTGTACATGGTGACTGCTTGGTTTGACGGGCCGCCGAGCCATACTGTACATGGTGACTGCTTGGTTTGACGGGCCGCCGAGCCATACTGTACATGGTGACTGCTTGGTTTGACGGGCCGCCGAGCCATACTGTAATAACTGTATACTGTATGTTGTTCTACCATGTCAGCAATATCTTGACATATTCCTATTCCCATTAATAATCGCGGACTGTGGAGACACGTTGTGAGCGTGTTTGTTTACAGTCTCTGTATGCACTATGGCACTATGCAGTACACTACTGGCAAGTATTTCATATCTTAACCAACATTGCAAGAGGAAAAGAAAAGGAAAGAGGGGGAGAATGAGAGACAGAGCAAGAGACATACTAGGAGATAGAGAGAGAGAGAGAGAGAGAGAGACAGAGAGAGAGAGAGAGAGAGAGAGAGAGAGAGAGAAGAGAGAGAGAGAGAGAGAGAGAGAGAGAGAGAGAGAGAGAGAGAGAGAGAGAGAGAGAGAGAGAGAGAGAGGATAATTCATCGTTCACCTTATGTAAACAAGACTAAAGTATTTCTCTGGTCTGCATCCTCTTAGCAGTTGTTTGTATTGAGCCGTACTGTATTGTACCTATTCTTTGTGTTTGTATAGTATATAGAACACATTGCTTAGCAGAGTTCAGTGATGCAAATGAATGGAAACGGTCAAGTTGATTTTTACTAAGAATCTGTAAGGGCATTAATGGGAGCAATTAAATATATATTTTTTAAAGTAACTAAATAGTTACTTTTCACAGAGCAGTCGTCCGGTAATCCGGAGGTTCCTGGTTCGATTCCCAGGCAGCGTGTCGAAGTGTCCTTGAGCAAGACACTTAACCCCTAATTGCTCCCGATGAGCAGGTCGGCACCGTGCGCGGTCGCCTCCGCCGTCGGTGTGTGAGTGTGTGAGATGTGAGGAACAAATTGTATAAAATTTGGATAAAAGCTGCTATATAAATGTACCATTGGCCATTTTTAACCCGTTCACTGCCGCACTACCAAGCGGTTTACCCTTTCACTGCGACAATACACAGAAGGTTAACCCTTTCACGGCCACACTACAGAAGGTTAACCCTTTACTATAGTAAAGGGTCAACCTTCTGCAGTGTGGCAGTGAAAGGGTTAACACATAATACAGTACTACAATGCTAGGGTGGGAATCAAGTGATGTTCCTTACCTCGTGAGAATTGATGCCGTGTGCCACCTGCGTTTTACAAACTGAGAAGAAGAAAAAGATATTCACAATATCAGTCAGTCAGTCAGTCAGTCAGTTAGGGACATTCTGTATTGTGGCCCTTTCCTCGAGTTCCGGCGGAAAAACCTTTTCACGATACCAATCTGTCTGGCGTGATGTTGTGCTCACACATTCACGGCTGAGAGATGCCCGGTACAAAGTACACAGGTCTCATATACAAGCTGAGAGATGCCCAGTACAAACACAGGTCTCATATACAAGCTGAGAGATGCCCAGTACAAAGTACACAGGTCTCATATACAAGCTGATGCCCATAATGTTGGTATCCATCTTCCTGTCTGACTCAGGAGGAGACGGTAAGCACCATAATGTTGGTATCTATCTTCCTGTCTGACTCAGGAGAAGACGGTAAGCACCATAATGTTGGTATCTATCTTCCTGTCTGACTCAGGAGGAGACGGTAAGCACCATAATGTTGGTATCTATCTTCCTGTCTGACTCAGGAGGAGACGGTAAGCACCATAATGTTGGTATCCATCTTCCTGTCTGACTCAGGAGGAGACGGTAAGCACAGGGGGAGACGTACTGAAGGGGAAGGTGATTCCGTGCTTCTGAAGCTGCTTGAGTGTGTCGTCCTCGGAACCTCGCCTCAGGACCATGAAGGGGGGAGACCTGATCCTCTGGTCTGGAAGGTGAAAAGAGAAACAGGTTTCAGTGTGTGTGTGTGTGTGTGTGTGTGTGTGTGTGTGTGTGTGTGTGTGTGTGTGTGTGTGTGTGTGTGTGTGGATATTGTACATGTTATATGCATCTTAAAAAGGTGCTATAGATAACATTCAGCCACTAGATGTCGCACTAGAGCCCGTCATCCAATCAGGTGCATTCTTCCACATGGGGAAATGGGAAGTAGGGAGGGGATACATGAATGGAACATGTGAACGACAACATTCATTTTGAACCAGTCAACATTTTTTTTAATGATAAATTGATTAATACTTTTTGGGGGAAAACCAATAGTTTTATTCCGCACCATGTGGATATACTGTTAAAAAGAATTATAATAAAATTATCATATTTTCTCAAAGATTACGATTCAATTAAAACATTTCCCTTCATAAAGATTAATGAATCGATATTAAGATCAAGACATGTCTGCAGACATTTTTTGTTTATCTAAAACATTTGGATATTTATCATTTATCCATTGCTCATTGCACATTACAGTACATACATTCTTCTTGTTGGAACTGTACATTGCCATTTGTTATTTATATTTTATATAGTGTAATATCTGCACACTGCGCATCCTGTTATCTGCACACGTTGTTAGAATTGTATATAGTCATCTTGCTGTTATTTTATCTTATTTTATTCTATGCTATTTTTATTTAATTTAATTTAATTTATATTATATTGGATGCTGCTACGGTCGAGGGACCACAACAAAGCGAATTTCACTCTTTTTTGCTGTAAAAGGTACTGAATGTCGTGACAATAAAAGGAATCTGAATGTCAAATATGAGCCTGATTAATCAGTCTATCACTAGTATTGATCTTCGATGGGGGGAAAGGCACTAGTGCAGCCTCACTCCCTCAGGTCTATATCTATTTTAACTAAAAGGTGCTAAAGGTCGTCTGCTAATGTCAAACAAGTACATGGGGGGGGGGGGGGGGGCGTTCACACCGGCCGTCCCGTCCAATGGAACCCTGGAGCGTTTATTGTTCCTGCAGGCTGGCAACCCAGAGTAAACGTACGTCTTCTCCTCAGCCCGTCAGCCTCTGGGATGAGGACAAAACTACCAACATGAAAAGGAATGTCCCTGCTAGTTTGAAGTCCCTTTTCACCGGATAATGTCGGCAGGTGTGGGATAATGTCGGCAGGTGTGGGATAATGTCGGCAGGTGTGGGATAATGTCGGCAGGTGTGGGATAATGTCGGCAGGTGTGGGATAATGTTGGCAGGTGTGGGATAATGTCGGCAGGTGTGGGATAATGTCGGCAGGTGTGGGATAATGTCGGCAGGTGTGGGATAATGTCGGCAGGTGTGGGATAATGTCGGCAGGTGTGGGATAATGTCGGCAGGTGTGGGATAATGTTGGCAGGTGTGGGATAATGTTGGCAGGTGTGGGATAATGTCGGCAGGTGTGGGATAATGGGGGCAGGTGTGGGATAATGTCGGCAGGTGTGGGATAATGTCGGCAGGTGTGGGATAATGTCGGCAGGTGTGTGGGATAATGTCGGCAGGTGTGTGGGATAATGTCGGCAGGTGTGGGATAATGGGGCCAGGTGTGGGATAATGTCGGCAGGTGTGGGATAATGTCGGCAGGTGTGGGATAATGTCGGCAGGTGTGGGATAATGTCGGCAGGTGTGTGGGATAATGGGGGCAGGTGTGGGATAATGTTGGCAGGTGTGGGATAATGTCGGCAGGTGTGGGATAATGTCGGCAGGTGTGGGATAATGTCGGCAGGTGTGGGATAATGTCGGCAGGTGTGGGGGATAATGTCGTCAGGTGTGGGATAATGGGGGCAGGTGTGGGATAATGTCTGCAGGTGTGGGATAATGTCGGCAGGTGTGGGATAATGTCGTCAGGTGTGGGATAATGGGGCCAGGTGTGGGATAATGTCGGCAGGTGTGGGATAATGTCGGCAGGTGTGGGATAATGTCGGCAGGTGTGGGATAATAATCCAAAGCGCTTTACAGTTTTGCTCCTCACATTTTACCCGTTCACTCACACATTCACACACCGACGGCGCCGTGCAAGGAGCCAACCTGCTCACCGGGAGCAGTTATAGGGTTAAGTGTATCGTTCGAGGACACTTCGACACACGCTCCTGCAGGAGGAGCGGGAATCGAACTGGGAACCTTCCAGACGACCGTTCGACCTCCTGAGCCGCTGTCGCCGCCCCGAGATGTGTGACGGACAGCGGCACCGAAAAAGGGCCAACACCAAACGGGTCTCTTTTTGTGCAGTTATCGCCGTTCTGTGGCATCACAGATTATAACTTTAAAAAGTGAGCGTTATCAGCAATGATTTTCCCCACGATGTCTCCTTCCTTTCTAAACATTCTAACCATTCCAACAAAACATTCTACAACTAAATCAAAACAAATGCAAAATAATCCTCTTCGGCCCCCCAGACGCTGTCACCACCCTTACCAACAGCCTTGGCAACCTGTCCTCCCTGGTCAAGCCTTATGTCAAGAACCTAGGTGTCATTTTTGACCCACAATTTAAATTCGACAGACAAGTGAACTCAGTGGTAAAGGCATGTTTTTTCCAACTACGCACCATTGCCAAACTCAAAGCCCTTCTCTCCCCTGCAGAGAGTCATCCACGCCTTCATTTCATCTAGACCATAGGTGTCAAACTCACGGCCCGCGGGCCAAATCCGGCCCGCCACGTCATTTGATGTGGCCCCCCAAGAGCTCAGGTACAATTTTTTATTTATTTTTTTTTTACATTAATATTGGGTTAAAAAATAGCAGTGTTAAAATAATTGTGGGTTAATGCGTTAATAAAGCTTTAACTTTGACAGCCTTAGTTATTACACATTCTTACACATACATGTATGTTGAACATCTGAGGTAACAAAGGAAAAAAGCCAAAAGCACTTACTCCTCAGACATTCTTTGACAATTTTACAGCCCAAAATACAAAAAAGATCCAGGCGGAATAGGTAACAAAGGATTGAAGAAATATTGTCTGAACTGTCAGATGCAAACTGGCTGTGTGACATAACCGAGCATCTCGCTCAATTGAATAAGAAGCTGTAGGGACGCAAACAAGTCCCACCCAAAACTTGACCAATATAGTTGTGAACTGAGACAACCCTTATTTTGTTATTTTTGAGTACAGTTACAGTTGTGTGTTCATGCAGACACATAATAGCAATTTCATTACGAATTGAAAATGGGGGACCCTGATGTAAACAAGTCGAAAGTCTTTCTCTGGTCTGCATCCCCTTAACAATTGTGTGTATTGAGCTGTACTGTACTGTACCCATTCTGCAATCTGTTAATTAAAGTTAATTAAACTATCTTCCATTAGTTGGATGTATGGCCTCTGCAAGGTTGTGTGCAGCCATTTGTTTTTGTAACATCTGCTACATCTGTCCCACGTGTTCTTTGCAGCTCACAGTTGTTAGTTCTGCCCCTCTTGACTGTGACAAAAAGGTTTTGAACAAACTTAATGTCATAGCTTGTATTTGATGATATTCTTCTTTGTTATTTACTTGAATAGTTTGATCATTGATTGGTGGAGTAATATGGGGTTCTGATAAACTAAAATTATTTGTTAAAATAACATAAGCTAACATATATTTTTACATTTATGCAAATGAATATGCAATATGTATAACTTGAATAAGTAATAAATACAGAAACACCATGTTTAACAATATGTAAATGTATAGCTACATTTATTTTACATTACATTAACATTTATACGGTCTTTGGCCCTTTGAGGGCAACCATAATGCTGATGTGGCCCTCTGTGAAAATGAGTTTGACACCCCTGATCTAGACTACTGCAGCTCCCTCTATATAGGCATCAACCAGTCTTCCCTGTCCCGCTTACAACTGGTACAAAACGCCGCTGCCAGACTGTTGACCGGAACCCGCAAGAGAGACCACATCACCCCTGTCCTTGCCTCCCTTCATTGGCTCCCAGTACGGTACAGGATAGATTTTAAGGTTCTCCTATTTGTTTTTAAAGCCCCCCTCCTACATCTCAGACCTCCTATCCCCCTATTCCAACACCAGGTCCCTCAGGTCAGCCGATCAGAGGCTCCTGACAGTCCGGAGGTCTAACCTGAAGCTCAGGGGGGGCCGTGCCTTTGCTGTCGCAGCCCCTGACTTGTGGAACAGCATCCCCACCTCCATTAGGCTCCTTGCCCCCTCGACAGATGCCTTCAAATCTAGACTCAAAACCCACTTCTACCTACTAGCCTTTCCCGTTCACTGACTCATGCCCTGTTTGCCTGTGTGCCCGCCTGTGTTGGAGTTGTGATTGTTGTCTATATGTATCTGTGTGTATCTACCCTCTGTACAGCACTTTGGTTGACACGTGTCATGTTAAATGTGCTATATAAATAAATCTGATTGATTGATTGATTCCTTTGGTCTAAATTGCCATGGAAACGGTTGCCATGGGGAGAGGAGCTGAGGGGGGGGGGGGGCAAACACACAGTGGTATTCTAAACAGAGACGGTTCCTTCTGCAGCTCAAGATGGCTCAACTCAGGGCAGCCCTGTTTGAACACGTCGGGCGTCCTCCTTGTAAACACATGGTGAGATACTACTGTACGGTATGTAGACAATACATTTAAGCCTGTGTTGTCTCTCATTGAGTGGAGGTCAGGTTGACACACTGCGCTGTAGGAGTGGCGTAGAACTGCCTGAAGAAGACCTGTTTATGTTTTAGCATATTTTTCCGAGTACATTCTAAGGTGTAGGGTTTCACAAGATGGCCGCCAACCCTGAGCTGCTGTGATGGGAGAGTTGATTGCCGCAGCAGGGGGGTAATTGGCAGGAGTCTAGGAGTGTTTTTTCTCTTTAACTGCGTGAAGAAGACTCGTCTAGGAGTGTCCAGATAGTTCAACGTCGGCCGCCGCCGTTATTTTGCGCGTGGGACCTAGACAGACATACGTCCACGTCAGTTCAACGCGTGGGTCGCAGTACACCGCCGAACCACTAGGTGGCTGTGCCGTGCGTTGTGTCGTACAAAACGGCTATATTTTCTTTCGGACTTTCTTGGTAAGTCTTTCGTTTGGATTTGGTCCGTGTGTTTGTAACGTAGTTAGATGATCAATGGTACACAGGGAAGTACGCCAGGCCCAGTAGATCAGGCCCAGCCCAGGCCCAGCCCAGGCCCAGTAGGTTAGGCCCAGTAGGTTAGGACCAGTAGGTTAGGCCCAGCCCAGGCCCAGTAGGTCAGGCCCGGTCCAGGCCGGCAGGCGCCGACACACACCACCCTGCTGACCGACACGTTGGCCGCTGCAGCCTTTGTGTGAGGAATGCCTCCCTGGCAGAACACAGAGGATGAGCCACTCTGCAGTTTCCACACACTGAGGATAAACCCCCTCTAAGCTGAGCGACCCTCCCTGCAGAAAGACACAAAATGGAGCCACAATAGAGGAAAAGAAAAAGGGGCTTGCGTGGGCAGTGTGGTTGTGGTTGTGCACGTGCACGTGCACACACACACACACACACACACACACACACACACACACACACACACACACACACTCACACAGGATTTCCCAAACATTCTTACATTCCTAGTGCCAATGTAAAGGTGTGTGTGTGAGGGAGAGAGACAGAGAGAGAGAGAGACAGAGAGAGAGAGAGAGAGAGAGACAGACAGTTACAGTGTGTGAGGGAGAGAGACAGAGAGAGAGAGACAGAGAGAGAGAGACAGACAGTTACAGTGTGTGAGGGAGAGAGACAGAGAGAGAGAGAGACAGAGAGAGAGAGACAGACAGTTACAGTGTGTGAGGGAGAGAGACAGAGAGAGAGAGACAGACAGTTACAGTGGGTGTGTGTGTGAGGGAGAGAGACAGAGAGAGAGACAGACAGTTACAGTGGGTGAGGGAGAGAGACAGAGAGAGAGAGACAGACAGTTACAGTGGGTGTGTGTGTGAGGGAGAGAGACAGAGAGAGAGACAGACAGTTACAGTGGGTGAGGGAGAGAGACAGAGAGAGAGAGACAGACAGTTACAGTGGGTGAGGGAGAGAGACAGAGAGAGAGAGACAGACAGTTACAGTGGGTGTGTGTGTGAGGGAGAGAGACAGAGAGAGAGAGACAGTCAGTTACAGTGGGTGTGTGTGTGAGGGAGAGATACAGAGAGAGAGAGACAGTCAGTTACAGTGGGTGACAATATTGTCACAAGGAAAGATGAAATTACCTACATGGGTTCCATCCTAGATGCAAATCTTTCCTGCGACAAAATGGCATCCAATGTAATAAAAAAAGTCAACCAACGAACAAGATTCTTGTACCGGATCTCCTCTCTGGTAAATAAGAATACCTTCACAGTAAATTTCGCAGAGTAAATTTTACTGAGTTTGAGTAAAATGTACTCTGCGAAATTTACTGTGTTGAAGACTCTAACTGTCTTCCCTCACCCACAGTCTGCGAATCAGAGGCAGAGTAGGGGAGTAGGGAGGGTCTTCACGGACTGCATGTCGTCTCTCTCTTTCAGTTCAAATCGGAGCAGAGTTGAAAGCGCATCGACAGTAAACTCGCTCCCAGTTTTATCTCTGTGAGATAAATGTAGCTATTAGCCTATTTTCGCCAGCAGGCAGCCAGCAGAAAAATATGGCATTTTCAAAGATGGTCAGTAAAAGAAAAGTCGACCTGGAATATTGGGCGTGTGCACCGCAGAAATTCCCCCGCCATAGAGTACGTCACTGTGCGTGTCTCTGTTGGTAAGACTTCCGTGTGCTGTTCAGGTCCATGTGATGGATCTGTTTCAGGGGGTGGTCAGGGCTCCTCCTCACCAAGCTCCTATTCGGGCCGCGTGTAGCTTAATGACAAGCAAGCAGTGCAAAAATGCGGAAGCATTCGTCATCGCACGCCACTACGGTAAAGCGCCTTTCTTTTCAGGCCCGCTTTGGGAGCTGTCGCGCGGAAATAGGCTGTCTATTGCCATTCTCTTTGACAAACTCTAACCTTAACCAGCTCCTTAACAGCGCCTAAACTTAACCGTTCTAACCTTAACCAACTCCGAAACAATGCCTAACCTTAACCTTAACCTTAACCATGCCTAACCTTAACCATAGAAAGAATATTGCCATTCTCTTTGACAAACTCTAACCTTAACCAGCTCCTTAACAGCGCCTAAACTTAACCGTTCTAACCTTAACCAACTCCGAAACAATGCCTAACCTTAACCTTAACCTTAACCATGCCTAACCTTAACCGGCGAAAGAATACATGTTAAAAAAAAAATCACGCAAAAAAAAAAATATTTGATGGGATTCGAACTCGCCAGCAAACGAGCCGTAGGATCCACAGCCATGCAGTCTTGCCAATTGAGCTATTTCTGGATACTGAATAAGGGGCGGTTTCTGGCATCCGCTCGTGTCGAACCAAGGCGGCGCGCGCGGGCACCTCGCGAGCACGCCGGCGCACGCACGCACCTGAGCGAGCACGCCGCCGCCGGTGCACGCACCTGGGCGCTGGGCGAAGGAAAATGTTAGGCGCATTACCGCACGCCACTACGGTACCTGCGGTGACGAATGCTTCCGCATTCTTGCACTGCTTGCTTGTCATTAAGGAACAGGCATTCGGGCCTTCTGTGAGTTGGGACTCTCCTTCCATGTGAGGGAGCCTCCTTCAGAGTACAGAGCCTCCTCCTCAGATCGTCAAGGTGAGTGGACCCTCAAGAAGGAGTCCTACTCTATTGCGTATGTATTCGATTCAATTCGATTATTGAGTGTGTATGGGTTCAGTGCCTCCTCCCCGGAGAGCCCTAAAACCAATTTTTTACATGGCTCAAGGTGCAATATATTCTTTTCAATCTGTACAGCTTGCGTGGGAAGTCTCTCTGGGGATTCCCATCTCCTTCCTATGGGAGGGTGGTGGGATGTAAAAATGTGAATTTTTTTTTACCCCCGGCTGTGTAGACTGGGATACATACTGTTGGTGCTTCCTTCTTTTCTATTAAAAAGAGTTGGAGTTAGGAAGTATCACACCCCTCTTGTCGTTCCCCTGGGCGCCTTGGGGATTCAATGACAGGTCTAAATAGCCTGTTCATTGATGTGGGTGTGTCTCGACGCACGTATAGTGCTAGCTCGGGGTGTTCTGTAAACAGGCGACTGACTGGCACGCCTTGGTTGCTTGAGGTTAAAACGGCGTTTTTATAAAGCAACTGGGATGGAGGTTTTTCCTCTTCCGACGACCAAATCCGACGACCTGGTTTGGTTATCGACGGATTCTCGTTCATATCTGGGGGATGATGACGGAATGGATCTAAACATATGTAGAGGGGTCTCACGCCCTGGGGGTGGGCCACCGGGCGCGGTTCGCCCCGAACGTCTGGGTGGCGCCTTCTTTTCATGTTTAAGATCAACACGCATATCTGCCCTTTCTCCTGGAGTAGGCATGTCGGCGTGGTTAGGGCACGGGACTGGTTCTGGTCACGCTGGTCCGGATCAGTTAAACCCGTTGTCCGCCGGGGATGCAGATCTGCTGTTCTGGTACCCTGAGGGACTTGGGCTTTTTTCAGGGGGAAAAATGCCAGGTCGGTCCGGGTGTCACAGGGTTAAGCGCTATGGAGACCCTAGTTGGGTACGTTTTTTACTCTGCACTGTCGTAATGGCTTACGGCCATGCCAACCTGTACACGCTCGATCTCGTCAGATCTCGGCCGCTACACAGGTTGGTCCTGGTTAGTACTTGGTTGGGAGACCGCCTGGGAATACCAAGTACGGTGTGCTTGGGGCTGGTTCTCCATTCTTTTCGCTCCTCTCTCACGCATGGCGAAGAGGGGCCTGTTGGGGTGGTCTTTGACCTCCTCTGGTGACCCTGTGCTTCCCGTATCGCCGGGCCCGGTCCGAAGTAATGTTTCGTCGACCCGTAGGCCTGGAATAACCCTTTTTTGAAAACTGAAACACTTGTACTGCGGTATAGCCGGTGTATACCCGCAGGTGTGTTTTGGAGTTTTTTCTTGAGGGGTTATAGGAACAACCACCGCATTGGGTAACACCAAGGTGGTTGATTCCCTGGTGTGTTGGAGCAGTGTCAACTCCCGGGTTAACCGGTTGAGGGTGCCCCTGCATGTTCATGATGTCTGCCAATCGTGTCAGCCTTCTCTGCCTCAACCCCTCTGGGTGGGTTTTTTTTTAAATGGAGGCTTGGTCATGCAACAACGCCAGCATACGCCCCTTCCGCCGGGGCGGTTGTTTTCAGCTGACTCCTTTGGCGCCTGTCTCGTCCGCAGTCTCCAGGCTCGGGTTAACAGCCTGTTGCCTGGTTTTTCCCCGGTGCGCTGCCTGCTTCCGTTGGTTGACCTTTTTTGTGTGCTTACGGCCATGCTGACTGCCTGTTCTGCAGGGTCAGTGTGCCAGGCGGTGTACTGTTGGGGGGACAGGGCCCGCTCGGCTGAGGGGCCTTTGTCCGGATACGCTGGCAATGTGGGGGGCAGGGTCACTAAGTGCCCACCTGGTGGGGTCTTGATGCTGGCATCATGGACTTCTCCGGGCCCCCGTTCCAGGGGGTCCAGTCCCTTTGGTGGGTCTGGGCCTGACTTCGCGCTCCGCTGCTACGGCCTTGCCACGGGGTTGGGTTTGCCCTTGACCCCGTGATTCTGGGGGCAGTAACGAGGTTGTTCCCTCCGTTCGTTCCCGGGTGGCATGCGGGTTGTGCGTGTGTGTAGTCGTGGGGTCAGGCCACGGTCTGCTCACCCTGTGCGTTGAGTTGCTTGAGTGCCTCTTCGCACGGTCGGGTCCGTCGCCCTCCCGGGAAACCTCCAATAGGGGGGGTGCCCTCCATTAGGGGGGGTCGGGGGGGCTCGGCCCTCCCTGTTCTGATGGTTGTGGGGGGCCTCAGCGGGGTACATTTGTCGAGCTTCTAGCTCCCGCTCAGCTCCTATTATGCAATGAGACGCTGAGCGGGAGCTAGTGCGATACAGAACGTTAGGTTATGACTATAACCAAGTTCTGTTAACACTAGTGGACGCTCAGCGTCTCGACGCCGCTGCGGCCCTTGATTTTTCATTGTGGTGAAATTTGTTGGGAAGGAGATGAGTGTGTGGTCCCATCCCCGCTTATATAGGTAAGCGGATGGGGGTGTGGCCAGATGAATGCTGGCATGTAAAGGTACATATTGAAATTTATTCAGTGTATATACGCTGAAGCGAGATATATGCAATGAGACGCTGAGCGTTCACTAGTGTTAACAGAACTTGGTTATAGTCATAACCTAACGTTTACCAAACTACTAGCTAATTCACAATGAAACTACTCTAAACTGTAGTTTATCAAACTACTAGCTAATTCACAATGAAACTACTCCAAACTGTAGTTTACCAAACTAGTAGCTAATTCACAATGAAACTACTCTAAACTGTAGTTTACCAAACTAGTCGCTAATTCACAATGAAACTACTCTAAACTGTAGTTTACCAAACTAGTCGCTAATTCACAATGAAACTACTCTAAACTGTAGTTTACCAAACTAGTCGCTAATTCACAATGAAACTACTCTAAACTGTAGTTTACCAAACTAGTCGCTAATTCACAATGAAACTACTCTAAACTGTAGTTTACCAAACTACTAGCTAATTCACAATGAAACTACTCTAAACTGTAGTTTACCAAACTAGTAGCTAATTCACAATGAAACTACTCTAAACTGTTGTTTACCAAACTAGTCGCTAATTCACAATGAAACTACTCTAAACTGTAGTTTACCAAACTACTAGCTAATTCACAATGAAACTACTCTAAACTGTAGTTTACCAAACTACTAGCTAATTCACAATGAAACTACTCTAAACTGTAGTTTACCAAACTAGTCGCTAATTCACAATGAAACTACTCTAAACTGTTGTTTACCAAACTAGTCACTAATTCACAATGAAACTATTCTAAACTGTAGTTTACCAAACTACTAGCTAATTCACAATGAAACTACTCTAAACTGTTGTTTACCAAACTAGTCGCTAATTCACAATGAAACTACTCTAAACTGTAGTTTACCAAACTAGTCACTAATTCACAATGAAACTACTCTAAACTGTAGTTTACCAAACTAGTTGCTAATTCACAATGAAACTACTCTAAACTGTAGTTTACCAAACTATTAGCTAATTCACAATGAAACTACTCTAAACTGTAGTTTACCAAACTACTAGCTAATTCACAATGAAACTACTCTAAACTGTAGTTTACCAAACTACTAGCTAATTCACAATGTAACTACTCTAAACTGTAGTTTACCAAACTAGTCGCTAATTCACAATGAAACTACTCTAAACTGTAGTTTACCAAACTACTAGCTAATTCACAATGAAACTACTCTACAACTGTAGTTTACCAAATTACTAGCTAATTCACAATGTAACTACTCTAAACTGTAGTTTACCAAACTAGTCGCCAATTCACAATGAAACTACTCTAAACTGTAGTTTACCAAACTACTAGCTAATTCACAATGAAACTACTCTACAACTGTAGTTTACCAAATTACTAGCTAATTCACAATGAAACTACTCTAAACTGTAGTTTACCAAACTAGTCGCTAATTCACAATGAAACTACTCTAAACTGTAGTTTACCAAACTACTAGCTAATTCACAATGAAACTACTCTAAAGTGTAGTTTACCAAACTAGTCGCTAATTCACAATGAAACTACTCTAAACTGTAGTTTACCAAACTAGTAGCTAATTCACAATGAAACTACTCTAAACTGTAGTTTACCAAACTAGACGCTAATTCACAATGAAACTACTCTAAACTGTAGTTTACCAAACTACTAGCTAATTCACAATGAAACTACTCTAAACTGTAGTTTACCAAACTAGTTGCTAATTCACAATGAAACTACTCTAAACTGTAGTTTACCAAACTAGTCGCTAATTCACAATGAAACTACTCTAAACTGTAGTTTACCAAACTACTAGCTAATTCACAATGAAACTACTCTAAACTGTAGTTTACCAAACTATTAGCTAATTCACAATGAAACTACTCTAAACTGTAGTTTACCAAACTAGTCGCTAATTCACAATGAAACTACTCTAAACTGTAGTTTACCAAACTAGTAGCTAATTCACAATGAAACTACTCTAAACTGTAGTTTACCAAACTAGTCGCTAATTCACAATGAAACTACTCTAAACTGTAGTTTACCAAACTAGTAGCTAATTCACAATGAAACTACTCTAAACTGTAGTTTACCAAACTAGTTGCTAATTCACAATGAAACTACTCTAAACTGTAGTTTACCAAACCAGTCGCTAATTCACAATGAAACTACTCTAAACTGTAGTTTACCAAACTAGTCGCTAATTCACAATGAAACTACTCTAAACTGTAGTTTACCAATCTACTAGCTAATTTACAATGAAACTACTCTAAACTGTAGTTTACCAAACTACTAGCTAATTCACAATGAAACTACTCTAAACTGTAGTTTACCAAATTACTAGCTAATTCACAATGAAACTACTCTAAACTGTAGTTTACCAAATTACTAGCAAATTCACAATGAAACTACTCTAAACTGTAGTTTACCAAACTACTAGCTAATTCACAATGAAACTACTCTAAACTGTAGTTTACCAAACTAGTCGCTAATTCGCAATGAAACTACTCTAAACTGTAGTTTACCAAACTAGTCGCTAATTCACAATGAAACTACTCTAAACTGTAGTTTACCAAACTACTAGCTAATTCACAATGAAACTACTCTAAACTGTAGTTTACCAAACTACTAGCTAATTCACAATGAAACTACTCTAAACTGTAGTTTACCAAACTACTAGCTAATTCACAATGAAACTACTCTAAACTGTAGTTTACCAAACTAGTAGCTAATTCACAATGAAACTACTCTAAACTGTAGTTTACCAAACTAGTCGCTAATTCACAATGAAACTACTCTAAACTGTTGTTTACCAAACTAGTCGCTAATTCACAATGAAACTACTCTAAACTGTAGTTTACCAAACTACTAGCTAATTCACAATGAAACTACTCTAAAGTGTAGTTTACCAAACTACTAGCTAATTCACAATGAAACTACTCTAAACTGTAGTTTACCAAACTACTAGCTAATTCACAATGAAACTACTCTAAACTGTAGTTTACCAAACTAGTCGCTAATTCACAATGAAACTACTCTAAAGTGTAGTTTACCAAACTAGTCGCTAATTCACAATAAAACTACTCTAAACTGTAGTTTACCAAACTACTAGCTAATTCACAATGAAACTACTCTAAACTGTAGTTTACCAAACTAGTCGCTAATTCACAATGAAACTACTCTACCAAACTAGTCGCTAATTCACAATGAAACTACTCTAAACTGTAGTTTACCAAACTAGTCGCTAATTCACAATGAAACTACTCTAAACTGTAGTTTACCAAACTAGTCGCTAATTCACAATGAAACTACTCTACCAAACTAGTCGCTAATTCACAATGAAACTACTCTAAACTGTAGTTTACCAAACTAGTCGCTAATTCACAATGAAACTACTCTAAACTGTAGTTTATCAAACTACTAGCTAATTCACAATGAAACTACTCTAAACTGTAGTTTACCAAACTAGTCGCTAATTCACAATGAAACTACTCTAAACTGTAGTTTACCAAACTAGTCGCTAATTCACAATGAAACTACTCTAAACTGTAGTTTACCAAACTAGTCGCTAATTCACAATGAAACTACTCTAAACTGTAGTTTACCAAACTAGTCGCTAATTCACAATGAAACTACTCTAAACTGTAGTTTACCAAACTAGTCACTAATTCACAATGAAACTACTCTAAACTGTAGTTTACCAAACTAGTCGCTAATTCACAATGAAACTACTCTAAACTGTAGTTTACCAAACTACTAGCTAATTCACAATGAAACTACTCTAAACTGTAGTTTACCAAACTAGTCGCTAATTCACAATGAAACTACTCTAAACTGTAGTTTACCAAACTACTAGCTAATTCACAATGAAACTACTCTAAACTGTAGTTTACCAAACTACTAGCTAATTCACAATGAAACTACTCTAAACTGTAGTTTACCAAACTAGTAGCTAATTCACAATGAAACTACTCTAAACTGTAGTTTACCAAACTATTAGCTAATTCACAATGAAACTACTCTAAACTGTAGTTTACCAAACTAGTCGCTAATTCACAATGAAACTACTCTAAACTGTAGTTTACCAAACTATTAGCTAATTCACAATGTAACTACTCTAAACTGTAGTTTACCAAACTAGTCGCTAATTCACAATGAATCTACTCTAAACTGTAGTTTACCAAACTATTAGCTAATTCACAATGAAACTACTCTAAACTGTAGTTTACCAAACTAGTCGCTAATTCACAATGAAACTACTCTAAACTGTTGTTTACCAAACTAGTCGCTAATTCACAATGAAACTACTCTAAACTGTAGTTTACCAAACTACTAGCTAATTCCCAATGTAACTACTCTAAACTGTAGTTTACCAAACTACTAGCTAATTCACAATGAAACTACTCTAAACTGTAGTTTACCAAACTAGTCGCCAATTCACAATGAAACTACTCTAAACTGTAGTTTACCAAACTACTAGCTAATTCACAATGTAACTACTCTAAACTGTAGTTTACCAAACTAGTCGCTAATTCACAATGAAACTACTCTAACCTGTAGTTTACCAAACTAGTCGCTAATTCACAATGTAACTACTCTAAACTGTAGTTTACCAAACTAGTCGCTAATTCACAATGAAACTACTCTAAACTGTAGTTTACCAAACTAGTTGCTAATTCACAATGAAACTACTCTAAACTGTAGTTTACCAAACTACTAGCTAATTCACAATGAAACTACTCTAAAGTGTAGTTTACCAAACTAGTCGCTAATTCACAATGAAACTACTCTAAACTGTAGTTTACCAAACTAGTAGCTAATTCACAATGAAACTACTCTAAACTGTAGTTTACCAAACTAGTCGCTAATTCACAATGAAACTACTCTAAACTGTAGTTTACCAAACTACTAGCTAATTCACAATGAAACTACTCTAAACTGTAGTTTACCTAACTAGTTGCTAATTCACAATGAAACTACTCTAAACTGTAGTTTACCAAACTACTAGCTAATTCACAATGAAACTACTCTAAACTGTAGTTTACCAAACTACTAGCTAATTCACAATGAAACTACTCTAAACTGTAGTTTACCAAACTATTAGCTAATTCACAATGAAACTACTCTAAACTGTAGTTTACCAAACTAGTCGATAATTCACAATGAAACTACTCTAAACTGTAGTTTACCAAACTAGTAGCTAATTCACAATGAAACTACTCTAAACTGTAGTTTACCAAACTAGTCGCTAATTCACAATGAAACTACTCTAAACTGTAGTTTACCAAACTAGTAGCTAATTCACAATGAAACTACTCTAAACTGTAGTTTACCAAACTAGTTGCTAATTCACAATGAAACTACTCTAAACTGTAGTTTACCAAACTAGTCGCTAATTCACAATGAAACTACTCTAAACTGTAGTTTACCAAACTAGTCGCTAATTCACAATGAAACTACTCTAAACTGTAGTTTACCAATCTACTAGCTAATTCACAATGAAACTACTCTAAACTGTAGTTTACCAAACTACTAGCTAATTCACAATGAAACTACTCTAAACTGTAGTTTACCAAATTACGAGCTAATTCACAATGAAACTACTCTAAACTGTAGTTTACCAAATTACTAGCAAATTCACAATGAAACTACTCTAAACTGTAGTTTACCAAACTACTAGCTAATTCACAATGAAACTACTCTAAACTGTAGTTTACCAAACTAGTCGCTAATTCACAATGAAACTACTCTAAACTGTAGTTTACCAAACTAGTAGCTAATTCACAATGAAACTACTCTAAACTGTAGTTTACCAAACTAGTTGCTAATTCACAATGAAACTACTCTAAACTGTAGTTTACCAAACTAGTCGCTAATTCACAATGAAACTACTCTAAACTGTAGTTTACCAAACTAGTCGCTAATTCACAATGAAACTACTCTAAACTGTAGTTTACCAATCTACTAGCTAATTCACAATGAAACTACTCTAAACTGTAGTTTACCAAACTACTAGCTAATTCACAATGAAACTACTCTAAACTGTAGTTTACCAAATTACGAGCTAATTCACAATGAAACTACTCTAAACTGTAGTTTACCAAATTACTAGCAAATTCACAATGAAACTACTCTAAACTGTAGTTTACCAAACTACTAGCTAATTCACAATGAAACTACTCTAAACTGTAGTTTACCAAACTAGTCGCTAATTCGCAATGAAACTACTCTAAACTGTAGTTTACCAAACTAGTCGCTAATTCACAATGAAACTACTCTAAACTGTAGTTTACCAAACTACTAGCTAATTCACAATGAAACTACTCTAAACTGTAGTTTACCAAACTAGTCGCTAATTCACAATGAAACTACTCCAAACTGTAGTTTACCAAACTACTAGCTAATTCACAATGAAACTACTCTAAACTGTAGTTTACCAAACTAGTAGCTAATTCACAATGAAACTACTCTAAACTGTAGTTTACCAAACTAGTCGCTAATTCACAATGAAACTACTCTAAACTGTTGTTTACCAAACTAGTCGCTAATTCACAATGAAACTACTCTAAACTGTAGTTTACCAAACTACTAGCTAATTCACAATGAAACTACTCTAAACTGTAGTTTACCAAACTACTAGCTAATTCACAATGAAACTACTCTAAACTGTAGTTTACCAAACTACTAGCTAATTCACAATGAAACTACTCTAAACTGTAGTTTACCAAACTAGTCGCTAATTCACAATGAAACTACTCTAAAGTGTAGTTTACCAAACTAGTCGCTAATTCACAATAAAACTACTCTAAACTGTAGTTTACCAAACTACTAGCTAATTCACAATGAAACTACTCTAAACTGTAGTTTACCAAACTAGTCGCTAATTCACAATGAAACTACTCTACCAAACTAGTCGCTAATTCACAATGAAACTACTCTAAACTGTAGTTTACCAAACTAGTCGCTAATTCACAATGAAACTACTCTAAACTGTAGTTTACCAAACTAGTCGCTAATTCACAATGAAACTACTCTACCAAACTAGTCGCTAATTCACAATGAAACTACTCTAAACTGTAGTTTACCAAACTAGTCGCTAATTCACAATGAAACTACTCTAAACTGTAGTTTATCAAACTACTAGCTAATTCACAATGAAACTACTCTAAACTGTAGTTTACCAAACTAGTCGCTAATTCACAATGAAACTACTCTAAACTGGAGTTTACCAATCTACTAGCTAATTCACAATGAAACTACTCTAAACTGTAGTTTACCAAACTACTAGCTAATTCACAATGAAACTACTCTAAACTGTAGTTTACCAAATTACTAGCTAATTCACAATGAAACTACTCTAAACTGTAGTTTACCAAATTACTAGCAAATTCACAATGAAACTACTCTAAACTGTAGTTTACCAAACTACTAGCTAATTCACAATGAAACTACTCTAAACTGTAGTTTACCAAACTACTAGCTAATTCACAATGAAACTACTCTAAACTGTAGTTTACCAAACTAGTCGCTAATTCACAATGAAACTACTCTAAACTGTAGTTTACCAAACTACTAGCTAATTCACAATGAAACTACTCTAAACTGTAGTTTACCAAACTAGTAGCTAATTCACAATGAAACTACTCTAAACTGTAGTTTACCAAACTAGTCGCTAATTCACAATGAAACTACTCTAAACTGTTGTTTACCAAACTAGTCGCTAATTCACAATGAAACTACTCTAAACTGTAGTTTACCAAACTACTAGCTAATTCACAATGAAACTACTCTAAACTGTAGTTTACCAAACTACTAGCTAATTCACAATGAAACTACTCTAAACTGTAGTTTACCAAACTACTAGCTAATTCACAATGAAACTACTCTAAACTGTAGTTTACCAAACTAGTCGCTAATTCACAATGAAACTACTCTAAAGTGTAGTTTACCAAACTAGTCGCTAATTCACAATAAAACTACTCTAAACTGTAGTTTACCAAACTACTAGCTAATTCACAATGAAACTACTCTAAACTGTAGTTTACCAAACTAGTCGCTAATTCACAATGAAACTACTCTAAACTGTAGTTTACCAAACTAGTCGCTAATTCACAATGAAACTACTCTAAACTGTAGTTTACCAAACTACTAGCTAATTCACAATGAAACTACTCTAAACTGTAGTTTACCAAACTAGTCGTTAATTCACAATGAAACTACTCTAAAGTGTAGTTTACCAAACTAGTCGCTAATTCACAATAAAACTACTCTAAACTGTAGTTTACCAAACTACTAGCTAATTCACAATGAAACTACTCTAAACTGTAGTTTACCAAACTAGTCGCTAATTCACAATGAAACTACTCTACCAAACTAGTCGCTAATTCACAATGAAACTACTCTAAACTGTAGTTTACCAAACTAGTCGCTAATTCACAATGAAACTACTCTAAACTGTAGTTTACCAAACTAGTCGCTAATTCACAATGAAACTACTCTACCAAACTAGTCGCTAATTCACAATGAAACTACTCTAAACTGTAGTTTACCAAACTAGTCGCTAATTCACAATGAAACTACTCTAAACTGTAGTTTATCAAACTACTAGCTAATTCACAATGAAACTACTCTAAACTGTAGTTTACCAAACTAGTCGCTAATTCACAATGAAACTACTCTAAACTGGAGTTTACCAATCTACTAGCTAATTCACAATGAAACTACTCTAAACTGTAGTTTACCAAACTACTAGCTAATTCACAATGAAACTACTCTAAACTGTAGTTTACCAAATTACTAGCTAATTCACAATGAAACTACTTTAAACTGTAGTTTACCAAATTACTAGCAAATTCACAATGAAACTACTCTAAACTGTAGTTTACCAAACTACTAGCTAATTCACAATGAAACTACTCTAAACTGTAGTTTACCAAACTACTAGCTAATTCACAATGAAACTACTCTAAACTGTAGTTTACCAAACTAGTCGCTAATTCACAATGAAACTACTCTAAACTGTAGTTTACCAAACTACTAGCTAATTCACAATGAAACTACTCTAAACTGTAGTTTACCAAACTAGTAGCTAATTCACAATGAAACTACTCTAAACTGTAGTTTACCAAACTAGTCGCTAATTCACAATGAAACTACTCTAAACTGTTGTTTACCAAACTAGTCGCTAATTCACAATGAAACTACTCTAAACTGTAGTTTACCAAACTACTAGCTAATTCACAATGAAACTACTCTAAACTGTAGTTTACCAAACTACTAGCTAATTCACAATGAAACTACTCTAAACTGTAGTTTACCAAACTACTAGCTAATTCACAATGAAACTACTCTAAACTGTAGTTTACCAAACTAGTCGCTAATTCACAATGAAACTACTCTAAAGTGTAGTTTACCAAACTAGTCGCTAATTCACAATAAAACTACTCTAAACTGTAGTTTACCAAACTACTAGCTAATTCACAATGAAACTACTCTAAACTGTAGTTTACCAAACTAGTCGCTAATTCACAATGAAACTACTCTACCAAACTAGTCGCTAATTCACAATGAAACTACTCTAAACTGTAGTTTACCAAACTAGTCGCTAATTCACAATGAAACTACTCTAAACTGTAGTTTACCAAACTAGTCGCTAATTCACAATGAAACTACTCTACCAAACTAGTCGCTAATTCACAATGAAACTACTCTAAACTGTAGTTTACCAAACTAGTCGCTAATTCACAATGAAACTACTCTAAACTGTAGTTTATCAAACTACTAGCTAATTCACAATGAAACTACTCTAAACTGTAGTTTACCAAACTAGTCGCTAATTCACAATGAAACTACTCTAAACTGTAGTTTACCAAACTAGTCGCTAATTCACAATGAAACTACTCTAAACTGTAGTTTACCAAACTAGTCGCTAATTCACAATGAAACTACTCTAAACTGTAGTTTACCAAACTACTAGCTAATTCACAATGAAACTACTCTAAACTGTAGTTTACCAAACTAGTCGCTAATTCACAATGAAACTACTCTAAACTGTAGTTTACCAAACTAGTAGCTAATTCACAATGAAACTACTCTAAACTGTAGTTTACCAAACTATTAGCTAATTCACAATGAAACTACTCTAAACTGTAGTTTACCAAACTAGTCGCTAATTCACAATGAAACTACTCTAAACTGTAGTTTACCAAACTATTAGCTAATTCACAATGAAACTACTCTAAACTGTAGTTTACCAAACTAGTCGCTAATTCACAATGAAACTACTCTAAACTGTAGTTTACCAAACTAGTAGCTAATTCACAATGAAACTACTCTAAACTGTAGTTTACCAAACTACTAGCTAATTCACAATGAAACTACTCTAAACTGTAGTTTACCAAACTACTAGCTAATTCACAATGAAACTACTCTAAACTGTAGTTTACCAAACTAGTCGCTAATTCACAATGAAACTACTCTAAAGTGTAGTTTACCAAACTAGTCGCTAATTCACAATAAAACTACTCTAAACTGTAGTTTACCAAACTACTAGCTAATTCACAATGAAACTACTCTAAACTGTAGTTTACCAAACTAGTCGCTAATTCACAATGAAACTACTCTAAACTGTAGTTTACCAAACTAGTCGCTAATTCACAATGAAACTACTCTAAACTGTAGTTTACCAAACTACTAGCTAATTCACAATGAAACTACTCTAAACTGTAGTTTACCAAACTAGTCGTTAATTCACAATGAAACTACTCTAAAGTGTAGTTTACCAAACTAGTCGCTAATTCACAATAAAACTACTCTAAACTGTAGTTTACCAAACTACTAGCTAATTCACAATGAAACTACTCTAAACTGTAGTTTACCAAACTAGTCGCTAATTCACAATGAAACTACTCTACCAAACTAGTCGCTAATTCACAATGAAACTACTCTAAACTGTAGTTTACCAAACTAGTCGCTAATTCACAATGAAACTACTCTAAACTGTAGTTTACCAAACTAGTCGCTAATTCACAATGAAACTACTCTAAACTGTAGTTTACCAAACTATTAGCTAATTCACAATGAAACTACTCTAAACTGTAGTTTACCAAACTAGTCGCTAATTCACAATGAAACTACTCTAAACTGTAGTTTACCAAACTATTAGCTAATTCACAATGAAACTACTCTAAACTGTAGTTTACCAAACTAGTCGCTAATTCACAATGAAACTACTCTAAACTGTAGTTTACCAAACTAGTAGCTAATTCACAATGAAACTACTCTAAACTGTAGTTTACCAAACTACTAGCTAATTCACAATGAAACTACTCTAAACTGTAGTTTACCAAACTACTAGCTAATTCACAATGAAACTACTCTAAACTGTAGTTTACCAAACTAGTCGCTAATTCACAATGAAACTACTCTAAAGTGTAGTTTACCAAACTAGTCGCTAATTCACAATGAAACTACTCTAAACTGTAGTTTACCAAACTAGTCGCTAATTCACAATGAAACTACTCTAAACTGTAGTTTACCAAACTACTAGCTAATTCACAATGAAACTACTCTAAACTGTAGTTTACCAAACTAGTCGCTAATTCACAATGAAACTACTCTAAACTGTAGTTTACCAAACTAGTAGCTAATTCACAATGAAACTACTCTAAACTGTAGTTTACCAAACTATTAGCTAATTCACAATGAAACTACTCTAAACTGTAGTTTACCAAACTAGTCGCTAATTCACAATGAAACTACTCTAAACTGTAGTTTACCAAACTATTAGCTAATTCACAATGAAACTACTCTAAACTGTAGTTTACCAAACTAGTCGCTAATTCACAATGAAACTACTCTAAACTGTAGTTTACCAAACTAGTAGCTAATTCACAATGAAACTACTCTAAACTGTAGTTTACCAAACTACTAGCTAATTCACAATGAAACTACTCTAAACTGTAGTTTACCAAACTAGTCGCTAATTCACAATGAAACTACTCTAAACTGTAGTTTACCAAACTAGTCGCTAATTCACAATGAAACTACTCTTAACTGTAGTTTACCAAACTATTAGCTAATTCACAATGAAACTACTCTAAACTGTAGTTTACCAAACTAGTCGCTAATTCACAATGAAACTACTCTAAACTGTAGTTTACCAAACTAGTAGCTAATTCACAATGAAACTACTCTAAACTGTAGTTTACCAAACTACTAGCTAATTCACAATGAAACTACTCTAAACTGTAGTTTACCAAACTACTAGCTAATTCACAATGAAACTACTCTAAACTGTAGTTTACCAAACTAGTCGCTAATTCACAATGAAACTACTCTAAAGTGTAGTTTACCAAACTAGTCGCTAATTCACAATGAAACTACTCTAAACTGTAGTTTACCAAACTAGTCGCTAATTCACAATGAAACTACTCTAAACTGTAGTTTACCAAACTACTAGCTAATTCACAATGAAACTACTCTAAACTGTAGTTTACCAAACTAGTCGCTAATTCACAATGAAACTACTCTAAACTGTAGTTTACCAAACTAGTAGCTAATTCACAATGAAACTACTCTAAACTGTAGTTTACCAAACTATTAGCTAATTCACAATGAAACTACTCTAAACTGTAGTTTACCAAACTAGTCGCTAATTCACAATGAAACTACTCTAAACTGTAGTTTACCAAACTATTAGCTAATTCACAATGAAACTACTCTAAACTGTAGTTTACCAAACTAGTCGCTAATTCACAATGAAACTACTCTAAACTGTAGTTTACCAAACTAGTAGCTAATTCACAATGAAACTACTCTAAACTGTAGTTTACCAAACTACTAGCTAATTCACAATGAAACTACTCTAAACTGTAGTTTACCAAACTACTAGCTAATTCACAATGAAACTACTCTAAACTGTAGTTTACCAAACTAGTCGCTAATTCACAATGAAACTACTCTAAAGTGTAGTTTACCAAACTAGTCGCTAATTCACAATAAAACTACTCTAAACTGTAGTTTACCAAACTACTAGCTAATTCACAATGAAACTACTCTAAACTGTAGTTTACCAAACTAGTCGCTAATTCACAATGAAACTACTCTAAACTGTAGTTTACCAAACTAGTCGCTAATTCACAATGAAACTACTCTAAACTGTAGTTTACCAAACTACTAGCTAATTCACAATGAAACTACTCTAAACTGTAGTTTACCAAACTAGTCGTTAATTCACAATGAAACTACTCTAAAGTGTAGTTTACCAAACTAGTCGCTAATTCACAATAAAACTACTCTAAACTGTAGTTTACCAAACTACTAGCTAATTCACAATGAAACTACTCTAAACTGTAGTTTACCAAACTAGTCGCTAATTCACAATGAAACTACTCTACCAAACTAGTCGCTAATTCACAATGAAACTACTCTAAACTGTAGTTTACCAAACTAGTCGCTAATTCACAATGAAACTACTCTAAACTGTAGTTTACCAAACTAGTCGCTAATTCACAATGAAACTACTCTAAACTGTAGTTTACCAAACTATTAGCTAATTCACAATGAAACTACTCTAAACTGTAGTTTACCAAACTAGTCGCTAATTCACAATGAAACTACTCTAAACTGTAGTTTACCAAACTATTAGCTAATTCACAATGAAACTACTCTAAACTGTAGTTTACCAAACTAGTCGCTAATTCACAATGAAACTACTCTAAACTGTAGTTTACCAAACTAGTAGCTAATTCACAATGAAACTACTCTAAACTGTAGTTTACCAAACTACTAGCTAATTCACAATGAAACTACTCTAAACTGTAGTTTACCAAACTACTAGCTAATTCACAATGAAACTACTCTAAACTGTAGTTTACCAAACTAGTCGCTAATTCACAATGAAACTACTCTAAAGTGTAGTTTACCAAACTAGTCGCTAATTCACAATAAAACTACTCTAAACTGTAGTTTACCAAACTACTAGCTAATTCACAATGAAACTACTCTAAACTGTAGTTTACCAAACTAGTCGCTAATTCACAATGAAACTACTCTAAACTGTAGTTTACCAAACTAGTCGCTAATTCACAATGAAACTACTCTAAACTGTAGTTTACCAAACTACTAGCTAATTCACAATGAAACTACTCTAAACTGTAGTTTACCAAACTAGTCGTTAATTCACAATGAAACTACTCTAAAGTGTAGTTTACCAAACTAGTCGCTAATTCACAATAAAACTACTCTAAACTGTAGTTTACCAAACTACTAGCTAATTCACAATGAAACTACTCTAAACTGTAGTTTACCAAACTAGTCGCTAATTCACAATGAAACTACTCTACCAAACTAGTCGCTAATTCACAATGAAACTACTCTAAACTGTAGTTTACCAAACTAGTCGCTAATTCACAATGAAACTACTCTAAACTGTAGTTTACCAAACTAGTCGCTAATTCACAATGAAACTACTCTACCAAACTAGTCGCTAATTCACAATGAAACTACTCTAAACTGTAGTTTACCAAACTAGTCGCTAATTCACAATGAAACTACTCTAAACTGTAGTTTACCAAACTAGTCGCTAATTCACAATGAAACTACTCTAAACTGGAGTTTACCAATCTACTAGCTAATTCACAATGAAACTACTCTAAACTGTAGTTTACCAAACTACTAGCTAATTCACAATGAAACTACTCTAAACTGTAGTTTACCAAATTACTAGCTAATTCACAATGAAACTACTCTAAACTGTAGTTTACCAAATTACTAGCAAATTCACAATGAAACTACTCTAAACTGTAGTTTACCAAACTACTAGCTAATTCACAATGAAACTACTCTAAACTGTAGTTTACCAAACTACTAGCTAATTCACAATGAAACTACTCTAAACTGTAGTTTACCAAACTAGTCGCTAATTCACAATGAAACTACTCTAAACTGTAGTTTACCAAACTACTAGCTAATTCACAATGAAACTACTCTAAACTGTAGTTTACCAAACTAGTAGCTAATTCACAATGAAACTACTCTAAACTGTAGTTTACCAAACTAGTCGCTAATTCACAATGAAACTACTCTAAACTGTTGTTTACCAAACTAGTCGCTAATTCACAATGAAACTACTCTAAACTGTAGTTTACCAAACAACTAGCTAATTCACAATGAAACTACTCTAAACTGTAGTTTACCAAACTACTAGCTAATTCACAATGAAACTACTCTAAACTGTAGTTTACCAAACTACTAGCTAATTCACAATGAAACTACTCTAAACTGTAGTTTACCAAACTAGTCGCTAATTCACAATGAAACTACTCTAAAGTGTAGTTTACCAAACTAGTCGCTAATTCACAATAAAACTACTCTAAACTGTAGTTTACCAAACTACTAGCTAATTCACAATGAAACTACTCTAAACTGTAGTTTACCAAACTAGTCGCTAATTCACAATGAAACTACTCTACCAAACTAGTCGCTAATTCACAATGAAACTACTCTAAACTGTAGTTTACCAAACTAGTCGCTAATTCACAATGAAACTACTCTAAACTGTAGTTTACCAAACTAGTCGCTAATTCACAATGAAACTACTCTACCAAACTAGTCGCTAATTCACAATGAAACTACTCTAAACTGTAGTTTACCAAACTAGTCGCTAATTCACAATGAAACTACTCTAAACTGTAGTTTATCAAACTAGTCGCTAATTCACAATGAAACTACTCTAAACTGTAGTTTACCAAACTAGTCGCTAATTCACAATGAAACTACTCTAAACTGTAGTTTACCAAACTAGTCGCTAATTCACAATGAAACTACTCTAAACTGTAGTTTACCAAACTACTAGCTAATTCACAATGAAACTACTCTAAACTGTAGTTTACCAAACTAGTCGCTAATTCACAATGAAACTACTCTAAACTGTAGTTTACCAAACTAGTAGCTAATTCACAATGAAACTACTCTAAACTGTAGTTTACCAAACTATTAGCTAATTCACAATGAAACTACTCTAAACTGTAGTTTACCAAACTAGTCGCTAATTCACAATGAAACTACTCTAAACTGTAGTTTACCAAACTATTAGCTAATTCACAATGAAACTACTCTAAACTGTAGTTTACCAAACTAGTCGCTAATTCACAATGAAACTACTCTAAACTGTAGTTTACCAAACTAGTAGCTAATTCACAATGAAACTACTCTAAACTGTAGTTTACCAAACTATTAGCTAATTCACAATGAAACTACTCTAAACTGTAGTTTACCAAACTAGTCGCTAATTCACAATGAAACTACTCTAAACTGTAGTTTACCAAACTATTAGCTAATTCACAATGAAACTACTCTAAACTGTAGTTTACCAAACTAGTCGCTAATTCACAATGTAACTACTCTAAACTCTAGTTTACCAAACTAGTCGCTAATTCACAATGAATCTACTCTAAACTGTAGTTTACCAAACTATTAGCTAATTCACAATGAAACTACTCTAAACTGTAGTTTACCAAACTAGTCGCTAATTCACAATGAAACTACTCTAAACTGTTGTTTACCAAACTAGTCGCTAATTCACAATGAAACTACTCTAAACTGTAGTTTACCAAACTACTAGCTAATTCCCAATGTAACTACTCTAAACTGTAGTTTACCAAACTACTAGCTAATTCACAATGAAACTACTCTAAACTGTAGTTTACCAAACTAGTCGCCAATTCACAATGAAACTACTCTAAACTGTAGTTTACCAAACTACTAGCTAATTCACAATGTAACTACTCTAAACTGTAGTTTACCAAACTAGTCGCTAATTCACAATGAAACTACTCTAACCTGTAGTTTACCAAACTAGTCGCTAATTCACAATGTAACTACTCTAAACTGTAGTTTACCAAACTAGTCGCTAATTCACAATGAAACTACTCTAAACTGTAGTTTACCAAACTAGTCGCTAATTCACAATGAAACTACTCTAAACTGTAGTTTACCAAACTAGTAGCTAATTCACAATGAAACTACTCTAAACTGTAGTTTACCAAACTATTAGCTAATTCACAATGAAACTACTCTAAACTGTAGTTTACCAAACTAGTCGCTAATTCACAATGAAACTACTCTAAACTGTAGTTTACCAAACTATTAGCTAATTCACAATGTAACTACTCTAAACTCTAGTTTACCAAACTAGTCGCTAATTCACAATGAAACTACTCTAAACTGTAGTTTACCAAACTAGTCGCTAATTCACAATGAAACTACTCTAAACTGTAGTTTACCAAACTACTAGCTAATTCACAATGAAACTACTCTAAACTGTAGTTTACCTAACTAGTTGCTAATTCACAATGAAACTACTCTAAACTGTAGTTTACCAAACTAGTCGCTAATTCACAATGAAACTACTCTAAACTGTAGTTTACCAAACTACTAGCTAATTCACAATGAAACTACTCTAAACTGTAGTTTACCAAACTATTAGCTAATTCACAATGAAACTACTCTAAACTGTAGTTTACCAAACTAGTCGCTAATTCACAATGAAACTACTCTAAACTGTAGTTTACCAAACTAGTAGCTAATTCACAATGAAACTACTCTAAACTGTAGTTTACCAAACTAGTCGCTAATTCACAATGAAACTACTCTAATCTGTAGTTTACCAAACTAGTAGCTAATTCACAATGAAACTACTCTAAACTGTAGTTTACCAAACTAGTTGCTAATTCACAATGAAACTACTCTAAACTGTAGTTTACCAAACTAGTCGCTAATTCACAATGAAACTACTCTAAACTGTAGTTTACCAAACTAGTCGCTAATTCACAATGAAACTACTCTAAACTGTAGTTTACCAATCTACTAGCTAATTCACAATGAAACTACTCTAAACTGTAGTTTACCAAACTACTAGCTAATTCACAATGAAACTACTCTAAACTGTAGTTTACCAAATTACTAGCTAATTCACAATGAAACTACTCTAAACTGTAGTTTACCAAATTACTAGCAAATTCACAATGAAACTACTCTAAACTGTAGTTTACCAAACTACTAGCTAATTCACAATGAAACTACTCTAAACTGTAGTTTACCAAACTAGTCGCTAATTCGCAATGAAACTACTCTAAACTGTAGTTTACCAAACTAGTCGCTAATTCACAATGAAACTACTCTAAACTGTAGTTTACCAAACTACTAGCTAATTCACAATGAAACTACTCTAAACTGTAGTTTACCAAACTACTAGCTAATTCACAATGAAACTACTCTAAACTGTAGTTTACCAAACTAGTAGCTAATTCACAATGAAACTACTCTAAACTGTAGTTTACCAAACTAGTCGCTAATTCACAATGAAACTACTCTAAACTGTAGTTTACCAAACTAGTCGCTAATTCACAATGAAACTACTCTAAACTGTAGTTTACCAAACTACTAGCTAATTCACAATGAAACTACTCTAAACTGTAGTTTACCAAACTAGTCGCTAATTCACAATGAAACTACTCTAAACTGTAGTTTACCAAACTAGTCGCTAATTCACAATGAAACTACTCTAAAGTGTAGTTTACCAAACTAGTCGCTAATTCACAATAAAACTACTCTAAACTGTAGTTTACCAAACTACTAGCTAATTCACAATGAAACTACTCTAAACTGTAGTTTACCAAACTAGTCGCTAATTCACAATGAAACTACTCTACCAAACTAGTCGCTAATTCACAATGAAACTACTCTAAACTGTAGTTTACCAAACTAGTCGCTAATTCACAATGAAACTACTCTAAACTGTAGTTTACCAAACTAGTCGCTAATTCACAATGAAACTACTCTACCAAACTAGTCGCTAATTCACAATGAAACTACTCTAAACTGTAGTTTACCAAACTAGTCGCTAATTCACAATGAAACTACTCTAAACTGTAGTTTATCAAACTACTAGCTAATTCACAATGAAACTACTCTAAACTGTAGTTTACCAAACTAGTCGCTAATTCACAATGAAATTACTCTAAACTGTAGTTTACCAAACTAGTCGCTAATTCACAATGAAACTACTCTAAACTGTAGTTTACCAAACTAGTAGCTAATTCACAATGAAACTACTCTAAACTGTAGTTTACCAAACTAGTCGCTAATTCACAATGAAACTACTCTAAACTGTAGTTTACCAAACTAGTCGCTAATTCACAATGAAACTACTCTAAACTGTAGTTTACCAAACTAGTCGCTAATTCACAATGAAACTACTCTAAACTGTAGTTTACCAAACTAGTCGCTAATTCACAATGAAACTACTCTAAACTGTAGTTTACCAAACTACTAGCTAATTCACAATGAAACTACTCTAAACTGTAGTTTACCAAACTAGTCGCTAATTCACAATGAAACTACTCTAAACTGTAGTTTACCAAACTACTAGCTAATTCACAATGAAACTACTCTAAACTGTAGTTTACCAAACTAGTCGCTAATTCACAATGAAACTACTCTAAACTGTAGTTTACCAAACTAGTAGCTAATTCACAATGAAACTACTCTAAACTGTAGTTTACCAAACTATTAGCTAATTCACAATGAAACTACTCTAAACTGTAGTTTACCAAACTAGTCGCTAATTCACAATGAAACTACTCTAAACTGTAGTTTACCAAACTATTAGCTAATTCACAATGTAACTACTCTAAACTGTAGTTTACCAAACTAGTCGCTAATTCACAATGAATCTACTCTAAACTGTAGTTTACCAAACTATTAGCTAATTCACAATGAAACTACTCTAAACTGTAGTTTACCAAACTAGTCGCTAATTCACAATGAAACTACTCTAAACTGTTGTTTACCAAACTAGTCGCTAATTCACAATGAAACTACTCTAAACTGTAGTTTACCAAACTACTAGCTAATTCCCAATGTAACTACTCTAAACTGTAGTTTACCAAACTACTAGCTAATTCACAATGAAACTACTCTAAACTGTAGTTTACCAAACTAGTCGCCAATTCACAATGAAACTACTCTAAACTGTAGTTTACCAAACTACTAGCTAATTCACAATGTAACTACTCTAAACTGTAGTTTACCAAACTAGTCGCTAATTCACAATGAAACTACTCTAACCTGTAGTTGACCAAACTAGTCGCTAATTCACAATGTAACTACTCTAAACTGTAGTTTACCAAACTAGTCGCTAATTCACAATGAAACTACTCTAAACTGTAGTTTACCAAACTAGTCGCTAATTCACAATGAAACTACTCTAAACTGTAGTTTACCAAACTAGTCGCTAATTCACAATGTAACTACTCTAAACTGTAGTTTACCAAACTAGTCGCTAATTCACAATGAAACTACTCTAAACTGTAGTTTACCAAACTAGTAGCTAATTCCCAATGAAACTACTCTAAACTGTAGTTTACCAAACTACTAGCTAATTCCCAATGTAACTACTCTAAACTGTAGTTTACCAAACTAGTCGCTAATTCACAATGAAACTACTCTAAACTGTAGTTTACCAAACTAGTCGCTAATTCACAATGAAACTACTCTAAACTGTAGTTTACCAAACTAGTAGCTAATTCACAATGAAACTACTCTAAACTGTAGTTTACCAAACTAGTCGCTAATTCACAATGAAACTACTCTAAACTGTAGTTTACCAAACTAGTCGCTAATTCACAATGAAACTACTCTAAACTGTAGTTTACCAAACTAGTCGCTAATTCACAATGAAACTACTCTAAACTGTAGTTTACCAAACTACTAGCTAATTCACAATGAAACTACTCTAAACTGTAGTTTACCTAACTAGTTGCTAATTCACAATGAAACTACTCTAAACTGTAGTTTACCAAACTAGTCGCTAATTCACAATGAAACTACTCTAAACTGTAGTTTACCAAACTACTAGCTAATTCACAATGAAACTACTCTAAACTGTAGTTTACCAAACTATTAGCTAATTCACAATGAAACTACTCTTTACCAAACTAGTCGCTAATTCACAATGAAACTACTCTAAACTGTAGTTTACCAAACTAGTAGCTAATTCACAATGAAACTACTCTAAACTGTAGTTTACCAAACTAGTCGCTAATTCACAATGAAACTACTCTAAACTGTAGTTTACCAAACTAGTAGCTAATTCACAATGAAACTACTCTAAACTGTAGTTTACCAAACTAGTTGCTAATTCACAATGAAACTACTCTAAACTGTAGTTTACCAAACTAGTCGCTAATTCACAATGAAACTACTCTAAACTGTAGTTTACCAAACTAGTCGCTAATTCACAATGAAACTACTCTAAACTGTAGTTTACCAATCTACTAGCTAATTCACAATGAAACTACTCTAAACTGTAGTTTACCAAACTACTAGCTAATTCACAATGAAACTACTCTAAACTGTAGTTTACCAAATTACTAGCTAATTCACAATGAAACTACTCTAAACTGTAGTTTACCAAATTACTAGCAAATTCACAATGAAACTACTCTAAACTGTAGTTTACCAAACTAGTCGCTAATTCACAATGAAACTACTCTAAACTGTAGTTTACCAAACTAGTCGCTAATTCGCAATGAAACTACTCTAAACTGTAGTTTACCAAACTAGTCGCTAATTCACAATGAAACTACTCTAAACTGTAGTTTACCAAACTACTAGCTAATTCACAATGAAACTACTCTAAACTGTAGTTTACCAAACTAGTCGCTAATTCACAATGAAACTACTCTAAACTGTAGTTTACCAAACTACTAGCTAATTCACAATGAAACTACTCTAAACTGTAGTTTACCAAACTAGTAGCTAATTCACAATGAAACTACTCTAAACTGTAGTTTACCAAACTAGTCGCTAATTCACAATGAAACTACTCTAAACTGTTGTTTACCAAACTAGTCGCTAATTCACAATGAAACTACTCTAAACTGTAGTTTACCAAACTACTAGCTAATTCACAATGAAACTACTCTAAACTGTAGTTTACCAAACTAGTCGCTAATTCACAATGAAACTACTCTAAACTGTAGTTTACCAAACTAGTCGCTAATTCACAATGAAACTACTCTAAAGTGTAGTTTACCAAACTAGTCGCTAATTCACAATAAAACTACTCTAAACTGTAGTTTACCAAACTACTAGCTAATTCACAATGAAACTACTCTAAACTGTAGTTTACCAATCTACTAGCTAATTCACAATGAAACTACTCTAAACTGTAGTTTACCAAACTACTAGCTAATTCACAATGAAACTACTCTAAACTGTAGTTTACCAAATTACTAGCTAATTCACAATGAAACTACTCTAAACTGTAGTTTACCAAATTACTAGCAAATTCACAATGAAACTACTCTAAACTGTAGTTTACCAAACTACTAGCTAATTCACAATGAAACTACTCTAAACTGTAGTTTACCAAACTAGTCGCTAATTCGCAATGAAACTACTCTAAACTGTAGTTTACCAAACTAGTCGCTAATTCACAATGAAACTACTCTAAACTGTAGTTTACCAAACTACTAGCTAATTCACAATGAAACTACTCTAAACTGTAGTTTACCAAACTACTAGCTAATTCACAATGAAACTACTCTAAACTGTAGTTTACCAAACTAGTAGCTAATTCACAATGAAACTACTCTAAACTGTAGTTTACCAAACTAGTCGCTAATTCACAATGAAACTACTCTAAACTGTAGTTTACCAAACTAGTCGCTAATTCACAATGAAACTACTCTAAACTGTAGTTTAC
This sequence comes from Notolepis coatsorum, assembly GCF_963971535.1. Classification (NCBI taxonomy): domain Eukaryota; kingdom Metazoa; phylum Chordata; class Actinopteri; order Aulopiformes; family Paralepididae; genus Notolepis; species Notolepis coatsorum. Next base: position 51,295,963 of record NC_140169.1, read on the forward strand.
CAAACTACTAGCTAATTCACAATAAAACTACTCTAAACTGTAGTTTACCAAACTACTAGCTAATTCACAATGAAACTACTCTAAACTGTAGTTTACCAAACTAGTCGCTAATTCACAATGAAACTACTCTAAAGTGTAGTTTACCAAACTAGTCGCTAATTCACAATGAAACTACTCTAAACTGTAGTTTACCAAACTAGTCGCTAATTCACAATGAAACTACTCTAAACTGTAGTTTACCAATCTACTAGCTAATTCACAATGAAACTACTCTAAACTGTAGTTTACCAAACTACTAGCTAATTCACAATGAAACTACTCTAAACTGTAGTTTACCAAATTACTAGCTAATTCACAATGAAACTACTCTAAACTGTAGTTTACCAAATTACTAGCAAATTCACAATGAAACTACTCTAAACTGTAGTTTACCAAACTACTAGCTAATTCACAATGAAACTACTCTAAACTGTAGTTTACCAAACTAGTCGCTAATTCGCAATGAAACTACTCTAAACTGTAGTTTACCAAACTAGTCGCTAATTCACAATGAAACTACTCTAAACTGTAGTTTACCAAACTACTAGCTAATTCACAATGAAACTACTCTAAACTGTAGTTTACCAAACTACTAGCTAATTCACAATGAAACTACTCTAAACTGTAGTTTACCAAACTAGTAGCTAATTCACAATGAAACTACTCTAAACTGTAGTTTACCAAACTAGTCGCTAATTCACAATGAAACTACTCTAAACTGTAGTTTACCAAACTAGTCGCTAATTCACAATGAAACTACTCTAAACTGTAGTTTACCAAACTACTAGCTAATTCACAATGAAACTACTCTAAACTGTAGTTTACCAAACTACTAGCTAATTCACAATGAAACTACTCTAAACTGTAGTTTACCAAACTAGTCGCTAATTCACAATGAAACTACTCTAAAGTGTAGTTTACCAAACTAGTCGCTAATTCACAATAAAACTACTCTAAACTGTAGTTTACCAAACTACTAGCTAATTCACAATGAAACTACTCTAAACTGTAGTTTACCAAACTAGTCGCTAATTCACAATGAAACTACTCTACCAAACTAGTCGCTAATTCACAATGAAACTACTCTAAACTGTAGTTTACCAAACTAGTCGCTAATTCACAATGAAACTACTCTAAACTGTAGTTTACCAAACTAGTCGCTAATTCACAATGAAACTACTCTACCAAACTAGTCGCTAATTCACAATGAAACTACTCTAAACTGTAGTTTACCAAACTAGTCGCTAATTCACAATGAAACTACTCTAAACTGTAGTTTATCAAACTACTAGCTAATTCACAATGAAACTACTCTAAACTGTAGTTTACCAAACTAGTCGCTAATTCACAATGAAATTACTCTAAACTGTAGTTTACCAAACTAGTCGCTAATTCACAATGAAACTACTCTAAACTGTAGTTTACCAAACTAGTAGCTAATTCACAATGAAACTACTCTAAACTGTAGTTTACCAAACTAGTCGCTAATTCACAATGAAACTACTCTAAACTGTAGTTTACCAAACTAGTCGCTAATTCACAATGAAACTACTCTAAACTGTAGTTTACCAAACTAGTCGCTAATTCACAATGAAACTACTCTAAACTGTAGTTTACCAAACTAGTCGCTAATTCACAATGAAACTACTCTAAACTGTAGTTTACCAAACTACTAGCTAATTCACAATGAAACTACTCTAAACTGTAGTTTACCAAACTAGTCGCTAATTCACAATGAAACTACTCTAAACTGTAGTTTACCAAACTACTAGCTAATTCACAATGAAACTACTCTAAACTGTAGTTTACCAAACTAGTCGCTAATTCACAATGAAACTACTCTAAACTGTAGTTTACCAAACTAGTAGCTAATTCACAATGAAACTACTCTAAACTGTAGTTTACCAAACTATTAGCTAATTCACAATGAAACTACTCTAAACTGTAGTTTACCAAACTAGTCGCTAATTCACAATGAAACTACTCTAAACTGTAGTTTACCAAACTATTAGCTAATTCACAATGTAACTACTCTAAACTGTAGTTTACCAAACTAGTCGCTAATTCACAATGAATCTACTCTAAACTGTAGTTTACCAAACTATTAGCTAATTCACAATGAAACTACTCTAAACTGTAGTTTACCAAACTAGTCGCTAATTCACAATGAAACTACTCTAAACTGTTGTTTACCAAACTAGTCGCTAATTCACAATGAAACTACTCTAAACTGTAGTTTACCAAACTACTAGCTAATTCCCAATGTAACTACTCTAAACTGTAGTTTACCAAACTACTAGCTAATTCACAATGAAACTACTCTAAACTGTAGTTTACCAAACTAGTCGCCAATTCACAATGAAACTACTCTAAACTGTAGTTTACCAAACTACTAGCTAATTCACAATGTAACTACTCTAAACTGTAGTTTACCAAACTAGTCGCTAATTCACAATGAAACTACTCTAACCTGTAGTTTACCAAACTAGTCGCTAATTCACAATGTAACTACTCTAAACTGTAGTTTACCAAACTAGTCGCTAATTCACAATGAAACTACTCTAAACTGTAGTTTACCAAACTAGTCGCTAATTCACAATGAAACTACTCTAAACTGTAGTTTACCAAACTAGTCGCTAATTCACAATGTAACTACTCTAAACTGTAGTTTACCAAACTAGTCGCTAATTCACAATGAAACTACTCTAAACTGTAGTTTACCAAACTAGTCGCTAATTCACAATGAAACTACTCTAAACTGTAGTTTACCAAACTAGTAGCTAATTCACAATGAAACTACTCTAAACTGTAGTTTACCAAACTAGTCGCTAATTCACAATGAAACTACTCTAAACTGTAGTTTACCAAACTAGTCGCTAATTCACAATGAAACTACTCTAAACTGTAGTTTACCAAACTAGTCGCCAATTCACAATGAAACTACTCTAAACTGTAGTTTACCAAACTACTAGCTAATTCACAATGAAACTACTCTAAACTGTAGTTTACCTAACTAGTTGCTAATTCACAATGAAACTACTCTAAACTGTAGTTTACCAAACTAGTCGCTAATTCACAATGAAACTACTCTAAACTGTAGTTTACCAAACTACTAGCTAATTCACAATGAAACTACTCTAAACTGTAGTTTACCAAACTATTAGCTAATTCACAATGAAACTACTCTTTACCAAACTAGTCGCTAATTCACAATGAAACTACTCTAAACTGTAGTTTACCAAACTAGTAGCTAATTCACAATGAAACTACTCTAAACTGTAGTTTACCAAACTAGTCGCTAATTCACAATGAAACTACTCTAAACTGTAGTTTACCAAACTAGTAGCTAATTCACAATGAAACTACTCTAAACTGTAGTTTACCAAACTAGTTGCTAATTCACAATGAAACTACTCTAAACTGTAGTTTACCAAACTAGTCGCTAATTCACAATGAAACTACTCTAAACTGTAGTTTACCAAACTAGTCGCTAATTCACAATGAAACTACTCTAAACTGTAGTTTACCAATCTACTAGCTAATTCACAATGAAACTACTCTAAACTGTAGTTTACCAAACTACTAGCTAATTCACAATGAAACTACTCTAAACTGTAGTTTACCAAATTACTAGCTAATTCACAATGAAACTACTCTAAACTGTAGTTTACCAAATTACTAGCAAATTCACAATGAAACTACTCTAAACTGTAGTTTACCAAACTAGTCGCTAATTCACAATGAAACTACTCTAAACTGTAGTTTACCAAACTAGTCGCTAATTCGCAATGAAACTACTCTAAACTGTAGTTTACCAAACTAGTCGCTAATTCACAATGAAACTACTCTAAACTGTAGTTTACCAAACTACTAGCTAATTCACAATGAAACTACTCTAAACTGTAGTTTACCAAACTAGTCGCTAATTCACAATGAAACTACTCTAAACTGTAGTTTACCAAACTACTAGCTAATTCACAATGAAACTACTCTAAACTGTAGTTTACCAAACTAGTAGCTAATTCACAATGAAACTACTCTAAACTGTAGTTTACCAAACTAGTCGCTAATTCACAATGAAACTACTCTAAACTGTTGTTTACCAAACTAGTCGCTAATTCACAATGAAACTACTCTAAACTGTAGTTTACCAAACTACTAGCTAATTCACAATGAAACTACTCTAAACTGTAGTTTACCAAACTAGTCGCTAATTCACAATGAAACTACTCTAAACTGTAGTTTACCAAACTAGTCGCTAATTCACAATGAAACTACTCTAAAGTGTAGTTTACCAAACTAGTCGCTAATTCACAATAAAACTACTCTAAACTGTAGTTTACCAAACTACTAGCTAATTCACAATGAAACTACTCTAAACTGTAGTTTACCAAACTAGTCGCTAATTCACAATGAAACTACTCTACCAAACTAGTCGCTAATTCACAATGAAACTACTCTAAACTGTAGTTTACCAAACTAGTCGCTAATTCACAATGAAACTACTCTAAACTGTAGTTTACCAAACTAGTCGCTAATTCACAATGAAACTACTCTACCAAACTAGTCGCTAATTCACAATGAAACTACTCTAAACTGTAGTTTACCAAACTAGTAGCTAATTCACAATGAAACTACTCTAAACTGTAGTTTACCAAACTAGTCGCTAATTCACAATGAAACTACTCTAAACTGTTGTTTACCAAACTAGTCGCTAATTCACAATGAAACTACTCTAAACTGTAGTTTACCAAACTACTAGCTAATTCACAATGAAACTACTCTAAACTGTAGTTTACCAAACTAGTCGCTAATTCACAATGAAACTACTCTAAACTGTAGTTTACCAAACTAGTCGCTAATTCACAATGAAACTACTCTAAAGTGTAGTTTACCAAACTAGTCGCTAATTCACAATAAAACTACTCTAAACTGTAGTTTACCAAACTACTAGCTAATTCACAATGAAACTACTCTAAACTGTAGTTTACCAAACTAGTCGCTAATTCACAATGAAACTACTCTACCAAACTAGTCGCTAATTCACAATGAAACTACTCTAAACTGTAGTTTACCAAACTAGTCGCTAATTCACAATGAAACTACTCTAAACTGTAGTTTACCAAACTAGTCGCTAATTCACAATGAAACTACTCTACCAAACTAGTCGCTAATTCACAATGAAACTACTCTAAACTGTAGTTTACCAAACTAGTCGCTAATTCACAATGAAACTACTCTAAACTGTAGTTTATCAAACTACTAGCTAATTCACAATGAAACTACTCTAAACTGTAGTTTACCAAACTAGTCGCTAATTCACAATGAAATTACTCTAAACTGTAGTTTACCAAACTAGTCGCTAATTCACAATGAAACTACTCTAAACTGTAGTTTACCAAACTAGTAGCTAATTCACAATGAAACTACTCTAAACTGTAGTTTACCAAACTAGTAGCTAATTCACAATGAAACTACTCTAAACTGTAGTTTACCAAACTAGTCGCTAATTCACAATGAAACTACTCTAAACTGTAGTTTACCAAACTAGTCGCTAATTCACAATGAAACTACTCTAAACTGTAGTTTACCAAACTAGTCGCTAATTCACAATGAAACTACTCTAAACTGTAGTTTACCAAACTACTAGCTAATTCACAATGAAACTACTCTAAACTGTAGTTTACCAAACTACTAGCTAATTCACAATGAAACTACTCTAAACTGTAGTTTACCAAACTAGTCGCTAATTCACAATGAAACTACTCTAAACTGTAGTTTACCAAACTAGTAGCTAATTCACAATGAAACTACTCTAAACTGTAGTTTACCAAACTATTAGCTAATTCACAATGAAACTACTCTAAACTGTAGTTTACCAAACTAGTCGCTAATTCACAATGAAACTACTCTAAACTGTAGTTTACCAAACTATTAGCTAATTCACAATGTAACTACTCTAAACTGTAGTTTACCAAACTAGTCGCTAATTCACAATGAATCTACTCTAAACTGTAGTTTACCAAACTATTAGCTAATTCACAATGAAACTACTCTAAACTGTAGTTTACCAAACTAGTCGCTAATTCACAATGAAACTACTCTAAACTGTTGTTTACCAAACTAGTCGCTAATTCACAATGAAACTACTCTAAACTGTAGTTTACCAAACTACTAGCTAATTCCCAATGTAACTACTCTAAACTGTAGTTTACCAAACTACTAGCTAATTCACAATGAAACTACTCTAAACTGTAGTTTACCAAACTAGTCGCCAATTCACAATGAAACTACTCTAAACTGTAGTTTACCAAACTAGTCGCTAATTCACAATGTAACTACTCTAAACTGTAGTTTACCAAACTAGTCGCTAATTCACAATGAAACTACTCTAACCTGTAGTTTACCAAACTAGTCGCTAATTCACAATGTAACTACTCTAAACTGTAGTTTACCAAACTAGTCGCTAATTCACAATGAAACTACTCTAAACTGTAGTTTACCAAACTAGTCGCTAATTCACAATGAAACTACTCTAAACTGTAGTTTACCAAACTAGTCGCTAATTCACTATGAAACTACTCTAAACTGTAGTTTACCAAACTAGTAGCTAATTCCCAATGAAACTACTCTAAACTGTAGTTTACCAAACTACTAGCTAATTCCCAATGTAACTACTCTAAACTGTAGTTTACCAAACTAGTCGCTAATTCACAATGAAACTACTCTAAACTGTAGTTTACCAAACTAGTCGCTAATTCACAATGAAACTACTCTAAACTGTAGTTTACCAAACTAGTAGCTAATTCACAATGAAACTACTCTAAACTGTAGTTTACCAAACTAGTCGCTAATTCACAATGAAACTACTCTAAACTGTAGTTTACCAAACTAGTAGCTAATTCACAATGAAACTACTCTAAACTGTTGTTTACCAAACTAGTCTCTAATTCACAATGAAACTACTCTAAACTGTAGTTTACCAAACTAGTCGCTAATTCACAATGAAACTACTCTAAACTGTAGTTTACCAAACTAGTCGCTAATTCACAATGAAACTACTCTAAACTGTAGTTTACCAAACTACTAGCTAATTCACAATGAAACTACTCTAAACTGTAGTTTACCAAACTAGTAGCTAATTCACAATGAAACTACTCTAAACTGTAGTTTACCAAACTACTAGCTAATTCACAATGAAACTACTCTAAACTGTAGTTTACCAAACTAGTCGCTAATTCACAATGAAACTACTCTAAACTGTAGTTTACCAAACTAGTAGCTAATTCACAATGAAACTACTCTAAACTGTAGTTTACCAAACTATTAGCTAATTCACAATGAAACTACTCTAAACTGTAGTTTACCAAACTAGTCGCTAATTCACAATGAAACTACTCTAAACTGTAGTTTACCAAACTATTAGCTAATTCACAATGTAACTACTCTAAACTGTAGTTTACCAAACTAGTCGCTAATTCACAATGAATCTACTCTAAACTGTAGTTTACCAAACTATTAGCTAATTCACAATGAAACTACTCTAAACTGTAGTTTACCAAACTAGTCGCTAATTCACAATGAAACTACTCTAAACTGTTGTTTACCAAACTAGTCGCTAATTCACAATGAAACTACTCTAAACTGTAGTTTACCAAACTACTAGCTAATTCCCAATATAACTACTCTAAACTGTAGTTTACCAAACTACTAGCTAATTCACAATGAAACTACTCTAAACTGTAGTTTACCAAACTAGTCGCCAATTCACAATGAAACTACTCTAAACTGTAGTTTACCAAACTACTAGCTAATTCACAATGTAACTACTCTAAACTGTAGTTTACCAAACTAGTCGCTAATTCACAATGAAACTACTCTAACCTGTAGTTTACCAAACTAGTCGCTAATTCACAATGTAACTACTCTAAACTGTAGTTTACCAAACTAGTCGCTAATTCACAATGAAACTACTCTAAACTGTAGTTTACCAAACTAGTCGCTAATTCACAATGAAACTACTCTAAACTGTAGTTTACCAAACTAGTCGCTAATTCACAATGTAACTACTCTAAACTGTAGTTTACCAAACTAGTCGCTAATTCACAATGAAACTACTCTAAACTGTAGTTTACCAAACTAGTAGCTAATTCCCAATGAAACTACTCTAAACTGTAGTTTACCAAACTACTAGCTAATTCCCAATGTAACTACTCTAAACTGTAGTTTACCAAACTAGTCGCTAATTCACAATGAAACTACTCTAAACTGTAGTTTACCAAACTAGTCGCTAATTCACAATGAAACTACTCTAAACTGTAGTTTACCAAACTAGTAGCTAATTCACAATGAAACTACTCTAAACTGTAGTTTACCAAACTAGTCGCTAATTCACAATGAAACTACTCTAAACTGTAGTTTACCAAACTAGTCGCTAATTCACAATGAAACTACTCTAAACTGTAGTTTACCAAACTAGTCGCTAATTCACAATGAAACTACTCTAAACTGTAGTTTACCAAACTACTAGCTAATTCACAATGAAACTACTCTAAACTGTAGTTTACCAAACTATTAGCTAATTCACAATGAAACTACTCTAAACTGTAGTTTACCAAACTAGTCGCTAATTCACAATGAAACTACTCTAAACTGTTGTTTACCAAACTAGTCGCTAATTCACAATGAAACTACTCTAAACTGTAGTTTACCAAACTACTAGCTAATTCCCAATGTAACTACTCTAAACTGTAGTTTACCAAACTACTAGCTAATTCACAATGAAACTACTCTAAACTGTAGTTTACCAAACTAGTCGCCAATTCACAATGAAACTACTCTAAACTGTAGTTTACCAAACTAGTCGCTAATTCACAATGTAACTACTCTAAACTGTAGTTTACCAAACTAGTCGCTAATTCACAATGAAACTACTCTAACCTGTAGTTTACCAAACTAGTCGCTAATTCACAATGTAACTACTCTAAACTGTAGTTTACCAAACTAGTCGCTAATTCACAATGAAACTACTCTAAACTGTAGTTTACCAAACTAGTCGCTAATTCACAATGAAACTACTCTAAACTGTAGTTTACCAAACTAGTCGCTAATTCACAATGAAACTACTCTAAACTGTAGTTTACCAAACTAGTAGCTAATTCCCAATGAAACTACTCTAAACTGTAGTTTACCAAACTACTAGCTAATTCCCAATGTAACTACTCTAAACTGTAGTTTACCAAACTAGTCGCTAATTCACAATGAAACTACTCTAAACTGTAGTTTACCAAACTAGTCGCTAATTCACAATGAAACTACTCTAAACTGTAGTTTACCAAACTAGTAGCTAATTCACAATGAAACTACTCTAAACTGTAGTTTACCAAACTAGTCGCTAATTCACAATGAAACTACTCTAAACTGTAGTTTACCAAACTAGTAGCTAATTCACAATGAAACTACTCTAAACTGTTGTTTACCAAACTAGTCTCTAATTCACAATGAAACTACTCTAAACTGTAGTTTACCAAACTAGTCGCTAATTCACAATGAAACTACTCTAAACTGTAGTTTACCAAACTAGTCGCTAATTCACAATGAAACTACTCTAAACTGTAGTTTACCAAACTAGTCGCTAATTCACAATGAAACTACTCTAAACTGTAGTTTACCAAACTACTAGCTAATTCACAATGAAACTACTCTAAACTGTAGTTTACCAAACTAGTAGCTAATTCACAATGAAACTACTCTAAACTGTAGTTTACCAAACTACTAGCTAATTCACAATGAAACTACTCTAAACTGTAGTTTACCAAACTAGTCGCTAATTCACAATGAAACTACTCTAAACTGTAGTTTACCAAACTAGTAGCTAATTCACAATGAAACTACTCTAAACTGTAGTTTAACAAACTATTAGCTAATTCACAATGAAACTACTCTAAACTGTAGTTTACCAAACTAGTCGCTAATTCACAATGAAACTACTCTAAACTGTAGTTTACCAAACTATTAGCTAATTCACAATGTAACTACTCTAAACTGTAGTTTACCAAACTAGTCGCTAATTCACAATGAATCTACTCTAAACTGTAGTTTACCAAACTATTAGCTAATTCACAATGAAACTACTCTAAACTGTAGTTTACCAAACTAGTCGCTAATTCACAATGAAACTACTCTAAACTGTTGTTTACCAAACTAGTCGCTAATTCACAATGAAACTACTCTAAACTGTAGTTTACCAAACTACTAGCTAATTCCCAATGTAACTACTCTAAACTGTAGTTTACCAAACTACTAGCTAATTCACAATGAAACTACTCTAAACTGTAGTTTACCAAACTAGTCGCCAATTCACAATGAAACTACTCTAAACTGTAGTTTACCAAACTACTAGCTAATTCACAATGTAACTACTCTAAACTGTAGTTTACCAAACTAGTCGCTAATTCACAATGAAACTACTCTAACCTGTAGTTTACCAAACTAGTCGCTAATTCACAATGTAACTACTCTAAACTGTAGTTTACCAAACTAGTCGCTAATTCACAATGAAACTACTCTAAACTGTAGTTTACCAAACTAGTCGCTAATTCACAATGAAACTACTCTAAACTGTAGTTTACCAAACTAGTCGCTAATTCACAATGTAACTACTCTAAACTGTAGTTTACCAAACTAGTCGCTAATTCACAATGAAACTACTCTAAACTGTAGTTTACCAAACTAGTAGCTAATTCCCAATGAAACTACTCTAAACTGTAGTTTACCAAACTACTAGCTAATTCCCAATGTAACTACTCTAAACTGTAGTTTACCAAACTAGTCGCTAATTCACAATGAAACTACTCTAAACTGTAGTTTACCAAACTAGTCGCTAATTCACAATGAAACTACTCTAAACTGTAGTTTACCAAACTAGTAGCTAATTCACAATGAAACTACTCTAAACTGTAGTTTACCAAACTAGTCGCTAATTCACAATGAAACTACTCTAAACTGTAGTTTACCAAACTAGTCGCTAATTCACAATGAAACTACTCTAAACTGTAGTTTACCAAACTAGTCGCTAATTCACAATGAAACTACTCTAAACTGTAGTTTACCAAACTACTAGCTAATTCACAATGAAACTACTCTAAACTGTAGTTTACCTAACTAGTTGCTAATTCACAATGAAACTACTCTAAACTGTAGTTTACCAAACTAGTCGCTAATTCACAATGAAACTACTCTAAACTGTAGTTTACCAAACTACTAGCTAATTCACAATGAAACTACTCTAAACTGTAGTTTACCAAACTATTAGCTAATTCACAATGAAACTACTCTAAACTGTAGTTTACCAAACTAGTCGCTAATTCACAATGAAACTACTCTAAACTGTAGTTTACCAAACTAGTAGCTAATTCACAATGAAACTACTCTAAACTGTAGTTTACCAAACTAGTCGCTAATTCACAATGAAACTACTCTAAACTGTAGTTTACCAAACTAGTAGCTAATTCACAATGAAACTACTCTAAACTGTAGTTTACCAAACTAGTTGCTAATTCACAATGAAACTACTCTAAACTGTAGTTTACCAAACTAGTCGCTAATTCACAATGAAACTACTCTAAACTGTAGTTTACCAAACTAGTCGCTAATTCACAATGAAACTACTCTAAACTGTAGTTTACCAATCTACTAGCTAATTCACAATGAAACTACTCTAAACTGTAGTTTACCAAACTACTAGCTAATTCACAATGAAACTACTCTAAACTGTAGTTTACCAAATTACTAGCTAATTCACAATGAAACTACTCTAAACTGTAGTTTACCAAATTACTAGCAAATTCACAATGAAACTACTCTAAACTGTAGTTTACCAAACTAGTCGCTAATTCACAATGAAACTACTCTAAACTGTAGTTTACCAAACTAGTCGCTAATTCGCAATGAAACTACTCTAAACTGTAGTTTACCAAACTAGTCGCTAATTCACAATGAAACTACTCTAAACTGTAGTTTACCAAACTACTAGCTAATTCACAATGAAACTACTCTAAACTGTAGTTTACCAAACTAGTCGCTAATTCACAATGAAACTACTCTAAACTGTAGTTTACCAAACTACTAGCTAATTCACAATGAAACTACTCTAAACTGTAGTTTACCAAACTAGTAGCTAATTCACAATGAAACTACTCTAAACTGTAGTTTACCAAACTAGTCGCTAATTCACAATGAAACTACTCTAAACTGTTGTTTACCAAACTAGTCGCTAATTCACAATGAAACTACTCTAAACTGTAGTTTACCAAACTACTAGCTAATTCACAATGAAACTACTCTAAACTGTAGTTTACCAAACTAGTCGCTAATTCACAATGAAACTACTCTAAACTGTAGTTTACCAAACTAGTCGCTAATTCACAATGAAACTACTCTAAAGTGTAGTTTACCAAACTAGTCGCTAATTCACAATAAAACTACTCTAAACTGTAGTTTACCAAACTACTAGCTAATTCACAATGAAACTACTCTAAACTGTAGTTTACCAAACTAGTCGCTAATTCACAATGAAACTACTCTACCAAACTAGTCGCTAATTCACAATGAAACTACTCTAAACTGTAGTTTACCAAACTAGTCGCTAATTCACAATGAAACTACTCTAAACTGTAGTTTACCAAACTAGTCGCTAATTCACAATGAAACTACTCTACCAAACTAGTCGCTAATTCACAATGAAACTACTCTAAACTGTAGTTTACCAAACTAGTCGCTAATTCACAATGAAACTACTCTAAACTGTAGTTTATCAAACTACTAGCTAATTCACAATGAAACTACTCTAAACTGTAGTTTACCAAACTAGTCGCTAATTCACAATGAAATTACTCTAAACTGTAGTTTACCAAACTAGTCGCTAATTCACAATGAAACTACTCTAAACTGTAGTTTACCAAACTAGTAGCTAATTCACAATGAAACTACTCTAAACTGTAGTTTACCAAACTAGTAGCTAATTCACAATGAAACTACTCTAAACTGTAGTTTACCAAACTAGTCGCTAATTCACAATGAAACTACTCTAAACTGTAGTTTACCAAACTAGTCGCTAATTCACAATGAAACTACTCTAAACTGTAGTTTACCAAACTAGTCGCTAATTCACAATGAAACTACTCTAAACTGTAGTTTACCAAACTACTAGCTAATTCACAATGAAACTACTCTAAACTGTAGTTTACCAAACTAGTCGCTAATTCACATTGAAACTACTCTAAACTGTAGTTTACCAAACTACTAGCTAATTCACAATGAAACTACTCTAAACTGTAGTTTACCAAACTAGTCGCTAATTCACAATGAAACTACTCTAAACTGTAGTTTACCAAACTAGTAGCTAATTCACAATGAAACTACTCTAAACTGTAGTTTACCAAACTATTAGCTAATTCACAATGAAACTACTCTAAACTGTAGTTTACCAAACTAGTCGCTAATTCACAATGAAACTACTCTAAACTGTAGTTTACCAAACTATTAGCTAATTCACAATGTAACTACTCTAAACTGTAGTTTACCAAACTAGTCGCTAATTCACAATGAATCTACTCTAAACTGTAGTTTACCAAACTATTAGCTAATTCACAATGAAACTACTCTAAACTGTAGTTTACCAAACTAGTCGCTAATTCACAATGAAACTACTCTAAACTGTTGTTTACCAAACTAGTCGCTAATTCACAATGAAACTACTCTAAACTGTAGTTTACCAAACTACTAGCTAATTCCCAATGTAACTACTCTAAACTGTAGTTTACCAAACTACTAGCTAATTCACAATGAAACTACTCTAAACTGTAGTTTACCAAACTAGTCGCCAATTCACAATGAAACTACTCTAAACTGTAGTTTACCAAACTAGTCGCTAATTCACAATGTAACTACTCTAAACTGTAGTTTACCAAACTAGTCGCTAATTCACAATGAAACTACTCTAACCTGTAGTTTACCAAACTAGTCGCTAATTCACAATGTAACTACTCTAAACTGTAGTTTACCAAACTAGTCGCTAATTCACAATGAAACTACTCTAAACTGTAGTTTACCAAACTAGTCGCTAATTCACAATGAAACTACTCTAAACTGTAGTTTACCAAACTAGTCGCTAATTCACAATGAAACTACTCTAAACTGTAGTTTACCAAACTAGTAGCTAATTCCCAATGAAACTACTCTAAACTGTAGTTTACCAAACTACTAGCTAATTCCCAATGTAACTACTCTAAACTGTAGTTTACCAAACTAGTCGCTAATTCACAATGAAACTACTCTAAACTGTAGTTTACCAAACTAGTCGCTAATTCACAATGAAACTACTCTAAACTGTAGTTTACCAAACTAGTAGCTAATTCACAATGAAACTACTCTAAACTGTAGTTTACCAAACTAGTCGCTAATTCACAATGAAACTACTCTAAACTGTAGTTTACCAAACTAGTAGCTAATTCACAATGAAACTACTCTAAACTGTTGTTTACCAAACTAGTCTCTAATTCACAATGAAACTACTCTAAACTGTAGTTTACCAAACTAGTCGCTAATTCACAATGAAACTACTCTAAACTGTAGTTTACCAAACTAGTCGCTAATTCACAATGAAACTACTCTAAACTGTAGTTTACCAAACTAGTCGCTAATTCACAATGAAACTACTCTAAACTGTAGTTTACCAAACTACTAGCTAATTCACAATGAAACTACTCTAAACTGTAGTTTACCAAACTAGTAGCTAATTCACAATGAAACTACTCTAAACTGTAGTTTACCAAACTACTAGCTAATTCACAATGAAACTACTCTAAACTGTAGTTTACCAAACTACTAGCTAATTCACAATGAAACTACTCTAAACTGTAGTTTACCAAACTACTAGCTAATTCACAATGAAAGTAGGTAGTTACTGTCTTACCTCTCATGCGTTCTTCCATCCTGTGGATGAGCTGGTAGGACATGCAGCGGTCCAGCAGAGTCCGGAGGGCAGGCAGGGGGTCCAGGATCACTGTCTCAGGGTGGGCTTCCATGTAGTCCTGAAACAGACCCCGGACAACTCAGAACACCTTCAGTACCATACCATACCATACCATACCATACCATACCATACCATATCAGTCTGAATGGTGTCGTTATCATCACAGATATCATATCAGTCTGAATGGTGTCGTTATCATCACAGATATCATATCAGTCTGCATGGTGTCGTTATCATCACAGATATCATATCAGTCTGAATGGTGTCGTTATCATCACAGATATCATATCAGTCTGCATGGTGTCGTTATCATCACAGATATCATATCATATCAGTCTGACTGGTGTCGTTATCATCACAGATATCATATCAGTCTGAATGGTGTCGTTATCATCACAGATATCATATCAGTCTGCATGGTGTCGTTATCATCACAGATATCATATCAGTCTGCATGGTGTCGTTATCATCACAGATATCATATCAGTCTGCATGGTGTCGTTATCATCACAGATATCATATCAGTCTGCATGGTGTCGTTATCATCACAGATATCATATCAGTCTGAATGGTGTCGTTATCATCACAGATATCATATCAGTCTGAATGGTGTCGTTATCATCACAGATATCATATCATACCAGTCTGCATGGTGTCATTATCATCACAGATATCATACCAGTCTGCATGGTGTCGTTATCATCACAGATATCATATCATACCAGTCTGCATGGTATCGTTATCATCACAGATATCATATCATATCAGTCTGCATGGTGTCGTTATCATCACAGATATCATACCAGTCTGCATGGTGTCGTTATCATCACAGATATCATATCAGTCTGCATGGTGTCGTTATCATCACAGATATCATATCATACCAGTCTGCATGGTGTCATTATCATCACAGATATCATATCAGTCTGAATGGTGTCGTTATCATCACAGATATCATACCAGTCTGCATGGTGTCGTTATCATCACAGATATCATATCATACCAGTCTGCATGGTGTCGTTATCATCACAGATATCATATCATACCAGTCTGCATGGTGTCATTATCATCACAGATATCATACCAGTCTGCATGGTGTCGTTATCATCACAGATATCATATCATATCAGTCTGCATGGTGTCGTTATCATCACACTTATAGCGAGTTCCAACCGTTATTTCAAGAGGTTGAGGTTAAGTCAGTGAGGTGTATCTTCCCGGCGCTGGCCCTAACAGCTGGTACCGGCCCGGCGCTGGCCCTAACAGCCGGTACCGGCCCGGCGCTGGCCCTAACAGCTGGTACCGGCCCGGCGCTGGCCCTAACAGCTGGTACCGGCCTGGCAGCCAGAGGGTCAGACACGGAATAGTCTACATATAATAGTAAAAGTGTACGACAGTAAAATACAGGGGTAATACAGTAATTTAGCAGTTTTGCAGTTGGGACCCGACTACAGAAAGCAGTGACATTCTTCTTGTAGGAAGTTATGTAATACGGATTTTAATTGGCCGAGAGAGACCGGGGTGTCTAAGTGGATCTGGTCCTGTAGCCCAACGCCCTGGGCATTGAAAGGTGCAACAATGCATCAGAACGGCAATATGTCAATCCTGCTGAATTTGAATGGCCACGCCTCTATTTTTGATGGCCACGCCTCTATTTTTGATGGTCACGCCTCTATTTTTGATGACCACGCCCCCTCCGGGGGGAAAAACCAACTCTGGGAATAAACAGGGATTAGATGTTTGTCCATAATCCATCGCTGCCCAGAGATAGTCGTCATCTCTTGGTTTTAGGTCGAGGGAAGTTAGGAGACACCCAGCTGACCTATACCACGCGGAGACGGGAGGAGAACAGATCAAGCCTCACCTTTCACCACGGTGTTGAACGCTCACTGGTGGCCAGTGTAGGGAAGTAATAGCTCGACTTGACACGATGCACCAACAAAACACACTTTTCAAAACAATGTAAACGTTTTGTCGACAGTTTTTATACAGAGCAAATACAATGGAGGTCAATAGGAACAGTGTTTTCCCCCCAAAAGAGGGCGTGGCCGCGGACCCGGATGTGCCGGCCTGGTATTATATGGTAGTACAGGGTATTATATGGTAGTACAGGGTACTACATGGTATTATATGGTAGTACAGGGTACTACAGGGTATTATATGGTAGTACAGGGTACTACAGGGTATTATATGGTAGTACAGGGTACTACAGGGTATTATATGGTAGTACAGGGTACTACAGGGTATTATATGGTAGTACAGGGTACTACAGGGTATTATATGGTAGTACAGGGTATTATATGGTATTATATGGTAGTACAGGGTACTACAGGGTATTATATGGTAGTACAGGGTATTATATGGTATTATATGGTAGTACAGGGTACTACAGGGTATTATATGGTAGTACAGGGTACTACATGGTATTATATGGTAGTACAGGGTACTACATGGTATTATATGGTAGTACAGGGTACTACATGGTATTATATGGTAGTACAGGGTACTACAGGGTATTATATGGTAGTACAGGGTACTACATGGTATTATATGGTAGTACAGGGTACTACAGGGTATTATATGGTAGTACAGGGTATTATATGGTACTACAGGGTACTACAGGGTATTATATGGTAGTACAGGGTACTACATGGTATTATATGGTAGTACATGGTATTATATGGTACTACAGGGTACTACAGGGTATTATATGGTAGTACACGGTACTACATGGTATTATATGGTAGTACATGGTATTATATGGTACTACAGGGTACTACAGGGTATTATATGGTACTACATGGTATTATATGGTAGTACAGGGTACTACATGGTATTATATGGTACTACAGGGTACTACAGGGTATTATATGGTAGTACAGGGTACTACATGGTATTATATGGTACTACAGGGTACTACAGGGTATTATATGGTAGTACAGGGTACTACAGGGTATTATATGGTAGTACAGGGTACTACAGGGTATTATATGGTAGTACAGGGTACTACAGGGTACTACATGGTATTATATGGTAGTACAGGGTACTACAGGGTATTATATGGTACTACATGACACTACATGGTATTATATGGTAGTACAGGGTACTACAGGGTATTATATGGTAGTACAGGGTACTACAGGGTACTACATGGTATTATATGGTAGTACAGGGTACTACAGGGTATTATATGGTACTACATGACACTACATGGTATTATATGGTAGTACAGGGTAGTACAGGGTATTATATGGTACTACAGGGTACTACATGGTATTATATGGTACTACAGGGTAGTACATGGTATTATATGGTAGTACAGGGTACTACAGGGTATTATATGGTACTACATGGTATTATATGGTACTACAGTGTAGTACAGGGTATTATATGGTAGTACAGGGTACTACATGGTATTATATGGTACTACAGGGTAGTACAGGGTATTATATGGTACTACAGGGTACTACAGGGTATTATATGGTAGTACAGGGTACTACATGGTATTATATGGTACTACAGGGTATTATATGGTAGTACAGGGTACTACAGGGTATTATATGGTAGTACAGGGTACTACATGGTATTATATGGTACTACAGGGTACTACAGGGTATTATATGGTACTACAGGGTACTACATGGTATTATATGGTAGTACAGGGTACTACATGGTATTATATGGTACTACATGGTATTATATGGTAGTACATGGTACTACATGGTATTATATGGTAGTACATGGTACTATAGGGTATTATATGGTAGTACAGGGTACTACATGGTATTATATGGTACTACATGGTATTATATGGTAGTACATGGTACTACATGGTATTATATGGTAGTACATGGTACTACAGGGTATTATATGGTAGTACAGGGTACTACAGGGTATTATATGGTAGTACATGTTACTACAGGGTATTATATGGTAGTACAGGGTACTACAGGGTATTATATGGTACTACAGGGTATTATATGGTATTATATGGTAGTACAGGGTACTACATGGTATTATATGGTACTACAGGGTACTACATGGTATTATATTGTAGTACAGGGTACTACATGGTATTATATGGTAGTACAGGGTACTACATGGTATTATATGGTAGTACAGGGTACTACAGGGTATTATATGGTAGTACAGGTTACTACAGGGTATTATGTTACTACAGGGTATTATATGGTACTACAGGTTACTATATGGTAGTACAGGGTACTACAGGGTATTATATGGTAGTACATGTTACTACAGGGTATTATATGGTAGTACAGGGTACTACATGGTATTATATGGTAGTACATGTTACTACAGGGTATTATATGGTAGTACAGGGTACTACATGGTATTATATGGTAGTACATGTTACTACAGGGTATTATATGGTAGTACAGGGTACTACATGGTATTATATGGTAGTACATGTTACTACAGGGTATTATATGGTAGTACAGGGTACTACATGGTATTATATGGTATTATATGGTAGTACAGGGTACTACATGGTATTATATGGTAGTACAGGGTACTACATGGTATTATATGGTATTATATGGTAGTACAACAGGGTACTACATGGTACTACATGGTATTTGTTATTGGAAATAGAATTTTCTTTTAATATTCACATGATGTTCTATGTAGTTTATTAATAAAACTTGTTATAAAAAACCTTGGTGTTTTACTACCCTTACTGCACAGCGTGTCTTTGAAGACACAAACCAATATCAGTTTGAGGGGGTGTGGGGGTAAAAAAAAATTATTGATATGTTATCAGGGACCCATAATCTCTAAAAAATGGGGTGAAATATTTTTTCCCCCAGAAAATTAAAAGTCATGCAGTAGAGCAGGGGTGGCCAACCAGTCAGAGACTAAGAGCCACAAAAATGACTGTGGTACCACAAAGAGCCACACCATATACCAGCGTTTCTCAACCTTTTTTTTCAGTCACGGCACCCTTCATGTGTTTATAGGTCTCACCCTCTGGCCTCTGAAGTTGCTAATGTCTTTTTTATTTGGGCCTCACAGGGTTAAAAGTACCCTGTGAGACCCAGGGTTGCAAAATCACTTTTAGCCATTTAAAAATAATAATGTCTATTTAAAAAATGTTAAGCACATGTATAGTCAATTGGTCCTGTTGTTCAGCCTCACAATGCTATTTGATAGTAAATGTGTTTATATGTCCCACCCTCTGGCCTCTGAAGTTGCTAATGTCTTTTTAATTTGGGCCTCACAGGGTTAACCTCTTAAGCCCGAGGTATACAGTAAAAGTGTATATTTTCAGCATTACGTTTGTTTACCAATTATTGTAACTTTATTAGTGAAATATAAGATTATAGAAATCTCAGGGCATTGAGTCGGAAACCGGCGCATATTGACAGGAGGAAGTGGAGCAGCCAAAAGTTAGTGTAGTCTTTTGAAGGAAGAGACTCAGGGCTTTCGAATTTAGAAAAACTACATTACCCAGCTCACACCAGCCCCTGTCAATCATCTGACTTCTGGATTTACTTTTTCATTTCTCTTATTTTTTGGGATTATCTCCCACAAACCTGAACGTTATTGCCATAAAACAGAACGCAGTTAGTTTCTCTACCTTTCTGTGAACGTCTTGCAAAAAACGGTGTTGCAATACGATGAAAAATGGTGGAGAAATGTACATTATAAAAAAGATGGCAGAATTCAGTAATGTATCTACAAAACCTTCTGTTTAATCATCTTCCTTTTATTCATTTGCTTGGATTTTTCAGGTCTGGTCAATTTTAGCATGGTGTTATTCACAGTCAAAGATAATATATTTTTTTAAATAGAATTGATATTCTCCTTTGGTTCATTACAATTTACTCAAGCCTAGTAACAGACACACTATTTCTGACACTGATCCATATATGTCCCTAGATTCAGATACCAAGAACATGCAAATGGACCATTTAAAAAAAATTGTAAATGTTTATTCTACGTCCTTATGGAATGAGTGACATAACATTTAAATTTTTTATTTAATTTTTTTATGGATGGAAGAGCCGCACATTGACGGGCAAAGAGCGAGCCGCAGGTTGGCCACCCCTGCAGTAGAGGGTTAAAATGATCAACTAAAACAGTTACAGGTAGTCACTAGTATTATTGTTATTATTACCTGGACGCTCTGCAGCAGCAGCAGGGCCTGCGCGTCCGTCTGCGCCTCCAGCACCAGGTCCGTCAGCTTGTGGATGATGACGTCCAGCGGGCCCTGCTCCTCCAGGGGGCGACAGAGGTCCAGCTGGAGACAACCAGACACACGCGTTCATTCAGTTAACCCTTTCACCTCCACACTACAGAAGGTTAACCCTTTCACTAGCACACTACAGAAGGTTAACCCTTTCACTACCACACTACAGAAGGTTAACCATTTCACTACCACACTACAGAAGGTTAACCCTTTCACTACCACACTACAGAAGGTTAACCTTTCACTGTCACACTACAGAAGGTTAACCTTTCACTACCACACTACAGAAGGTTAACCTTTCACTGTCACACTACAGAAGGTTAACCCTTTCACTACCACACTACAGAAGGTTAACCCTTTCACTGCCACACTACAGAAGGTTAACCCTTTCACTGTCACACTACAGAAGGTTAACCCTTGCACTACCACACTACATAAGGTTAACCCTTTCACTACCACACTACAGAAGGTTAACCCTTTCACTACCACACTACAGAAGGTTAACCCTTGCACTGCCACACTACAGACGGTTAACCCTTTCACTACCACACTACAGAAGGTTAACCCTTTCACTACCACACTACAGAAGGTTAACCTTTCACTACCACACTGCAGAATGTTAACCTTTCACTACCACACTACAGAAGGTTAACCCTTGCACTACCACACTACAGAAGGTTAACCCTTTCACTACCACACTACAGAAGGTTAACCCTTTCACTACCACACTACAGAATGTTAACCCTTGCACTGCCACACTACAGACGGTTAACCCTTTCACTACCACACTACAGAAGGTTAACCCTTTCACTACCACACTACAGAAGGTTAACCCTTGCACTGCCACACTACAGACGGTTAACCCTTTCACTACCACACTACAGAAGGTTAACCCTTTCACTACCACACTACAGAAGGTTAACCCTTTCACTACCACACTACAGAAGGTTAACCCTTTCACAATTTCACAAAAAAGTATTAGAATGTCGAGCCACGTTTGGCTCAGCCCTATAGTCTGGTACAGCTGGACCAACATAAAGAACCAGACTAAGATACCACATTATGTAATGAGGAAGAGCCGTCAACAAGACACTGGGAGGACGTCCAGAGGCGTGCTGGAGAGGACCGTAAATAAAGCTGTGTGGACCAATCAGGAAGTGGAACACGCTATGGGCTGGATGAAACAGGAAGTGGAACACGCTATGGGTTGGATGAAACAGGAAGTGGAACACGCTATGGGCTGGAGGAAACAGGAAGTGGAACACGCTATGGGCTGGATGAAACAGGAAGTGGAACACGCTATGGGTTGGATGAAACAGGAAGTGGAACACGCTATGGGCTGGAGGAAACAGGAAGTGGAACACGCTATGGGCTGGAGGAAACAGGAAGTGGAACACGCTATGGGCTGGATGAAACAGGAAGTGGAACACGCTATGGGCTGGATGAACCAGGAAGTGGAACACGCTATGGGCTGGATGAAACAGGAAGTGGAACACGCTATGGGCTGCAGGAAACAGGAAGTGGAACACGCTATGGGCTGGAGGAAACAGGAAGTGGAACACGCTATGGGCTGGAGGAAACAGGAAGTGGAACACGCTATGGGCTAGAGGAAACAGGAAGTGGAACACGCTATGGGCTGGAGGAAACAGGAAGTGGAACACGCTATGGGCTGGAGGAAACAGGAAGTGGAACACGCTATGGGCTGGATGAAACAGGAAGTGGAACACGCTATGGGCTGGAGGAAACAGGAAGTGGAACACGCTATGGGCTGGAGGAAACAGGAAGTGGAACACGCTATGGGCTGGATGAACCAGGAAGTGGAACACGCTATGGGCTGGATGAACCAGGAAGTGGAACACGCTATGGGCTGGAGGAAACAGGAAGTGGAACACGCTATGGGCTGGAGGAAACAGGAAGTGGGGCACGCTATGGGCTGGAGGAAACAGGAAGTGGAACACGCTATGGGCTGGAGGAAACAGGAAGTGGAACACGCTATGGGCTGGAGGAAACAGGAAGTGGAGCACGCTATGGGCTGGAGGAAACAGGAAGTGGAACACGCTATGGGCTGGATGAAACAGGAAGTGGAACACGCTATGGGCTGGAGGAAACAGGAAGTGGAGCACGCTATGGGCTGGATTCTGCGTGAAGCTGCTCTAAGTGGAACAATAGCATTTTTTTTTTTACCATTCTGTCATTTACCAGTGACTTCAAACATAAAGAACCAGACTAGGCTGGTCTCTAGTACAGCTGGACCAGCATAAAGAACCATGGTTTCCACTGGTTTTGACTGGTTCTTCAATAATCCAATAATTTAACTTGTTCACTGCCACACTACAGAAGGTTAACCCTTTACTATCACATTACTATCGTGTGGCAGTGAAAGGGTTAACCTTCTGTGTATTTGTCGCAGTGAAATGGGTTAACAGTTTGGTAGTGTGGCAGTGAAAGGGTTAAGAACCAATAAGATAGCATTTA
>NC_140169.1:51319921-51546948 GCF_963971535.1 Notolepis coatsorum
AGTAGTAATCATGGATTATCGTCATAGTTCTTGTAATCTTCAATCAAGTCAACTGTAAGTAATGCTTGAGAGTAGCTAGCTAGCTAACGTTATAGCTAATGCTTGCATCACCATGGAGGTCTAAGGTAATAATGTGTTAGAAATCACTACCCCCGCGGCCATCGTCAACAGTCATTCACGGTCGACTTTGTCCGAGTTTTCAAAGGGGGCGTGGCTTAGCGATAGGTCTATTGTGTGTATTGAGCCGTACTGTACTGTACCCATTCTGCAATCTGTTAATAAAGTTTTCAATCAATCACTGTCATCGTTCAACACCACAAACAAGACTCATGTACTATTTATTCCTTAGTTGCTCTCAGTGTAGCAGCTTATAGTGGGAAAAAAAACACATCCGGAATCAACATAATTTAAAAGGTTGACAGTGTTGTGAGGAAGGCACGGCAACGCCTCTACTTCCTCAGGCGCCTAAGGAAGTTCCAAGTCAGTCAGAAGATCCTTAGGAACTTCTACTCATGTACAATAGAGAGCATCCTGACTGGCAATACCACCTCCTGGTTTGGGAATAGCACTGCACAAGACCGTAGCAGACTACAGAGAGTGGCCCGTTCAGCCGAACGCACAATTGGAGGGGGGCTTCCCACCCTCCAGAACATTTACAACAAGCGGTGCAGGGGTAAGGCTAAGATAATTATCAAAGACTCCAGCCACCCAAACAACTGCCTCTTTGAACTGCTGCGGTCAGGCAAGCGATACCGGGAGTCTCATGGCAAGCACAGAAAGACTCAGAAGAAGCTTCTATCCCCAGGCCATCAGGATGCTCAACGAACAATAACACTATGTAACAACCATCAGATGCACTCACAGCACACACACCCACACACCGCACACACTCACTTTAAACAAACAACTCACTGCAGCACCCACTCTCCACACTTTAGAACACCTAAACACACTTTATATTTATAGGCAAAGAATTTGCACTACAACCCATACCTCAGTACACCTTACTATAAATTGTACCTAAATTGTACCTCATCCCATTTTCTGCTTTGCACTATATAGTATATTGTATATTAGTATATTGTATAGTATATTGTATGGTAACTCAGTTACTTCTACTTTGCATTGAACATTGTACATATGTACATATTGAACACTTGTGCCTACCTACGTGACTTCTATTTTATACTGCTGTTACTTATTTTATTTTATACTTATATCTTTTTTGTCTAGCACAAAGAAACTTGAAACTTGAAACTTGTAACGCCTGATGTCTCGGGGGGACAGCTCACACCCTGGCTTCCACCTGTTGGACCTGTTGCCATCGGAGCCACAACAAACAGGCTCAGATACCTGTTCTTCCCCAGAGCCGTCCCAGCCCCCCCCCCCCCTGAACTCTAACTTGACTCACCCCCCCCCCCTCCTCCCACACTGTGCAACACCCTGCACCCTAACATGACTCACCCCCCCCCTCACCCACTGTGCAACAACCCTGCACCCTAACATGACTCACCCCCCCTCCTCCTCCTCCCACACTGTGCAACACCCCTGCACCCTAACATGACTCACCCCCCCCCCCTCACCCACTGTGCAACACCCTGCACCCTAACATGACTCACCCCCCCTCCTCCTCCTCCCACACTGTGCAACAACCCTGCACCCTAACATGACTCACCCCCCCCCCTCACCCACTGTGCAACACCCTGCACCCTAACATGACTCACCCCCCCCCTCCTCCTCCTCTCACACTGTGCAACACCCTGCACCCTAACATGACTCACCCCCCCCCCCTCCTCCTCCTCTCACACTGTGCAACACCCTGCACCCTAACATGACTCACCCCCCCCCCTCCTCCTCCTCCCACACTGTGCAACACCCTGCACCCTAACATGACTCACCCCCCCCTCCTCCTCCCACACTGTGCAACACCCTGCACCCTAACATGACTCACCCCCCCCCCTCCTCCTCCCACACTGTGCAACACCCTGCACCCTAACATGACTCACCCCCCCCCCCTCCTCCTCCTCCCACACTGTGCAACACCCTGCACCCTAACATGACTCACCCCCCCCTCCTCCTCCTCCCACACTGTGCAACACCCTGCACCCTAACATGACTCACCCCCCCCCCCTCCTCCTCCCACACTGTGCAACACCCTGCACCCTAACATGGCTCACCCCCCCCCCCTCCTCCTCCTCTCACACTGTGCAACACCCTGCACCCTAACATGACTCACCCCCCCCTCCTCCTCCTCCCACACTGTGCAACACCCTGCACCCTAACATGACTCACCCCCCCCCTCCTCCTCCCACACTGTGCAACACCCTGCACCCTAACATGACTCACCCCCCCCCTCCTCCTCCACACTGTGCAACACCCTGCACCCTAACATGACTCACCCCCCCCCTCCTCCTCCCACACTGTGCAACACCCTGCACCCTAACATGACTCACCCCCCCCTCCTCCTCCTCCCACACTGTGCAACACCCTGCACCCTAACATGACTCACCCCCCCCCCCCCTCACCCACTGTGCAACACCCTGCACCCTAACATGACTCCACCCCCCCCTCCTCCTCCCACACTGTGCAACACCCTGCACCCTAACATGACTCACCCCCCCCCTCCTCCTCCCACACTGTGCAACACCCTGCACTCTAACATGACTCACCCCCCCCCCCTCCTCCCACACTGTGCAACACCCTGCACCCTAACATGACTCACCCCCCCCCCCTCCTCCCACACTGTGCAACACCCTGCACCCTAACATGACTCACCCCCCCCTCCTCCTCCCACACTGTGCAACACCCTGCACCCTAACATGACTCACCCCCCCTCCTCCTCCCACACTGTGCAACACCCTGCACCCTAACATGACTCACCCCCCCCCTCCTCCTCCCACACTGTGCAACACCCTGCACCCTAACATGACTCCCCCCCCCTCCTCCTCCCACACTGTGCAACACCCTGCACCCTAACATGACTCACCCCCCCCTCCTCCTCCCACACTGTGCAACACCCTGCACCCTAACATGACTCCCCCCCCCCTCCTCCTCCCACACTGTGCAACACCCTGCACCCTAACATGACTCACCCCCCCCCTCCTCCTCCCACACTGTGCAACACCCTGCTCCCTAACATGACTCACCCCCCCCCTCCTCCTCCTCCCACACTGTGCAACACCCTGCACCCTAACATGACTCCCCCCCCCCCTCCTCCTCCCACACTGTGCAACACCCTGCACCCTAACATGACTCACCCCCCCCCCTCCTCCTCCTCCACACTGTGCAACACCCTGCACTCTAACATGACTCACCCCCCCCTCCTCCTCCCACACTGTGCAACACCCTGCACCCTAACATGACTCACCCCCCCCCTCCTCCTCCTCCCACACTGTGCAACACCCTGCACCCTAACATGACTCACCCCCCCCCCTCCTCCTCCTCCCACACTGTGCAACACCCTGCACCCTAACATGACTCACCCCCCCCCCTCCTCCTCCTCCCACACTGTGCAACACCCTGCACCCTAACATGACTCACCCCCCCCCCTCCTCCTCCCCACACTGTGCAACACCCTGCACTCTAACATGACTCACCCCCCCCCTCCTCCTCCTCCTCCCACACTGTGCAACACCCTGCACCCTAACATGACTCACCCCCCCCCTCCTCCTCCCACACTGTGCAACACCCTGCACTCTAACATGACTCACCCCCCCCCCTCCTCCTCCCACACTGTGCAACACCCTGCACCCTAACATGACTCCCCCCCTCCTCCTCCCACACTGTGCAACACCCTGCACCCTAACATGACTCACCCCCCCCCCCTCCTCCTCCTCCCACACTGTGCAACACCCTGCACCCTAACATGACTCACCCCCCCCCCCCTCCTCCTCCCACACTGTGCAACACCCTGCACCCCTAACATGACTCACCCCCCCCCCCTCCTCCCACACTGTGCAACACCCTGCACCCTAACATGACTCACCCCCCCCTCCTCCTCCTCCCACACTGTGCAACACCCTGCACCCTAACATGACTCACCCCCCCCCCCCCTCACCCACTGTGCAACACCCTGCACCCTAACATGACTCACCCCCCCCCCCCCTCCTCCTCCCACACTGTGCAACACCCTGCACCCTAACATGACTCACCCCCCCCCCCTCCTCCTCCTCCCACACTGTGCAACACCCTGCACCCTAACATGACTCACCCCCCCCCCTCCTCCTCCACACTGTGCAACACCCTGCACCCTAACATGACTCACCCCCCCCCCCCTCCTCCCACACTGTGCAACACCCTGCACCCTAACATGACTCACCCCCCCCCTCCTCCTCTCACACTGTGCAACACCCTGCACCCTAACATGACTCACCCCCCCCCCTCCTCCTCCTCCCACACTGTGCAACACCCTGCACCCTAACATGACTCACCCCCCCCCCTCCTCCTCCCACACTGTGCAACACCCTGCACCCTAACATGACTCACCCCCCCCCCCTCCTCCCACACTGTGCAACACCCTGCACCCTAACATGACTCACCCCCCCCCCCTCCTCCTCCCACACTGTGCAACACCCTGCACCCTAACATGGACTCACCCCCCCCCTCCTCCTCCCACACTGTGCAACACCCTGCACCCTAACATGACTCACCCCCCCCCCCCTCCTCCCACACTGTGCAACACCCTGCACCCTAACATGACTCACCCCCCCCCTCCTCCTCCTCCCACACTGTGCAACACCCTGCACCCTAACATGACTCACCCCCCCCCCCCTCCTCCTCTCACACTGTGCAACACCCTGCACCCTAACATGACTCACCCCCCCCCTCCTCCTCCCACACTGTGCAACACCCTGCACCCTAACATGACTCACCCCCCCCCCCTCCTCCTCCCACACTGTGCAACACCCTGCACCCTAACATGACTCACCCCCCCCCTCCTCCTCCCACACTGTGCAACACCCTGCACCCTAACATGACTCACCCCCCCCCTCCTCCTCCCACACTGTGCAACACCCTGCACCCTAACATGACTCACCCCCCCCCCCCTCACCCACACTGTGCAACACCCTGCA
The DNA here is from genome assembly GCF_963971535.1 of Notolepis coatsorum. NCBI lineage: Eukaryota > Metazoa > Chordata > Actinopteri > Aulopiformes > Paralepididae > Notolepis > Notolepis coatsorum. The sequence goes on from NC_140169.1 coordinate 51,324,994, forward strand.
CCCTAACATGACTCACCCCCCCCCCCTCACCCACTGTGCAACACCTGCACCCTAACATGACTCACCCCCCCTCCTCCTCCTCCCACACTGTGCAACACCCTGCACCCTAACATGACTCACCCCCCCTCCTCCTCCTCCTCACACTGTGCAACACCCTGCACCCTAACATGACTCACCCCCCCCCTCCTCCTCCCACACTGTGCAACACCCTGCACCCTAACATGACTCACCCCCCCTCCTCCTCCTCTCACACTGTGCAACACCCTGCACCCTAACATGACTCACCCCCCCCCCCCTCCTCCTCCCACACTGTGCAACACCCTGCACCCTAACATGACTCACCCCCCCCCTCCTCCTCCCACACTGTGCAACACCCTGCACCCTAACATGACTCACCCCCCCCCCCTCACCCACTGTGCAACACCCTGCACCCTAACATGACTCACCCCCCCCCCCCTCACCCACTGTGCAACACCCTGCACTCTAACATGACTCACCCCCCCCCTCCTCCTCCCACACTGTGCAACACCCTGCACCCTAACATGACTCACCCCCCCCTCCTCCTCCCACACTGTGCAACACCCTGCACCCTAACATGACTCACCCCCCCCCCTCCTCCTCCCACACTGTGCAACACCCTGCACCCTAACATGACTCCCCCCCTCCTCCTCCTCTCACACTGTGCAACACCCTGCACCCTAACATGACTCACCCCCCCCTCCTCCTCCTCTCACACTGTGCAACACCCTGCACCCTAACATGACTCACCCCCCCCCCCTCCTCCTCTCACACTGTGCAACACCCTGCACCCTAACATGACTCACCCCCCCCCCCTCACCCACTGTGCAACACCCTGCACCCTAACATGACTCACCCCCCCCCCTCCTCCTCCCACACTGTGCAACACCCTGCACTCTAACATGACTCACCCCCCCCCTCCTCCTCCTCCCACACTGTGCAACACCCTGCACCCTAATATGACTCACCCCCCCTCCTCCTCCTCTCACACTGTGCAACACCCTGCACCCTAACATGACTCACCCCCCCCTCCTCCTCCTCCCACACTGTGCAACACCCTGCACCCTAACATGACTCACCCCCCCTCCTCCTCCCACACTGTGCAACACCCTGCACCCCTAACATGACTCACCCCCCCCTCCTCCTCCTCCCACACTGTGCAACACCCCTGCACCCTAACATGACTCACCCCCCCCCTCCTCCTCCCACACTGTGCAACACCCTGCACCCTAACATGACTCACCCCCCCCCTCCTCCTCTCACACTGTGCAACACCCTGCACCCTAACATGACTCACCCCCCCCCCCTCCTCCTCCCACACTGTGCAACACCCTGCACCCTAACATGACTCACCCCCCCCCCTCCTCCTCTCACACTGTGCAACACCCTGCACCCTAACATGACTCACCCCCCCTCCTCCTCCCACACTGTGCAACACCCTGCACCCTAACATGACTCACCCCCCCCTCCTCCTCCCACACTGTGCAACACCCTGCACCCTAACATGACTCACCCCCCCCCCCTCCTCCTCCCACACTGTGCAACACCCTGCACCCTAACATGACTCCCCCCCCCTCCTCCTCCTCTCACACTGTGCAACACCCTGCACCCTAACATGACTCACCCCCCCCTCCTCCTCTCACACTGTGCAACACCCTGCACCCTAACATGACTCACCCCCCCCCCCCCCCTCCTCCTCCTCCCACACTGTGCAACACCCTGCACCCTAACATGACTCACCCCCCCCCCTCCTCCTCCCACACTGTGCAACACCCTGCACCCTAACATGACTCACCCCCCCCCCCCTCCTCCTCCCACACTGTGCAACACCCTGCACCCTAACATGACTCACCCCCCCCCTCCTCCTCCCACACTGTGCAACACCCTGCACCCTAACATGACTCACCCCCCCCCCTCACCCACTGTGCAACACCCTGCACCCTAACATGACTCACCCCCCCTCCTCCTCCTCTCACACTGTGCAACACCCTGCACCCTAACATGACTCACCCCCCCCCCCTCCTCCTCCCACACTGTGCAACACCCTGCACCCTAACATGACTCACCCCCCCCCTCCTCCTCCCACACTGTGCAACACCCTGCACCCTAACATGACTCACCCCCCCCCTCCTCCTCCCACACTGTGCAACACCCCTGCACCCTAACATGACTCACCCCCCCCCCTCACCCACTGTGCAACACCCTGCACCCTAACATGACTCACCCCCCCCCCCTCACCCACTGTGCAACACCCTGCACCCTAACATGACTCACCCCCCCTCCTCCTCCTCTCACACTGTGCAACACCCTGCACCCTAACATGACTCACCCCCCCCCCTCCTCCTCCCACACTGTGCAACACCCTGCACCCTAACATGACTCACCCCCCCCCCCTCCTCCTCCCACACTGTGCAACACCCTGCACCCTAACATGACTCACCCCCCCTCCTCCTCCTCTCACACTGTGCAACACCCTGCACCCTAACATGACTCACCCCCCCCCCCCTCACCCACTGTGCAACACCCTGCACCCTAACATGACTCACCACCCCCCCCCCTCCTCCTCCCACACTGTGCAACACCCTGCACCCTAACATGACTCACCCCCCCCCTCCTCCCACACTGTGCAACACCCTGCACCCTAACATGACTCACCCCCCCCCCCCCCTCCTCCTCTCACACTGTGCAACACCCTGCACCCTAACATGACTCACCCCCCCCCCCCTCCTCCTCTCACACTGTGCAACACCCTGCACCCTAACATGACTCACCCCCCCCCCTCCTCCTCCTCCCACACTGTGCAACACCCTGCACCCTAACATGACTCACCCCCCCCCCTCCTCCTCCCACACTGTGCAACACCCTGCACCCTAACATGACTCACCCCCCCCCCCTCCTCCTCCTCCCACACTGTGCAACACCCTGCACCCTAACATGACTCACCCCCCCCCCCCCCTCCTCCTCCCACACTGTGCAACACCCTGCACCCTAACATGACTCACCCCCCCCCTCCTCCTCCTCCTCTCACACTGTGCAACACCCTGCACCCTAACATGACTCACCCCCCCTCCTCCCACACTGTGCAACACCCTGCACCCTAACATGACTCACCCCCCCCCCTCCTCCTCCCCACACTGTGCAACACCCTGCACCCTAACATGACTCACCCCCCCTCCTCCTCTCACACTGTGCAACACCCTGCACCCTAACATGACTCACCCCCCCCCCCTCCTCCTCCTCTCACACTGTGCAACACCCTGCACCCTAACATGACTCACCCCCCCTCCTCCTCCTCCCACACTGTGCAACACCCTGCACCCTAACATGACTCACCCCCCCCCTCCTCCTCCCACACTGTGCAACACCCTGCACCCTAACATGACTCACCCCCCCTCCTCCTCCCACACTGTGCAACACCCTGCACCCTAACATGACTCACCCCCCCCCCTCCTCCCACACTGTGCAACACCCTGCACCCTAACATGACTCACCCCCCCCTCCTCCTCCCACACTGTGCAACACCCTGCACCCTAACATGACTCACCCCCCCCCCTCCTCCTCCCACACTGTACAACACCCTGCACCCTAACATGACTCACCCCCCCCCCCCCTCCTCCCACACTGTGCAACACCCTGCACTCTAACATGACTCACCCCCCCCTCCTCCTCCCACACTGTGCAACACCCTGCACCCTAACATGACTCACCCCCCCCCTCCTTCTCCCACACTGTGCAACACCCTGCACTCTAACATGACTCACCCCCCCTCCTCCTCCCACACTGTGCAACACCCTGCACCCTAACATGACTCACCCCCCCCTCCTCCCCCTCCTCCCACACTGTGCAACACCCTGCACCCTAACATGACTCACCCCCCCCTCCTTCTCCCACACTGTGCAACACCCTGCACCCTAACATGACTCACCCCCCCCCCCCTCCTCCTCCCACACTGTGCAACACCCTGCACCCTAACATGACTCACCCCCCCCCTCCTCCTCCCACACTGTGCAACACCCTGCACCCTAACATGACTCACCCCCCCCCCTCCTCCTCCTCCCACACTGTGCAACACCCTGCACCCTAACATGACTCACCCCCCCCCCTCCTCCTCCCACACTGTGCAACACCCTGCACTCTAACATGACTCACCCCCCCCCCTCCTCCTCCCACACTGTGCAACACCCTGCACCCTAACATGACTCACCCCCCCCCCCCTCCTCCCACACTGTGCAACACCCTGCACCCTAACATGACTCACCCCCCCCTCCTCCTCCCACACTGTGCAACACCCTGCACCCTAACATGACTCACCCCCCCCCCTCCTCCTCCCACACTGTGCAACACCCTGCACCCTAACATGACTCACCCCCCCCCTCCTCCTCCCACACTGTGCAACACCCTGCACCCTAACATGACTCACCCCCCCCCTCCTCCTCCTCCCACACTGTGCAACACCCTGCACTCTAACATGACTCACCCCCCCCCCCTCCTCCTCCCACACTGTGCAACACCCTGCACCCTAACATGACTCACCCCCCCCCCCCCCTCCTCCCACACTGTGCAACACCCTGCACCCTAACATGACTCACCCCCCCCCCCCTCCTCCTCCCACACTGTGCAACACCCTGCACCCTAACATGACTCACCCCCCCCACTCCTCCTCCCACACTGTGCAACACCCTGCACCCTAACATGACTCACCCCCCCCCCCCTCCTCCTCCCACACTGTGCAACACCCTGCACCCTAACATGACTCCCCCCCTCCTCCTCCTCTCACACTGTGCAACACCCTGCACCCTAACATGACTCACCCCCCCCCCCCTCCTCCTCCCACACTGTGCAACACCCTGCACCCTAACATGACTCACCCCCCCCCCCCCCCTCCTCCTCCTCCCACACTGTGCAACACCCTGCACCCTACATGACTCACCCCCCCCCCTCCTCCTCCTCCCACACTGTGCAACACCCTGCACCCTAACATGACTCACCCCCCCCTCCTCCTCCTCCCACACTGTGCAACACCCTGCACCCTAACATGACTCACCCCCCCCTCCTCCCCCTCCTCCCACACTGTGCAACACCCTGCACCCTAACATGACTCACCCCCCCCCTCCTCCTCCCACACTGTGCAACACCCTGCACCCTAACATGACTCACCCCCCCCTCCTCCTCCCACACTGTGCAACACCCTGCACCCTAACATGACTCACCACCCCCCCCTCCTCCTCCCACACTGTGCAACACCCTGCACCCTAACATGACTCACCCCCCCCCCTCCTCCTCCCACACTGTGCAACACCCTGCACCCTAACATGACTCACCCCCCCCCCTCCTCCTCCCACACTGTGCAACACCCTGCACCCTAACATGACTCACCCCCCCCCCCCCTCCTCCTCCCACACTGTGCAACACCCTGCACCCTAACATGACTCACCCCCCCCCCTCCTCCTCCCACACTGTGCAACACCCTGCACCCTAACATGACTCACCCCCCCCCCCCCTCACCCACTACCGTCTGACACTGTGATTGTTAGCTGGTATATTCTACAGCATTGTAACATTGTTTTATTGTATAGTATTTTACCTTTCTCTTTTATTACTTTTGACGACTTTATATTTTGCTTCCACTACTGCACCGTAAGTTTAAGTCCCACATCTCGTTGTATGCCAATATAATGACAATAAAGTATATTCTATTCTGGGTTCGAGATTAGTCAACTAATTATACTGTGGATTTCTCCGGACCCGTCTCAGATTTTCTCAAACTATAAACCCAAACTTCCATTCGGTTTACGAGATATTGAAACAATATTTACGAGATATTGAAAGTGACCGAGTCTGAATCTGTGTCGTTCTATCAGAGGAGGTTGCCATCGTCGCGTCGTGTTAATCACAACTAAAGGACACGATGTCGAGATGAATAAACAGTGTAGCCCAACGATTTAGAGATGGATAAGCTTAGTAAAATAAAGTTTTTTTGTAAGTCCTCATATCCCGCTTGTAAGTTGTTTTATGTACTTAGTGCAGTGAATAGGAATGTATTTGGGAACGCAAATACAAACAAAGCAATTCAACTGATATCTAGCGAAATAAAAACCATAACAATAATATATAACAATATAACCATAAGAATAATATATAATGGTAAATCAACAACACTGAGGACAACTTGTTCTATGGGCAAAATTTCCCGAAATGGCTGTGAGAGAGAGAGAGAGAGAGAGAGAGAGAGAGAGAGAGAGAGAGAGAGAGAGAGAGAGAGAGAGAGAGAGAGAGAGAGAGAGAGACTTCGTCCACAAACAGCAGGGGAAGCAACAGGTGCTGGAGACTATTGATCTTTAAGATTCAGACTAGTCTGCAGAACAGAACTCCCTGCCAGATCATTTCTGCCAGATCGCACTGAGCAGGTTTATTTCAAATTAAAATTTAAAAAGATTTGCACTACATTCATTCCTCATTTGCACCTTGCCTTAAAAGTGTTGTACCTCATTACGCTCTGCATCTTCTAACTACACACCCTCAAGACCCCTACACTCTGCATCTTCTAACTACACACCCTCAAGACCCCTATGCTCTGCATCTTCTAACTACACCCCTCAAGACCCCTACGCTCTGCATCTTCTAACGACACACCCTCAAGACCCCTACGCTCTGCATCTTCTAACTACACACCCTCAAGACCCCTACACTCTGCATCTTCTAACTACACACCCTCAAGACCCCTACGCTCTGCATCTTCTAACTACACACCCTCAAGACCCCTACGCTCTGCATCTTCTAACTACACACCCTCAAGACCCCTACGCTCTGCATCTTCTAACTACACACCCTCAAGACCCCTACGCTCTGCATCTTCTAACTACACACCCTCAAGACCCCTACGCTCTGCATCTTCTAACTACACATCCTCAAGACCCCTACGCTCTGCATCTTCTAACTACACACCCTCAAGACCCCTACGCTCTGCATCTTCTAACTACACACCCTCAAGACCCCTACGCTCTGCATCTTCTAACTACACACCCTCAAGACCCCTACGCTCTGCATCTTCTAACTACACACCCTCAAGACCCCTACGCTCTGCATCTTCTAACTACACACCCTCAAGACCCCTACGCTCTGCATCTTCTAACTACACACCCTCAAGACCCCCTACACTCTGCATCTTCTGGCCGCCTCAGACCCACTCCTATCCGAGCTCCGGGAGGGTCATCAAAGAGAAGCCGCCTATTCTCAGTCCTCGCTCCACAATGGTGGACAGTTAGTACAGCCCAAACCCTACCAATATTTCGCTGTCGACTAAAGAGACACTTCTTCAATTATTATTTGAAATGAAAAAAAAAAGAATAATACTAACTCTATTATTAACAAATTCTTACTGTCCTCTACTGTCGTGCACTCTTCCTAATATACTAACATGCACTCGACACTGTAGCACTCAAGTTTGAACACTTTGATGAACATTGTTACTCAGCTGATAGAGTTGTGCCCTTCCTGATGACTTGTCGCACAGAACTTGTAAGTCACTTTGGATAAAAGCGTTCAGCTAAATGACAAAATGTTAATGTGAATGTAAAGAGCGACGCGGTGTGATGTCATCGTGATGTCATCGTGACAGGGGCGTTTCCATGACGACATGGGTGTGTAGCAGCAGACAGTAAACAATCCCCAGTGGTGGAAAGTAACTAAGTACTTTTACTCAAGTACAATTTCGAGCTACTTGTACTTTACGTGAGTATTTTCATTTTAGGGAACTTTATACTTTTACTCCGCTACATTTCAAAGGAATTATTGTACTTTTTACCCCACTACGTGTATCTGAACCCATCAGTTACTAGTTACTTTGAAGAAAAAATATTTACTACTACTAATCTAAAATACTGCTGTGCTGAAGCACTTTGGTTTTTTTACCCTTTTCTTATCAACCTTATTGTGCAAACGTCTAAAATACTGGGTTGATATGTCTATTTTATGTGTATCTGACAATTTCATGATTTTATGTCCATTGTATGTGTATCAGTGATAATCAACCCATAAACAAAGAGGCCTATTAGGATGTTAGATTCTAATATGAGAATGTATGTGATTTAATGTTCTATGCCTTATCTTGACTTAGTCTATTTAGCTGCGGTCTATTTTATGCTCATTTTAGGCCTAATTTTATGTCTGCACTTTATGCATTGCCTTGATTGCCAAGGCTATGCTCATTTTATGCCTATGTCTTTTTTACAGCTGTGAAGCACTCTATACAAATAAAGATTATTATTATTATATCTATATCTGTACATATCCCGTACCTACTCTTACTAGTTATGCTGCTGGCCAGTATGACTTACTACCATAGTGTCTTTATACCGGTATCACTGTACATATTAATACTACCAGTAGGACTTACTACCATAGTGTCTTTATACCTGTATCACTGTACATATTAATACTACCAGTAGGACTTACTACCATAGTGTCTTTATACCTGTATCACTGTACATATTAATACAACTCTGTACATACATCTGATTACACTATTACTCAGTTGTACTCATTTATATAGGTTATATTGAGTTTAATCACCTGTACATTGTACATTACTATTGTACTTTACTGTTATATTTGCACTCTGGCTGGATGCCAAACATATTTTCGTTGCACTTGTGACGGATCATACTGGGTCTGCGTTGTGTTGATGTTAAATGTTAATGTCCCGAGGGGGAGTCGAACAGGGGGCTCCCGCGTCCGCGGGCGACGACACAGGCCGCTGCACTAAGAAGTGAATTCACTCCTAACTACTGTACCTATGCGTCTGTTAACCCTGTTATGGGGAAGTGAGTTTAATTTACCAGCCCGCACTGCCACAGTCACTCGTCAACACACCTGTTTCCGTGACTGTGGACATACCCACGGGCTTCCCCGTTACACACTGTACTTATGATGTATAATGACAATACATTTTAATCTAATCTAATGTAATGTAATCTAATGTAATGTTTGATTATGATGTCGTGGGTTTGATTCCGATGTCGTGAGTTTGATTCTGATGTCGTGAGTTTGATTCTGATGTCATGGGTTTGATTCCGATGTCGTGGGTTTGATTCTGATGTCGTGGGTTTGATTCTGATGTCGTGGGTTTGATTCCGATGTCGTGAGTTTTATTCTGATGTCGTGGGTTTGATTCCGATGTCGTGAGTTTGATTCTGATGTTGTGAGTTTGATTCCGATGTCGGTGGGTTTGATTCTGATGTCGTGAGTTTGATTCCGATGTCGGTGGGTTTGATTCCGATGTCGTGGGTTTGATTCTGATGTTGTGAGTTTGATTCCGATGTCGGTGGGTTTGATTCCGATGTCGTGGGTTTGATTCTGATGTCGTGGGTTTGATTCTGATGTCGTGGGTTTGATTCCGATGTCGGTGGGTTTGATTCCGATGTCGTGAGTTTGATTCCGATGTCGTGAGTTTGATTCCGATGTCGGTGGGTTTGATTCTGATGTCGGTGGGTTTGATTCTGATGTCATGGGTTTGATTCCGATGTCGGTGAGTTTGAATCCGATGTCGGTGGGTTTGATTCCGATGTCGTGGGTTTGATTCTGATGTCGTGGGTTTGATTCCGATGTCGTGAGTTTTATTCTGATGTCGTGGGTTTGATTCCGATGTCGTGAGTTTGATTCTGATGTTGTGAGTTTGATTCCGATGTCGGTGGGTTTGATTCTGATGTCGTGAGTTTGATTCCGATGTCGGTGGGTTTGATTCCGATGTCGTGGGTTTGATTCTGATGTTGTGAGTTTGATTCCGATGTCGGTGGGTTTGATTCCGATGTCGTGGGTTTGATTCTGATGTCGTGGGTTTGATTCTGATGTCGTGGGTTTGATTCCGATGTCGGTGGGTTTGATTCCGATGTTGTGAGTTTGATTCCGATGTCGTGAGTTTGATTCCGATGTCGGTGGGTTTGATTCTGATGTCGGTGGGTTTGATTCTGATGTCATGGGTTTGATTCCGATGTCGGTGAGTTTGATTCCGATGTCGGTGGGTTTGATTCCGATGTCGTGGGTTTGATTCTGATGTCATGAGTTTGATTCCGATGTCGTGGGTTTGATTTCCGATGTCGGTGGGTTTGATTCCGATGTCGGTGGGTTTGATTCCGATGTCGTGGGTTTGATTCTGATGTCGTGAGTTTGATTCCGATGTCGTGGGTTTGATTCCGATGTCGGTGGGTTTGATTCCGATGTCGGTGGGTTTGATTCCGATGTCGGTGGGTTTGATTCCGATGTCGTGGGTTTGATTCTGATGTCGTGAGTTTGATTCCGATATCGTGGGTTTGATTCCGATGTCGGTGGGTTTGATTCCGATGTCGGTGGGTTTGATTCCGATGTCGGTGGGTTTGATTCCGATGTCGGTGGGTCTCATCTTACCTGGACCATATCGATGCCTCGTTTCCTGTGGGAAGAGGGGAAGAAATATTAACCACACGTTCCTTCTAAAGACTTTCATGATTAAAACAAAAGGAAAACGTATATCTAAGCATTTGTAGAAATCAGTTTGTGGAAATGTGTAGGATCCGATTTGCCAGATAATCAGACTGAATTGATAATCAGACTGAATTGATCATCAGGTTTTAGGTCCAGGCAAGGATCCCATCTGACCCAGTGAATGGACCTGCTGCCTTATTGCAGGTTTGAGTTCAAAGAGTCGTTGCTCTGGAAACAGGTCAGGTTCGAAATTTTCATGTCGTTTTTTTTAGATACTTAAAAATATATATACCGTATATATATATATATAATTCATCCACGGAGCCTTTAGAAAGGTGCAGAATAAAAGTATTGCTTTTCCCTCCAAAATTGATTGATTAATGAATTCATCATTAGAAAATGATTTGCGGGTCCAATTCTCCACTTGCACAATCTGAATGTAGCCATTTCCAGCTGACTTCCGGTTGCCAATAGCACTTCCTGTCCCATCCAAATACATTGGTTTTAGCTACTTTTCTCCCCTTATTTAAACAACTTTGTCGTCACAGAGAGGCAATGAAACGTTTGTATTATTATAGTATAGAATGTATTTAATAAGCAAACGTTTGTCAGCAGGGTTTTTGGGCTGTATTTCATGTAAAAACGTTTACTGTTAGTTTCCTTGCTCAGCCAGCATTAGCTAACCGAAGCTAGTGGTTAAACAGGCCGGATTAGCTTTGAGCTAACTATCTTTCCCGACCCATGTATTCATTCCATTCTAAACATAACGTTAGTTTACAAAACATGACCCGTCTATATAACGTTGAGGAACAAATTATATAGACGGGTAATGTTTTGAACAACTAACGTTACGTTTAGAATGGAATGCATCGGCAAAGATCCGTTAGCTCAAAGCTATTCCGGCCAGTTTATCAACTTCCTGTCATTTAGAAATATGATTTTATAGTGAAAATCATTACCAAAACGTCCGGAAAAACCTAACGGGAGCATTATAGACGGTCATACAAATGTACAAATGCTATAAGGTGGCAAGAAATGCACTATAAACAATACTTTATGCATCGGCAAAGATCCTTAGCTCAAAGCTATTAAGGCTAATGCTGGCTAACAAGAGGCTAGCGCAAGAAACGACGCCGCAAAGTATTGTTTATAGTGCATTTCTTGCCACCTTATAGCATTTGTACATTTGTATGACCGTCTATAATGCTCCCGTTAGGTTTTTCCGGACGTTTTGGTAATGATTTTCACTATAAAATCATATTTCTAAATGACAGGAAGTTGATAAACTGGCCGGAATAGCTTTGAGCTAACTATCTTTCCCGACCCATGTATTCATTCCATTCTAAACATAACGTTAGTTTACAAAACATTACCCGTCTATATAACGTTGAGGAACAAATTATATAGATGGGTAATGTTTTGAACAACTAACGTTACGTTTAGAATGGAATGAATACATGGGTCGGGAAAGATAGTTAGCTCAAAGCTATTCCGGCCAGTTTATCAACTTCCTGTCATTTAGAAATATGATTTTATAGTGAAAATCATTACCAAAACGTCCGGAAAAACCTAACGGGAGCATTATAGACGGTCATACAAATGTACAAATGCTATAAGGTGGCAAGAAATGCACTATAAACAATACTTTGCGGCGTCGTTTCTTGCGCTAGCCTCTTGTTAGCCAGCATTAGCCTTAATAGCTTTGAGCTAAGGATCTTTGCCGATGCATAAAGTATTGTTTATAGTGCATTTCTTGCCACCTTATAGCATTTGTACATTTGTATGACCGTCTATAATGCTCCCGTTAGGTTTTTCCGGACGTTTTGGTAATGATTTTCACTATAAAATCATATTTCTAAATGACAGGAAGTTGATAAACTGGCCGGAATAGCTTTGAGCTAACGGATCTTTGCCGATGCATTCCATTCTAAACGTAACGTTAGTTGTTCAAAACATTACCCGTCTATATAATTTGTTCCTCAACGTTATATAGACGGGTCATGTTTTGTAAACTAACGTTATGTTTAGAATGGAATGAATACATGGGTCGGGAAAGATAGTTAGCTCAAAGCTAATCCGGCCTGTTTAACCACTAGCTTCGGTTAGCTAATGCTGGCTGAGCAAGGAAACTAACAGTAAACGTTTTTACATGAAATTCAGCCCAAAAACCCTGCTGACAAACGTTTGCTTATTAAATACATTCTATACTATAATAATACAAACGTTTCATTGCCTCTCTGTGACGACAAAGTTGTTTAAATAAGGGGAGAAAAGTAGCTAAAACCAATGTATTTGGATGGGACAGGAAGTGCTATTGGCAACCGGAAGTCAGCCGGAAATGGCTACATTCAGATTGTGCAAGTGGAGAATATGAATGTTGCGTGCATGTATCCCTTCCCTACGTCCCCACATGGGGGCACTAGAGATCCCCCCCCCCCCCACACCAAACATTAAAAGAATTAATTTAAATACACTAAATTGTTCTTTTCCGTTTCAGTTTAAATTCATTTAAAATGTTCGGTTTCAGTTCAGTTATTATTTTTAATAGAATGGATCATTAAAATCAAAGGGTATTGCACATAAACAGGCACTTCAGATAATCCTTCAGAACGTTGATCGGCTCAGCTGACCGACAATAAATCTAAATGATACCATTCACCATCGTAGCCTATAATAATAACAGCATTGCATTGGCCTATCAACCGGTTTTAATAAACAAACAGAAACAGTAGCATGTGCATCTTTTAGATCAGGCTGCCTCTAACTCAGGCGGAGGTAAACACAACAGTGGTCAAATGTGCCGTGTGCAAAACAGCTTCAAAGGTTCGGCATTGCATCTGCACACAGAAACCGACTAATCCACTACATTTATCTGAACCCATCAGTTACTACTAGTTACTTTGATTCTGATGTCTAGTTACTTAGAATAAAAAGATTTTGCATAGAAAACATGAAATGAATCAGCAAGAATTGATTGAAGATTATATACTTTCACATTAGAAGCCTGCCAACTTCAAGAGGACGTAATCAAAGCGGCAGAACTGGACCACACACCACTTTAACATAACATTTTATCAGAGCAGTATAACTGGACCACATACCACTTTAACATAACATTTTATCAGAGCAGTATAACTGGACCACATACCACTTTAACATAACATTTTATCAGAGCAGCATAACTGGACCACACACCACTTTAACATAACATTTTATCAGAGCAGTATAACTGGACCACATACCACTTTAACATAACCTTTCAAGGTCAATGGATGGAGGTTTGAACACTCCCAAGCACTGGAACACACAAACGTCATGTAGAATCAAATGCGTACTTTTACTTTAGATACTTAAGTAAATTCAATAGCAAATACTTCTCTACTTTGACTTAAGTAGAATTCGAATGGAGGACTTTAACTTTTACCGGAGTACTCATTTATCTGGGTATTTCTACTTTTACTTAAGTAAAGGTACTGTGTACTTCTTCCACCACTGCACACACACACACGCACACGCACGTGCACACACACACGCACACGCACGCGCACACACACCATGGCCTTAGACAGAGCCGCAAACCATAATCATATAGACAGTTTTGACTGAGTTGTTTAACTTCCTGTAAAACACTGTGCTCTATAGTGCGGAGGACGCGTAAACAAGGCGCAGAGAGTACAGTGGGTCTCACCGGGCCGGGGAGAGGAACATGCCCCTCTTGGTTGGCACGGCTGGCAGGCGCTTAAATCATTCCTGTTTCATTGGTCTGACGGCGCGTTCCGTCGGCCCTCGGCGACTCGTAAAGTCGGACATTTATCACACATTTAATACGAGGCGATAGCGTTCGGCTGCGCTAGTTAGGTCGGAAAGTCAGGACCAATCAGATGCAAGGTGGTAAAGTCAGGACCAATCAGATGCAAGGCAGGAGATTCAGCCAGATTCTACAACCTTTATTTTTAGGGTTCCCAGCGTATTTGTGATGACTGGTATTTACCACTTGGTTAGTTTATAGAGTTAGTATAGAGTGTCTGGTCAGTAACATGGGTCTCCCAGTCCCTCCACTCTGCAGTAAACAGCCATCACTGATATAGAGTGTCTGGTCAGTAACATGGGTCTCCCAGTCCCTCCACTCTGCAGTAAACAGCCATCACTGATACAGAGTGTCTGGTCAGTAACATGGGTCTCCCAGTCCCTCCACTTTGCAGTAAACAGCCATCACTGATACAGAGTGTCTGGTCAGTAACATGGGTCTCCCAGTCCCTCCACTCTGCAGTAAACAGACATCACTGATATAGAGTGTCTGGTCAGTAACATGGGTCTCCCAGTCCCTCCACTCTGCAGTAAACAGTCATCACTGATATAGAGTGTCTGGTCAGTAACATGGGTCTCCCAGTCCCTCCACTCTGCAGTAAACAGCCATCACTGATACAGAGTGTCTGGTCAGTAACATGGGTCTCCCAGTCCCTCCACTCTGCAGTAAACACTAAACACATGTTCTGGTATCCCGAGAACTGCAAACACTGCAAAATGGTCTGACAAAAATAAGAAGTAAAAACAAGCAAATAATGTGCTAGAAACAAGTCAAATAATCGGCCAGTGCAGTAAGCAAATCTGGCATGTGGCATCTCCTGATTGGATAAAGGGAATACCAGAAGGGAAGGGATACCAGAACCTGCACTTTGTGTTCACTGCAGAGCGAAGGGTCTACCACCACTTACAGCACCTCTAAGTAAAGGAAACCATGACACTCCCACGGCCACGACTAAAAGTATACCCATGAAGAGATGCCCCGATCGATCGGCCAGCGATCGGTATCGGCCGATATTCACTAAAATAGCTGGATCGGATATTGGTAAAAGAAAATGTATCGTTTTTTTAATTTTTTTTATAATATAATAAGAAATAAAATAAGAAATAACAATTCAGTACATTTATATCTATGTGTTCATTTGTTACATTTAGTTTCACTAAGTTAGGAAAGTAATGTTTTAAGTCGAGCCTGATGCTGCCTTGACTACATTTACAAGTCATCAGGAAGGAAGGGCACAACTCTATCAGCTGAGTAACAATGTTGGTTACAATGTTGGTGCTACAGTGTAGGTTAGTATATTAGGATAAGTGCATGACAGTAAGGTTAGTTGGGGTTAGATTATATATACAAAAACAAAAGGTATCCAACAAAACCAAAAACGATCGGTATTGGCAGTGTATCGGCCGATATGGCTCATAGAAGATCGGTGATCGGTATCGGTGGCAAAAAAGAACGTGATCGGGGCATCCCTAGAAGAGACTGACCACCAGACACTCTGTATCAGACGTGATGGCTGTCAGAGTGTAGAACTATTACTTTCACATGTAGACCACTTATTTTAACAAAACCACAAGCCACAACAAGCCACTTCACAGCCCCTTTAAAAAGGTCAGGCCTGGCCGGGACGACGAGTCGGACCGGGTGAGCTGACCTGCTCATCTGGCCACAGACGACGCCGCCTGCTACGCACCACACCCAGAAAGCACTTGTTGTATCTACATACTGGATCGCTGTTAAGCTGCTGATGATTGAAGCCAAGGGCGTAGGTTAGGTTTCTACGTGGAGGGGGGGGGGGTTAACTGGGGGTTCTGGGGGACATCTTCCAGGACATTTTAAGCGTCAAACACTTCATTTCCCGCATTCTCCTGTACTTTTCTGCACCAATCTGTGCCTTTTCTGCATTAATTGATGGTGGAAATGTCTTTATTTCAGGGTTCCCACAGACATATGTTTTTATTTTTTATGTATTGATCTTTTACTGAAATGTTATTTTACTGTACTTTGCCTATTGCCGTACTTTTATTACTGTTGTCTTACTAATGTGATGCTTTTATTTATTTATTCTTTTTTATTTTTTTTTATTTTTTTAAACATTGAGCTTAACTGATCACTGTGACTTTATTGCTTTTATCATTATATATGCCTATGTTTGTGTACAGCACTTTGAGCTACATAACATGTATGAAAGGTGCTTTATAAATACTTACTTACTTACTTACTTACATTGCAAAATTAAATTCAAGGACTTTTAAGTACTTTTCCATGCACTATTTTTCATTTTAAAAAGGGCATTAACACATTCCCTGCCACGCAATTTGAACATCTTATACCACTCTCTGCCACCACTCCAAGTCTATGGAGATGTTCACCTTCTTTGCAGGGCTATACCTTTTTAAATTGTATTGCTAAATTGACATTACTATGGCCCATTCAACATCGATTATCTATCGTTCAGGATGTGGGAACGTTATACTTTTTCATTCATACATTCATACGAAAATACCGTCTAGAATATAAATATGTTTTTATCGTTTTCTGCAGTAATTCCTAGAATGTGAGATATAGGCATAAACGCATATATAGATTATCAACTGCCGTTTGTTGCCGATCCACGCTATATTAAAATGTTCAACTGTACATGATCCTAAACGTTATGACTTATCATGCGCGGATGAACGAGGGGGGGGGGGGGGGGGTCGTTTATAATTCCGTGATCGTCGTTAAATGCTTTATGTAGTATGGGTGATATATTGATCAGAGCGGTTTGCATTGATAATAATAAACAAACAGGCTGAAAGTAACGTCAGCGTCCTCTTACCGTTCGCCGATGAGACTGGAGGAGAAAAATCCCACTTATTTGACGGCGATCTCCTAAATCCATTTCCGCTTTGTATCATCATAATAAACACCCAAATCGTATCGATTATTGCGTTATGGCAGCGATCGCTACACACGGACGTGTGTCTACAGTCACGCAACAATATGCGAGTGCCGGACGCATTTGCCAGATGCACCGGGATCACAAGAGATCCACTTCCGGTTGCAACTCGCCGATCATCCACCAGGCGGCAGTATTGAAGCGTTGCAGAGTTGTGCATGCTCCCACTGCATCAGACCAGGCTCCGTGAGGGAATTATGAATAACATGGCGAAAAAATTAAATATGATCTCAATAACGTCGTACGCCGTGGAATGGCAGAATTCGCATGAACTTGAAACGCGTCGTAAGCCGTTTCCGGCGTGGGATGTGTAAGGGATACAATGCTGTTTTTTATAGAAAAAAAATCTGATCCAATATTTATGGCTTAAAAACCAATTTCCGACAATTAGTTACACTTTAAATAAAAAATAATTATTTCTTGATTCAGAACAATTTGATCATGGATGAACAAAACTTTCAATGCGAATGGTTGATTTGAATTTCAAGTCTCAAGAATTCAGTCTCCCATTCAACACATGGAGGGGTCACCCCCCGTTTTAAGAATGTTCTTCCTGTGCCCCAGGACAGTTCAGTCAGTATGTTCTTCCTGTGTCCTCAGGACAGTTCAGACAGTATGTTCTCCCTGTGCCCCAGGACAGTTCAGTCAGTATGTTCTCCCTGTGCCCCAGGACAGTTCAGTCAGTATGTTCTTCCTGTGTCTCAGGACAGTTCAGTCAGTATGTTCTTCCTGTGTCTCAGGACAGTTCAGACAGTATGTTCTTCCTGTGTCTCAGGACAGTTCAGTCAGTATGTTCTTCCTGTGTCTCAGGACAGTTCAGTCAGTATGTTCTTCCTGTGTCTCAGAACAGTTCAGTCAGTATGTTCTTCCTGTGCCCCAGGACAGTTCAGTCAGTATGTTCTTCCTGTGTCTCAGGACAGTTCAGTCAGTATGTTCTTCCTGTGTCTCAGAACAGTTCAGTCAGTATGTTCTTCCTGTGCCCCAGGACAGTTCAGTCAGTATGTTCTTCCTGTGCTCCAGGACAGTTCAGTCAGTATGTTCTTCCTGTGTCTCAGAACAGTTCAGTCAGTATGTTCTTCCTGTGTCTCAGAACAGTTCAGTCAGTATGTTCTTCCTGTGTCTCAGGACAGTTCAGTCAGTATGTTCTTCCTGTGCTCCAGGACAGTTCAGTCAGTATGTTCTTCCTGTGCCCTCAGGACAGCTCAGTCAGTATGTTCTTCCTGTGTCTCAGGACAGTTCAGACAGTATGTTCTTCCTGTGTCTCAGAACAGTTCAGTCAGTATGTTCTTCCTGTGTCTCAGGACAGTTCAGTCAGTATGTTCTTCCTGTGTCTCAGAACAGTTCAGTCAGTATGTTCTTCCTGTGCCCCAGGACAGTTCAGTCAGTATGTTCTTCCTGTGTCTCAGGACAGTTCAGTCAGTATGTTCTTCCTGTGTCTCAGAACAGTTCAGTCAGTATGTTCTTCCTGTGCCCCAGGACAGTTCAGTCAGTATGTTCTTCCTGTGCTCCAGGACAGTTCAGTCAGTATGTTCTTCCTGTGTCTCAGAACAGTTCAGTCAGTATGTTCTTCCTGTGTCTCAGAACAGTTCAGTCAGTATGTTCTTCCTGTGTCTCAGGACAGTTCAGTCAGTATGTTCTTCCTGTGTCTCAGGACAGTTCAGTCAGTATGTTCTTCCTGTGCTCCAGGACAGTTCAGTCAGTATGTTCTTCCTGTGCCCTCAGGACAGCTCAGTCAGTATGTTCTTCCTGTGTCTCAGGACAGTTCAGACAGTATGTTCTTCCTGTGTCTCAGGACAGTTCAGTCAGTATGTTCTTCCTGTGTCTCAGAACAGTTCAGTCAGTATGTTCTTCCCGTGCCCCAGGACAGTTCAGTCAGTATGTTCTTCCTGTGTCTCAGGACAGTTCAGTCAGTATGTTCTTCCTGTGCCCCAGGACAGTTCAGTCAGTATGTTCTTCCTGTGCCCCAGGACAGTTCAGTCAGTATGTTCTTCCTGAGGACAGTTCAGTCAGTATGTTCTTCCTGTGCCCCAGGACAGTTCAGTCAGTAATCAGTATGTTCTTCCTGTGCCCCAGGACAGTTCAGTCAGTATGTTCTTCCTGTGCCTCAGGACAGCTCAGTATCTGTGAACAACACACACACCGCTCTCCCCTGAAGCTAAGACTCAGGAGAGAAAAGCCTCCAAGCTGTGATGTCACTGGGATGTAAAATCCGGGGGCGGCCTGCTTCATAGAACATGAATGGGGCTCTGACTTCGTGAGACCATAAAATGTTTGTGTGAGCTAAAACCTCATTTGGCTGTAAAAGCTCACGTAAACATTTGATGTCCTCATTAAGTCAAGAGCCCCATTCATTGTCTATGGAGCAGCCCCATATTTGACATCGCAGCTTGGAGGGGTCAGAGAGGGGGTTCTCTCCCTCTCATCGCAGCTTGGAGGGGTCAGAGAGGAGGTTCTCTCCCTCTCATCGCAGCATGGAGGGGTCAGAGAGGGGGTTCTCTCCCTCTCATCGCAGCATGGAGGGGTCCACCTTCAAAACCACTCTCATTCAAGAGCACCTACGGGAGACTGCAACTCGAAACTGGTCCCTGTAAATGTCCAAACCCAACCCGTGCAGTAAAAAACTTAAAACCAGGTTCTCAAACATAAACATAAAGACGGACAACACGCTCATCACAGACAAGCTGGATGTAGCCAATTACTTAAAACACTTTCTTCACAAACATAGCCACAACACTGGTAAACAAACTACCCTCCCACTCAGGGCAGTATGGGGTAGAACACATAGTAGCATACTACAAGAACCTAGGCGTCCACAAAGAAGACTTCAAACTGGAAATGGTAACTACAGATGAGGTACTCAAAAAACTGAGCGCCCTCCAACCGAACAAGGCCACTGGCCATGACAACATCCCCTCCAAATTCCTCAGAGACTCAGCAGCCGCCATCACCCCAGTCATCACACACATAATAAACCTCTCCATAAAACAGGGACACGTCCCCAAGGACTTAAAAATAGCGAGAGTAACACCCCTGCACAAAAAGGGCAGCAAATTAGACCCAGGCACTACCGCCCTGTTTCTATCCTTACATCCATCTCAAAAGTCATGGAGAAAATAGTATACGGAACATGTCGAAAAATACCTCGCGGAAAAAAATCGAATCTACGAATTCCAATCTGGCTTCAGAACATCCCACTCCACTGACACATGCCTTCTCTATTTGAACGACCACATCAAGCAAGAGGTGGACGCGGGCAAATACTGCGGCATGGTCATGCTGGACCTACAAAAGCTAAAAGCAAGCTAAAAGCAATTGGTTTTGATAGTCTATCAGTGAGCTGGATACAATCCTACCTGGAGAGGAGAGAACAGATGGTGGAGGTAAACGGTACCCTATCCCCCCCCCCTCACAGTGAACTGTGGTGTTCCACAAGGAAGCATACTAGGACCGCTACTGTTCCTAATTTATGCAAATGACATGTCGTCAGCTTGTAACTGCAACTTGTTCCTGTTTGCGGACGACTCAGCCCTGCTGGTCTCTGACAAGAACAAGTTACAGGTTGAAAAAACCCTCAGCTCGGAACTAGGCAAAATCTGCATATGGCTCGCCGACAACAAACTATCATTACACATGGGCAAAACAGAGTCCATTCTCTTCGGTTCAAATAACAAACTCAGCAAGACCGACGGCTTCTCAGTTAAAGTGGGTGACAATATTGTCAAAAGGAAAGATGAAATTACCTACTGTACCTGGGTTCCATCCTAGAGGCTAATCTTTCCTGTGACAAAATGGCATCCAATGTAATAAAAAAAAGTCAACCAACGAACTCGATTCTTGTACCGGATCTCCTCTAGTAAACAAG
This sequence comes from Notolepis coatsorum, assembly GCF_963971535.1. NCBI lineage: Eukaryota > Metazoa > Chordata > Actinopteri > Aulopiformes > Paralepididae > Notolepis > Notolepis coatsorum. The sequence continues at coordinate 51,346,078 of NC_140169.1, forward strand.
AATACCCTGAAGACTCTGGCAGGAGCACTCATTCAAGGGTACTACGACTATGCTTGCACCTCATGGTACCAAAGCACCTCAAAGGCACTAAAAACCAAATTACAAACATCTCAAAACAAACTAGTCAGACTACTGCTTGACCTGACTCCTAGAACCCACCTCACCCCTGCCCACTTTGTCAACCTAGGATGGCTTAGAGTAGACGACAGAGTACAGCAACTTGCAATGGGCCTGGTCTACAAGATACACTACACGACCAAGGTACCCATGTACATGTCAAAATACTTCCCAAAGGTCAGTGAATACCACGATCACAACACCAGAGGGAGCTCCACAAATCATGTTAAACCCAGATTCGGCTCAAACAAGGGACTAAACACGTTTCGCAATTATGCCACATCAATGTGGAACGCCCTACCCAAAGCTGTAAAGGAATGTGAATTGTGAATCACTACCCACTTTCAAAAACACTCTCAAAGAACACCTACGGGAGACTGCAATTCGAAACTGGCCCCTACAAATGTCCTAACCCAGTTATACAGTAAATGACCAGTATGGCTTTATCAGTATTCCAATGTACAGTGTACAGTGTCCCCCCTCTACCCAACCCCCCCCCCCCCCACCTCCAATGTACAGTACCCCCCACCCACCCAACCCCACCCCACCTACCCAACCTCCTCCAATGTACAGTTTCTATGTCAAATGTATATACAATCTTTTTCTGGACACTTTTTGTATCACAAACAGTACTGTATTTGCAAATCTGGTATGTCATAAATGTATAGATGTAGCAGTACTGTCTATCTGTATGTGTATGTCGTGTGTGTCATATGATGAATTGAAAATGGGGGACCCTGATGTAAACAAGACGAAAGCCTTTCTCTGGTCTGCATCCCCTTAACAATTGTATGTATTGAGCTGTACTGTACTGTGTACCCATTCTGCAATCTGTTAATAAACTTTTCAATCAATCAATCAAACTCCAATGTACAGTCCCCCCCCCACCCCCCCCCCCCTACCCAATCTCCTCCAATGTACAGTTTCTTCCCCCTCAAATGTATATACTCTTTTTTAGACTCTTTTTGTATCACAAACAGTACTGTATAGATCTGGTATGTCATAAATGTATAGATGTAGCAGTACTGTCTATCTGTATGTCATGTATGTCATATATGTCCTGATGAATTGAAAATGGGGGACCCTGATGTAAACAAGACGAAAGTCTTTCTCTGGTCTGCATCCCCTTAACAATTGTGTGTATTAATTAGGGATGCACCGATATGAAAATTGGCCACCGATACCGATTGTTCAACTAACACTATCGGCCGATACCGATACCGATGCTTGTGGCAAAAAATAAGTATTTGTAATTCTTTTTAATTTTTTTTTTTTAATTTTTAATTTTTTTTAAAAAAAATTAATTAAACTACTGTATATTTGTATGTGTATGTTTGTATTTGTAGGCCTCTTTACTTACTTAAAAAAAGGAAACATCAAGAAATATGTTTATGGTATCACAATCCCTCTCCCAGTATCCTCTGGCGGCCTGCAGCGGGATACTATTTTCTCAACCAGAGCTTTCAACCAATGCAATGGAACCATTCTGGCGGCCTGCAGCGGGATACTATTCTCTCAACCAGAGCTTTCAACCAATGCAATGGAACCATTTTGATTGACAGTCAATTCGACCAATTACGCCACACCGCTAGCACCCACCTCATGCTGTTCTTACCACCAATCGGCAAGCGTTTATTCATTTTCTACTTTCGGGGCATGCCGCCATTGATCTGCTTGCGACTCGAGAGCACAACAAACTTAACGTAGCTAATACCTTAGCTGCCCGGCCCGCCGACCAGCGCTCCACAGCATGACCAAATGAGACATAATGATTTTACTGCAACAAATGTTATAATAAAACAAAGCCTTTCTATACATTTGTCTGGTTGAAAACTTTATTAACAGATTGCAGAATGGGTAGTTTGGTACGGAATGAGCAACGGAATGGAACTGAGCTATGAACGGAATCATGCCTTGCTTACTTGCTGTGTTCGGGTAAATAATATGCTGATGTTATATTGAACGTGTAACACTAACTATATAACGTTATTAACTAACTAGCTACCGTACCGGGAGCTCACGTTGATGCCTGGATGGTGCTAACTAACTAGCTACCGTACCGGGAGCTCACGTTGATGCCTGGATGGTGCTAACTAACTAGCTACCGTACCGGGAGCTCACGTTGATGCCTGGATGGTGCTAACTAACTAGCTACCGTACCGGGAGCTCACGTTGATGCCTGGATGGTGCTAACTAACTAGCTACCGTACCGGGAGCTCACATTGATGCCTGGATGGTGCTAACTAACTAGTAGTGGGTAGTTGGGTACGGAATGAGCAACGGAATGGAACTGAGCTATGAACGGACTCGGAGTAATGCCTTGCTGTTATGGGTAATAATAATATGCTGATGTTATTGTCCGTGTAACACTAACTATATAACGTTAATGCCACAAAACGAATGCCTTGTTAATCATAAGTAGTAACTTTGATGCAGTAGCTTGTGTGTGTGTGTGGGGGACGGCGGGCGTTGTGCAGGTAGGTCGCGAGTGAATTTTTTTTTTTTTGCCTTTTGACGCTACACAAATTGATGGTTATTTATCGGCGACTGCTATCGGCACATTTGAGCTTATCGGCCGATAGGCCGATAGCAGTCAACAAGGCACTTATCGGCCGATACCGATACCCGACCGATATATCGGTGCACCCCTAGTATTAATTGAGCCGTACTGTATTGTACCCATTCTGCAATCTGTTAATAAAATTGTCATTCAATCAATCAATCAATCAATCAATCAATCAATCAATCAATCAATCAAAGAATATATTTGCCCAGAGTTCATTGGATTCAATATAGTTCCCATCCTGTCAGTGAAAGCGCTCTGGGTGCTCTAATGGCGCTTTTCCACTGCATAGTACCTACTCGACTCTACTCTACTCTACTCTACTCGCTTTAGGTACCTGGTACCATGTTGCTTTTCCACTGCAGGTACTAAAATAAAGTACTCAGTTTGTCTCCGTGTGGGGAGGCGGGGCTGCTGGTGATCAGCATGAGAGCTCACCGAGTGAATCCACAGTCACTTGATCCTCAATAGGAAACCAACCTAGATTTACCCTGAAGGACTGGTTCTGGCCGAACTGTTCGTTATACAAGTATCACAGAGACATTTCAAATGTACTCACAGTTGCACGAGGGTTTCGGACAGAGATACGGGATGGTTTGAAAGCTCGGCGTTGCTAATAAACATTTTAAATATTTTTTATAAACTGCTCAAAACGGCATTATTTCCGGCGTTGGGTGCATGATGCGCATGCGCTGTGATCACACCAGGCAGCCAACGCCGGAAATAATGCAGTGTTGAGCAGTTTATAAAAAATATTTAAAATGTTTATTAGCAACGCCGAGCTTTCAAACCATCCCGTATCTCTGTCCAAAATCCTCGTGCAACTGTGAGTACCTTTGAAATGTCTCTGTGATACTTGTATAACGAACGGTTCGGCCAGAACCAGTCCTTCATGGTAAATCTAGGTTGGTTTCCTATTAAGGAGCAAGTGACTGTGGATTCACTCGGTGCATCACAGTCACGAAAGGGGCTATGAGCTTGGCAAGCCAGAGTAAAACACAGTTTTCAATCAATCAATAACAACATTAACGAGACTCTCGTTGTGTCTATTCTGCTAACGTTACCCCTCATTGTGTCTATTCTACAAGCGTTAACGTCAGCTAGGCTGTCTATATATGCTAACGTTAACGTTAGCATTAGGCTAACAACAACGCTGTAACGTTACCAGTCGCGTCTATTTTCTAACGTTAGCATTAGGTAATAACCGGTTTAAAATGGATGGTGATTACCTCGCGTTGTGTCTATTCTACTAGCATTAACGTTACTCATACAAACAATCAATAGCGAGTTATATTGATCCCGCTATGTACGATAGCCATGCTAAAACGCTAGCACAACAGAACATTCCTTCCACCGTTGTGGAGCTTAAGCCTTAACAAGTCAGCGATCTTTTTGCGAGACTAAACTCTCCGCTCGGTGGCAAATTGTGTTGATGTCGGTTTTGTTTAATCAATAAATGAGGCAGAATACACAGTGACTGTATAGTTTGTTTATTGAACTTGTGCCTGCTGCAACCATAATGAAATCCTATGCGAGACATTAAAGATGGCGGCGTTCTGTTTTCGTTCAGACCAGTTCAGACTCTCCAACTAGTGACGCGTCTCTCTTCTGACCAATCAGTGGTCTGCAGTGTTTCACGTGACTTTTATAGTACCAGTTCTACCCGCTTGGCTCGCGCTTGGAACCAGACTCGAGCAGGGACTAAAAAAGTACAGAAAAAGTACCTGGTACCAGCCTGGTACCAGGTACTTTGGTAATGGAAAACCGAAAATACCGAGTAGAGTAGAGTAGAGTAGAGTAGGTACCATGCAGTGGAAAAGCGCCATAAGAGGTACGAGAGTGAGAGAGAAGTGAAAGAATCCAAGCGGTATATTGTCATAACTAAAATAAACAAACTGTCCTCAGTCAGCGGGAGATTCTTTCTTCACAAAAGGCAGGGACCGACCGCAAATTGTGTGTTCAAATGATATAGCCTCGCGTTTGGTTTACACAGTGTCTCAACACGACGTCGTTTTGATTTGTGATGACAAGTAAGTAAACAAATATGTATATGTCCTAAAAAGTAAAAACTGCACAGTGCGCGGATATGGTGAGAAGAGCCAACACGAAAGCACCCTATATGACATGTCTATAAAGAGCATGTAGATGTAGCAGTACTGTCTATCTAACTGGTATGTCATAAATGTATAGATGTAGCAGTACTGTCTATCTAACTGGTATGTCATAAATGTATAGATGTAGCAGTATAGGCTACTGTCTATCTGGTATGTCATAAATGTATAGATGTAGCAGTACTGTCTATCTTGTATGTCATAAATGTATAGATGTAGCAGTACTGTCTATCTAACTGGTATGTCATAAATGTATAGATGTAGCAGTATAGGCTACTGTCTATCTGGTATGTCATAAATGTATAGATGTAGCAGTACTGTCTATCTTGTATGTCATAAATGTATAGATGTAGCAGTACTGTCTATCTGGTATGTCATAAATGTCTAGATGTAGCAGTACTGTCTATCTGGTATGTCATAAATGTCTAGATGTAGCAGTACTGTCTATCTGGTATGTCATAAATGTATAGATGTAGCAGTACTGTCTATCTGTATGTCATGTATGTCATATGTGTTATGATGAATTGAAAATGGGGGACCCTGATGTAAACAAGATGAAAGTCTTTCTCTGGTCTGCATCCCCTTAACAATTTGTTTGTATTGAGCCGTACTGTATTGTACCCATTCTGCAATCTGTTAAATAAAGTTTTCAATCAATCAATCAATCACTCCGGGCAGCGAATCATTGAAATGTATTTTACCAGCATTTGGGCAGAACTCAGTTTTGTTCAGTAGCAACACAGACGTTATTAAACTGTTATTATTATTCTTCAGTAGAATGATCATCTCACCTGCACATGTCCACGAAGCTCATGAAGTTCAGCTTCTTCATCTTCTTGTCACTGAGCCAGTAACCCACTCTCCTGCCGTGCAGCATGCTGTCTCTGTCTGGTGTCCGCGTCCCTGTTCGATACCTGTCCCGACAGACAGTCAACACAACTCATCAGTGTATCGATCACACAAAGCCCAGCCTTTAAACCCAGAGAGAGAGAGAGAGACAGAGAGAGCTGTCTGTCTGTCCGGTACCGGTACAACAGGTACAGCAGGGAGTGCTCTCTAACCTGTGGCTCTGGTCAGCTGCTCCTCCGCGGAGAAATCAATCGTATTGTTGTTGGAGAGAGAGAAGACATTGTCATTCATTTACCCATTTACCCATTCTCTCTCTCTCTCTCTCTCTCTCTCTCTCTCTCTCTCTCTCTCTCTCTCTCTCTCTCTCTCTCTCTCTCTCTCTCTCTCTCGTCATTCGTATAGAATCCGATTCCTGACGTGCGCAGCATCTGACCTGCTATAGCTCCTGGACAGACACACCCTTTAACTAACTAACTAACTAACTAACTAACTAACTAACTAACTAACTAACTAACTAACTAACTAACTAACTAACTAACTAACTAACTAACTAACTCATACTATACAGGTCAGGCAGCTATCTGTTCCTGTTCCTCTGTGTGTGTGTGTGTGTGTGTGAGAGAGAGAGAGAGAGAGAGAGAGAGAGAGAGAGAGAGAGAGAGAGAGAGAGAGAGAGAGAGAGGGGGGGGAGAGAGGGACAGAGAGAGAGGGGGAGAGAGAGGGAGAGAGAGAGAAAGAGAGAGAGAGGGGGGGAGAGAGGGACAGAGAGAGAGAGGGGCGAGAGAGGGAGGAGGAGAGAGAGAGAAAGAGAGAGAGAGGGGAGAGAGAGAGAGGGAGGAGGAGAGAGAGATATATACAGAGAGAGAGGGGGGGGAGAGATGATTTCTCTGTTTGATTGTTTTGTTTGGCTTTGGCAATGTAAACGTATTTTTCCCATGTCAATAAAGCCAATTTGAATTGAAAGAGAGAGACAGAGGGAGGGAGGGAGAGACAGAAAGAGGGAGAGGCAGAGAGAGAGAGACAGAAAGAGGGAGAGAGAGAGACAGAAAGAGGCACAGAGAGAGAGACAGAAAGAGAGAGAGAGAGAGACAGAAAGAGGGAGAGAGACAGAGAGAGAGCAACCTGCTGATTCGAAAAGGATTTTTAGCAAAACTGACTCCATAAAAAAAAGAAGTCAAAATAAAAACGTGCTGCTGTTCTGAGCCGGTTTCGCCGCTAGATGGCGCTAAAGTCACAGCAGGGAGGGCCGCCGATACCCCGGAAGTCTTCTTGGCAGCAGCACGCGTCATCATGATGACCAAAACAAAACACACACAGATGAGCTACAGAAGAGGAGCCGCCTCTGGTCGTGTTGTTGGACAAAATCGATATGAAATAATGAATCCGCTCTGTTCCGTTTCAACCGCCCCCTCTGCCGCCATCATGTGAAGACAGGTGAGAGAGAGGGGGGAGGGGAGGGGGGGAGAAGCGGGTGACGGTTGGTGTTATAATAACCGCCATTGCTGGCGACGCTAACGTGACTTTATAAAGTCAACTGACGCGCTTCACCACCGCGCGCGTGTTTCTGCCCATCACTCAGACTGTGTTGCTATAGGAACACGTGCAGGTGGCCGCCGTGTCGTAACTGTAACGACTCCAGACCAGGTGACGTCACTCATTATTCGAGCTGGGTTCTGGGCCCTAACCCTAACTAACCAAGTGGCAAATACCAGTGTTAAACTAACTAACCAAGTGGTAAATACCAGTGTTAACTAACTAACCAAGTGGTAACCAGTGTTAACTAACTAACCAAGTGGTAAATACCAGTGTTAAACTAACTAACCAAGTGGTAAATACCAATGTTAACTAACTAACCAAGTGGTAAATACCAGTGTTAAACTAACCAAGTGGTAAATACCAGTGTTAACTAACTAACTAACCAAGTGGTAAATACCAGTGATAAACTAACCAAGTGGTAAATACCAGTGTTAAAAACTAACTAACCAAGTGGTAAATACCAGTGTTAAACTAGCTAACCAAGTGGTAAATACCAGTGTTAAACTAACTAACCAAGTGGTAAATACCAGTGTTAACTAACCAAGTGGTAAATACCAGTGTTAAACTAACTAACCAAGTGGTAAATACCAGTGTTAAACTAACTAACCAAGTTGTAAATACCAGTGTTAAACTAACTAACCAAGTGGTAAATACCAGTGTTAAACTAACTAACCAAGTGGTAAATACCAGTGTTAAACTAACTAACCAAGTGGTAAATGCCAGTGTTAACTAACCAAGTGGTAAATACCAGTGTTAAACTAACTAACCAAGTGGTAAATACCAGTGTTAACTAACCAAGTGGTAAATACCAGTGTTAAACTAACTAACCAAGTGGTAAATACCAGTGATAAACTAACCAAGTGGTAAATACCAGTGTTAAACTAACTAACCAAGTGGTAAATACCAGTGATAAACTAACCCAAGTGGTAAATATGAGTGGTAAACTCTGGGAGATTGATTGATTGAACATTTTATTAACAGATTGCAGAATGGGTACAATACATACAGTACGGCTCAATACACACAATTGTTAAGGGGATGCAGACCAGAGAAAGACTTTCATCTTGTTTACATCATCAGGTCCCCCATTTTCAATTCATCATAACATTTATGACATACACGACATACAGATATACACAGTGCAGTACTGTTAGTTACATCCAGACATTTATGACATACAAGTAGGGGTGAAACGATACGCATTCGAACCGTCTACCGTTCGGTACGACCTCCACGGTTCGGGGCGTCTGTGTATTGTACGGTTCAGGGGGTGCGCAAAAAAAAAAAAATGGCACGGAGCCGGGAGGCGTCTATGCCAAATACAACGCAGTTCGGTTTCCGGGTTCCTCTGATTGGCCACTAAGCCCACGTGACCGCACGCTAGCACCGCCCCCCTTATCGCCCGCTGCCGCGCTGTGAAGCGGAAGAGCCAGCGAGGCGACGCGAGGCGGTGGTTTCAGCAGCAGCGGCCGTCTTCTTCCGAGGCGGCTCGTTCTTATTAATCCCTAATGTCATAAATGTCGATATGGATTGAAAATGGGGGACCCTGGTGTAAACAAGACGAAAGTCTTTCTCTGGTCTGCATCCCCTTAAGTTAAGGGCCTTAACAATTGTGTGTATTGCGCCGTACTGTATTGTACCCATTCTGCAATCTGTTAAATAAAGTTCATTCATTTCTCCCCCACTACTCCCAGTAAAGTAGTCAGATCTACTCTTTATTGAAGGTACTGATATGATACGATTCTACGATTAATACTACAAATGTAATGGTCCTCAATGAGTATAACAATTACACAAAACATTAGCTTTATATCAGCCTTTCTGAAAGCAGAAATGGTTTCTTTATACATAGTCCTATATATATAATTTTAAATAAAAAAATACCATGTTCCTTAGTCCTGTATTATGATCAAACAATTACACAAAAATGCATCCTATATCGACTCATGCCAAAACATTCAGAAATACCCAAATGATGCGAGTTTGTTTTTTTATGACATGCACAACTACAAGCTTTTAAGAACACTGACATAACCGCTGAATATCACTGAAATCCAAGTTAATGTATATCTTAGAAGTTCTTTGTTTCATCGTACAAACAGCCAAAGCTGTCATGTATGTTGTGTATGTCATAAATGTATATGAATTGAAAATGGGGGACCCTGATGTAAACAAGACAACCGTCTTTCTCTGGTCTGCATCCCTTAAATAAATTCATTCATTCATTCATTCATTCATTTCTCCCCCACTACTCCCAAAAGTAACACTACATAGATCAAGTACAACAACGCCAGACTCAAGAAACTGTGTTCCCTTTGGCGCAATACACACAACCTCCACGTTGTATTTTTGTTCAATAAACAATGTGGACTAGGCCAACAGTGGCTTTCATGAAGAAGGGGAAAAAAAGTATTGAAATTGACCCAGTTTTAGCGTTTTTATCAAACATTTTGTCTGCCCAACACAATCACCACGCACGTGCATATTTTAATCAATGGTTTCATAACGTGTAGGCCTGCCACGATAACAAATTTTGCTGGGCGATTAATTGCCCCCGAAAATATCGCGATAAGCGATATTATTGCGACCGGTTAGAGAATCTTTTTTTGAGAAATTTATTTCCCAAAACTTTTATTTTGAAGCCCACCGCTCCGTCTTTTCCGGTGTTTTAGACTTTTATTTTGAAGCCCACCGACCGGACCGGAAGTATTGTTGTTATTATCCTAGCTTGCTGATGCTGCTGGTGGACTGGGGCCAGCTAACGTTAGCTTGCTGATGCTACTACTACTTCGACATGCTGCTAATGGGCTGGGGCCAGCTAACGTTAGCTTGCTGATGCTGCTGGTAGATCGACATGCTGCTAGTGGACTGGGGCCAGCTAACGTTAGCTTGCTGATGCTACTAGTAGATCGACATGAGCTAATGATAAAACAAATGTTGAGATTGTTGGTGAACAACTAACTTTAAGTTAGTTTTAACGTTAGCTACTAACGTTAAAATGCTAACGTTACACTACAAATAACGCTACTTGGTTAAAAGGAGCAACACTATTGAGAAATGTAGTTAAGCTATGTGGTGTTGCCCCACGGAGCTCCTGTGCTGTGCTCTCTGCTCTGTAGTAAAGCCAGCGGCCCGCCTCCCAACACGGACAGTGACTGACAAGGGGCACTGGTTCCGCCTCATTAAAACAAACGCGCAAATAGCAATTAATCGCGCCCGTCAAAATCATTGCATTAATTTTAATTATCGCGGCAATTAATCGATTTATTGCTTATCGCGGCAGGCCTAATAACGTGCGTGTGTAATGTCGTCACAACAGGTGCAGGACAACAGGGGGCTCACCAGGGGGCGCTGAGTCACACAGCTAGTGGCAGGCAGAGAGCCTTGCTACCATAGATATATGCTTGCTACTACTAGCCGAATGGAAATGTATCTGTTTCACCTCACTATTGCTCTGTGATTATAGCCATCCATCCATCTCTAAAGCTAACCACTATTTGTAAAAGCCACAACCACGTTACCATATTTGTAATAATGTAAATCATTGTGTCGTTGTACACATATTGTGTTTATAACGTTAGTAGATAACATAGCTTAGCTTGGTAGCTATTGTGCTAACAACATATCCCGACATCCGGCTCGCTGGCCGGCATGAACGGCCGACCCAAAATGGTTCTCTCCTCTCTGTAGTACACCCCGTTAGGGCTGCACGATTAATCGTTTTTTAATCGAAATCGCGATTTGGAATGATGCAATTATCAAATCGCCAAGCCTGCAATTACCAGGAAGTCCCATTGAGATACAAGATCTCCTTTGCAAGGTAGACCTGGCCAAGATGACAGCAATAACATTTGCAATACATCACACAGCAATAAAATGTGCGATACATCACACAAGAACTGTAAGATTCTGATCAAACTGGCCAGTATCACGTCTTCGTCTGTTTGGCCCTCCATCCAATTCCTCTGCGTTGTGTACTTTTAATGGTCCTGACGTCTCCGATACTGGTAGATAAGATCCTTATCTCCCCCCCGTTAGTGCAATCCATAAACCATAATACTTCTCCACTTCCGTAAGAATTCGACACTTCGACACTGTGAGATACCTTATGAGGAGAAGCGTTGTTTTATTGCTATAAACAGAACCTCATGTTATCAGATGTTATCAAATTGTATCGTCCTTGAAGAGTCTATTCTAATGATCTCTCGGTGTGTTCAGATTGTCCTTTTGTTATTCAGTCCAATAGTGGTCAGGCCTAGTCGTTAGCCTAAGACCATCCTCGTGGTAGCCGAAGCTACTGGTGATGTGCCATTCTCCCCCCCCCCCCCCCTCTCTCTCAATGAGAGGAGAGAGTCTCTTCTGGTTTCTTCCCTCTTAGTCTCAGTCAGATTTTAGTCTGCCCTACCCGGAAACACCGTTCGACTTATAGGTCTTCGTCGTAGCAACGACGGCCCCCGCCCCTCTCTGGTTGTCATGCGACGTGCTGTCATGACGACTGCTAACCTTTCACACATTAAAGTTTCATTCACTGTTGCATTAAGATGAACCTCTCTCCCTCCTGGGAGACAGTACACTCTAATCTCAGATGTTCTTCTAAGGAATTCATAACAAAACCCTCGCTGACGCGGCCTGTGCCTGTGAAATCACTGGTTCCACCACCGTCACCGTCTTCCATGCACATTTCAATCACCGTTTTAGCTGTGGTCATCTCTCCCCAATCTATACATCACATACATTGAAAAAGCACCGTTTTCTCTCAATCCCCCCTTGATTCTTATCACCCCTTCAGAATCATAAATCATTATTTGGTTTTTCAATTAATTATGCCAAAAATAGCCTGTGGTTGAAGTAAACCAACCTCGTCTCTCGTGCACAAGAAACGAAGACGGCCCACGGTCAACCCAGTGATCCTGCTGCCTGATGTCTGTTTGCGCCCCCCTTCGTGCACAAAGGGAACCGAAACCGACCACCAAAACCAACAACATCCAACGACTCATAACCATTGGAGCCCCCCTGTCTGCTCCCAATAATTATATCCTGTTGTTCTACTGTTCTCCCTCTTATCTACCTTCTATATATATATATATATCCTTCTATACATATATCTTATATATGAATCCTCCATTTATATCTCATACTCCTAATCAATGAACACAGGACTTCTCGCTGTTGTCTCGTCTCTCGATCTCCTGATTGACTCTGAAAGGAAGTCCCTGTTTGTTCATGATTCACCGCCCGTGCTCTGTTGTTTCAAAACGCTCTCTAAACAGCGTCTCCGCAGGGAAACCCCCTCCGATGTCCGCCTCGTTCTCCCCTGGGCAAACACCGCCTGCGACCGCTGGACTCCGCCTCGTCGGCCGTCTCCGCCCCGTCGGTCATCTCCGCCCCGTCGGTCATCTCCGCCCTGTCGGTATCTTGGTTGAGGCTCATCTCCACCGCCGTCGGCCCTCTCTCTCGTCGTGGACGATCTGTGTACCAGGCTGCCGTGCCTGGCCCCTGCGGCTTCCTCCTCCTCCAGTCTGTCTCCTGGCCATCTCCATCGCTGTCGGTGTCATTCCCCCCTTGAAAGCAGAAACACAACACCGGCAGTCTTTCTGTACACTCGACCCTGTGTTTTCTATTAGTCTACCGTGGCTTTGGGCCTGCAGCTCGTTCTCTATATATTTTTTTTCCTCTGCAAGCCCCTGCCATGGCCACGCCCTTTCAGACTGTTGGACGGTGTGAGTGTCCTACAGCCCATGGCGCTATTTGTTCTCTATTAGTCCCCCACCTTCTCAACACCCATATCTAATCCTACAGGGCTGTTCCCTGTTTTGTTGTCTTCCGGCGTGACACCAGCAGCTAAACGATACCCACTCGGCGCTCTACGTTTGTCCCACGGTTGACCCCCAGCGCGCGCCAGTTCTTTCTGGTGACGTGTCCCCTCAAGACTCTGCCTATTTATTAGGTGTGAGAAGGCCCCACTGGAGATCGAACTCCCTCTTATTTCATAATTAAACTTATTTAATTAACCTGTATATCGATCTTATTATTATGATAATAACATACAACCGAGCATCGCTCTAACATACAACAGAGCAGGTTGGTTCCCTGCTCCTAACTCACATACGTACTCGTACTATCATCTAACATACAACAGAGCTGTCCGTCGCCCTATACCCTACGGGGCTGTCTACCGTCGCCCTGGAGCTGTCACCGTTGCTCTATACCCTACGGGGCTGTCTACCGTCGCCCTGGAGCTGTCACCGTCGCTCTATACCCTACGGGGCTGTCTACCATCGCCCTGGAGCTGTCACCGTCGCTCTATACCCTACGGGGCTGTCTACCGTCGCCCTGGAGCTGTCACCGTCGCTCTATACCCTACGGGGCTGTCTACCGTCGCCCTGGAGCTGTCACGTCGCTCTATATACCCTACGGGGCTGTCTACCGTCGCCCTGGAGCTGTCCCGTCGCTCTATATACCACACTTTGAGTTCCTTTACAAAGTTCTCACATACACCACCGTGTATACACACAAGCAGTTGGTAATTTTGAAAAAATTCAACTCCTTAATTAACTTAAACTCTACATATTCGCCTATGGGTAATGGAAACTCCCCAGCACTACCCCCCCCCCCCCCCCTCCGCAATTAAACTCCTTAATTGAATTAAACTCTAAATATTCCCCTATGGGTAATGGAAACTCCCCAGCACTACCCCCCCCCCCCCTCCGCAATTAAACTCCTTAATTGAATTAAACTCTAAATATTCCCCTATGGGTAATGGAAACTCCCCAGCACTACCCCCCCTCCGCCACTAGGTGGCGACCTACTCCTCCTCCATGGTGTTTTAGTTGACGTGTCATTTCCTGATTCTAAACCCCTCGTGGCTCTGTGGCCATTTTGACTCGGTGCCAATGGCTACTCTCTCAACAAACGGCCGCTGCCCTTCCTTCCAAGGCCTGAAAACACCGCTGTTTTTCCTCTCTTTCCTATCCATTATCAGGGGACGCTTTCTCAGACTAATACTCTTGCCTGATCGGACATAATACACACTGGTACAATCTCCTTTCGACTTTCCTTCTGTTATGAAAACAGTCCCGCCATCAACAATTTTTCGATCTGATTCAAGCGCCCCCCCCCCTCTCCTCATCTCGCATTTACCCTCCGTAAACCAAAACTGTGCAGCCTGCCTCGTTTGCTTTTCATTCTCTGTAGATAACACCCTCGATTTTCACCATGGCTCTCTGCTCATATTATTACAGCTGGCATTCTCTCTCTGTGTCAAACTAGAAATGTTTACGTTTACGGATTCACTATCTGTTCGTTTTTATTTGGCTATAAAATCAAAACAACCGTGTGCACAGTGAACTCACATTTTTGATCGGAGCGCTGTTTCCCCTACAGCGCTGGTTCGCCTCCTGACCACTCGACTCGCCGCTCTCTCCCAGGGCTGGCCGGCCTTGCTTCGATCATGATTCTCCCACACATTGATGACTGTTGTCCACTGTCGCCCCATTATTGAAAAAGTCTTTATCCGTTGTTCTTATCTCTTGCAAATCCGGCTGTCATCAACAACCAACTGTTCCCGTTGTTTTAATCTCTTGCAAATCCGGGTCCCAACGGCATCAACTGTAAGATTCTGATCAAACTGGCCAGTATCACGTCTTCGTCTGTTTGGCCCTCCATCCAATTCCTCTGCGTTGTGTACTTTTAATGGTCCTGACGTCTCCGATACTGGTAGATAAGATCCTTATCTCCCCCCCGTTAGTGCAATCCATAAACCATAATACTTCTCCACTTCCGTAAGAATTCGACACTTCGACACTGTGAGATACCTTATGAGGAGAAGCGTTGTTTTATTGCTATAAACAGAACCTCATGTTATCAGATGTTATCAAATTGTATCGTCCTTGAAGAGTCTATTCTAATGATCTCTCGGTGTGTTCAGATTGTCCTTTTGTTATTCAGTCCAATAGTGGTCAGGCCTAGTCGTTAGCCTAAGACCATCCTCGTGGTAGCCGAAGCTACTGGTGATGTGCCATTCTCCCCCCCCCCCCCCCTCTCTCTCAATGAGAGGAGAGAGTCTCTTCTGGTTTCTTCCCTCTTAGTCTCAGTCAGATTTTAGTCTGCCCTACCCGGAAACACCGTTCGACTTATAGGTCTTCGTCGTAGCAACGACGGCCCCCGCCCCTCTCTGGTTGTCATGCGACGTGCTGTCATGACGACTGCTAACCTTTCACACATTAAAGTTTCATTCACTGTTGCATTAAGATGAACCTCTCTCCCTCCTGGGAGACAGTACACTCTAATCTCAGATGTTCTTCTAAGGAATTCATAACAAAACCCTCGCTGACGCGGCCTGTGCCTGTGAAATCACTGGTTCCACCACCGTCACCGTCTTCCATGCACATTTCAATCACCGTTTTAGCTGTGGTCATCTCTCCCCAATCTATACATCACATACATTGAAAAAGCACCGTTTTCTCTCACAAGAACATAATAAATGTGCATGTATACAATACATCACATGTAAACACAAAGCAGAATAGTCTACATGATAGTAAAAGTGTATAATACAGGGTAATACAGTAATTTTGCAGTTGGGACCCGACTACAAAAAGCAGCAACATTCTTCTTGTAATTTTTTTTAAAAATATGTTAGAATCGCATCGCAAATCGCAATCGCAATATCTGTCAGAATAATCGCAATTAGATTATTTCCCAAAATCGTGCAGCCCTACACCCCGTCCCCACGGGTGCCCTGCCGGGGGGCCCATGGACGCGACGGCGGCGGCAGCCGTAGGTTGCTCGAGCCCGTAAAGGCTAGTGTTACACGATAGCTATGAGCTAACTAGCGCTGCGGGCTCCGGCGCCCTGCGGCCGCCGCTGTTGTCGAGTCCACAAGCTCCTCCGCGGGGACGGGGGCACACAAAGAGGAGAGAACCACCCGCAGGGACGGCGGGCTATTATAGGCTAACGTCAGTGAGTGTAGTGGTCCCGACTGCGTGTAGCAGGGACGGCGGAGATATAGGCTAACTGTGATGCACCGAGTGAGCCACCATTGATCTAGTACTATGACCCGGACGGACATAAGGCATACGTTTCCTGAAGTGACGTCACGGCCGTGCTAGGTGCTAGCGTCTGATAAGCTTTTAGATTCGGCTCATTAATATGCACCTGTTGACCTGTTGTGACGTCGGCGTTTGATAAGCTTTTTTGATTCGCGCGTGCATGTTATTCGTGCATGGACCGTTTTAACTCTTTCAGAGTGGCATTTCCGGTGTCAAATGGAAAAAAATAAATAATGAAATTATATAACAATGATGTAAACTACCCATAATTGATCAGTAGGGTTTAACCTAGAGGTTGGGCTTTAACAATTGTGTGTATTGCGCCAAAGGGAACACAGTTTCTTGAGTCTGGCGTTGTTGTACTTGATCTATGTAGTGTTACTTTTGGGAGTAGTGGGGGAGAAATGAATGAATGAATGAATGAATGAATGAATTTATTTAACAGATTGCAGAATGGGTGCAATACAGTACGGCGCAATACACACAATTGTTAAGGGGATGCAGACCAGAGAAAGACTTTCGTCTTGTTTACATCAGGGTCCCCCATTTTCAATTCATATCGACATTTATGACATACACAACATACATGACATTAGGGATTAATAAGAACGAGCCGCCTCGGAAGAAGACGGCCGCTGCTGCTGAAACCACCGCCTCGCGTCGCCTCGCTGGCTCTTCCGCTTCACAGCGCGGCAGCGGGCGATAAGGGGGGCGGTGCTAGAGCATGGTCACGTGGGCTTAGTGGCCAATCAGAGGAACCCGGAAACCGAACTGCGTTGTATTTGGCATAGACGCAGCCGGGAGAGGTGAGCGCTGGCTGCAGCAGCACTGCAGGTGCTAGTCAGTTTGTGTAAAAATGGCAAGCACAATATAAATCAATCTAAATCAAGATGCATACCTTTTTCTTCTCTGTGCATGCAGTAGGAGTAGGAAGACGTGCACCGTTAGCCTAGCTTAGCGTCAGTCACTGGAAGTAGGTTCCTCCATTAGCCTAGTTCCCAACATCTTCCTACTCCTATTGCATGCACAGAGAAGAAAAAGGTATGTATCTTCTTGTCTAACTCCAGGGTAGATGGCAAATAAGCTAATTTCCCAAAATGTTGGAGTTTTCCTTTAAATAGAAACCTGAGCAGGTGCAGCCCGATCTCGCTTGAAATATGTAAATTAAGTACTAATCGACCACAGGAAAAAGGTACATACCATAATGTACATTATGTTATAGCCGTAAGTAATATATTTACGTGTTGTATAAGTAATATATTATTTACATCTCGTATCTGCAAAAGTCCAAAAAAGGCGATCAGGAGTCGGACTAACAATGCTTGTGGTTGTGGGTGAGTGCTCTCACCTCTAGACTAAGACACCCACCCTGATACAAACACAGCTCTCACCACTAGACTAAGACACCCACCCTGATACAAACACAGCTCTCACCACTAGACTAAGACACCCACCCTGATACAAACACAGCTCTCACCACTAGACTAAGACACCCACCCTGATACAAACACAGCTCTCACCACTAGACTAAGACACCCACCCTGATACAAACACAGCTCTCACCACTAGACTAAGACACCCACCCTGATACAAACACAGCTCTCACCTCTAGACTAAGACACCCACCCTGATACAAACACAGCTCTCACCACTAGACTAAGACACCCACCCTGATACAAACACAACTCTCACCACTAGACTAAGACACCCACCCTGATACAAACACAGCTCTCACCACTAGACTAAGACACCCACCCTGATACAAACACAGCTCTCACCACTAGACTAAGACACCCACCCTGATACAAACACAGCTCTCACCACTAGACTAAGACACCCACCCTGATACAAACACAGCTCTCACCACTAGACTAAGACACCCACCCTGATACAAACACAGCTCTCACCTCTAGACTAAGACACCCACCCTGATACAAACACAACTCTCACCACTAGACTAAGACACCCACCCTGATACAAACACAGCTCTCACCACTAGACTAAGACACCCACCCTGATACAAACACAGCTCTCACCACTAGACTAAGACACCCACCCTGATACAAACACAGCTCTCACCACTAGACTAAGACACCCACCCTGATACAAACACAGCTCTCACCACTAGACTAAGACACCCACCCTGATACAAACACAGCTCTCACCACTAGACTAAGACACCCACCCTGATACAAACACAGCTCTCACCACTAGACTAAGACACCCACCCTGATACAAACACAGCTCTCACCACTAGACTAAGACACCCACCCTGATACAAACACAGCTCTCGCCACTAGACTAAGACACCCACCCTGATACAAACACAGCTCTCACCACTAGACTAAGTAAGACACCCACCCTGATACAAACACAGCTCTCACCACTAGACTAAGACACCCACCCTGATACAAACACAGCTCTCACCACTAGACTAAGACACCCACCCTGATACAAACACAGCTCTCACCACTAGACTAAGACACCCACCCTGATACAAACACAGCTCTCACCACTAGACTAAGACACCCACCCTGATACAAACACAGCTCTCGCCACTAGACTAAGACACCCACCCTGATACAAACACAGCTCTCACCACTAGACTAAGTAAGACACCCACCCTGATACAAACACAGCTCTCACCACTAGACTAAGAAACCCATAATTTACTACATCTCATGTAGAACAAGCTGCGATACATCAAGTATACTCCATATATCGCCCAGCCCTACTCTGGTGTTTAAAACGCTGTGTGGCTTTGGGAGAGTGAGAGAAGTGGAAGAATTCAAGAGGTCTATTTTTATAACTGAAATAAACAAACTGTCCTCTAGGGTTGGGTACCGTTTACGTTTGAACCAATACCAGTTCCTGGAATTCAGTATCGGTACCCAAACGGAACCTTTTTTCTGTACTTAACTGTCTCTGTAATAACAAAAAATAAATAAAATTATAAATTATCTGGCCATCCTCAGTAAATATGATCAAGCTCCTCTGACCTCACCTGGTCTTTCCAAAGACCCAAGAGATGGGACAGTAATAGTGATGCACCGATGTGAAAATTGTGGCCGATACCGATAACCGATATTAATATTGCTGTTCTGGCCGATACCGATATTTACCGATGTCGATATCTCTGTATAGAAAACACTTTTTTATGATAATCAAATAAAGAGCTATTTTCCAAAACGCATAATTTTTTTTACTTTTGTAACTTATTTTCAGAAATGACTGATATTTTGAAACTATTTAAGGCCAAAACATGTCAAAAGAAGAAAAAAAAGATAAAAAAAAAAAAAAATAATAATATCGGCCCTATCTTGATATCGGACCGATACCGATGTGTAAAAAAACGGCCATATCGGCCGATATTATATCGGCGGCCGATATATCGTGCATCACTAGACAGTAATATATATATTTGTGGAAAAGGCTCCCTCTTGTCTAGTATATTACACTCTTATACTAAACATGTAAAGGTACCGATTGATCTAGCGTGAAATGCAGGGTACAAAATAGTTACACGCCCAGCGCCACTGGCTTGTAGATTTATTCTTTGGCGATTAGAATTTAAGGTCTGCCCGCCACCTGGCGGCTAACAAAATACACTGCATCTACCGCTTCTCCTCCAATCCACTCCCTCCAGGCCGCTCACAGTGGTTTAACACTGATGTAATATACTACATGTAATACAATGCCAAAGCAACAGATGGCGATGTACAAACATGAAGGCCATTTTCAACCAATGAGAAGGGTGAACCTATGATATCCTGTTCAGGCTTTGTCACTCACATCCTGTTTTGACGCCATTGTTGTTGTCGTTAGCTTACATGCTAACGTTAATGGCAGCGACCATAGCATTGTGGCTAGGCTAGCTATCATCGCTTAATAGAGCTAGTGAATGGATAAACAACGTTATTTAACATTGCAGAATGGGTACAATTACAATGCGGCTCAATACAAACAATTGTTAAGGGGCCCAGGGGGTGTAGACTGTTGTAGTTTGAGCTAATTTACACCATGCTCCAAAAAAAAAAAAAAATCTGCCGAGCGATGTGACGCGGGGAGCGGGGAGCGCTCGATTCAAGGTGAGCGACTTGGGGGCGGGGTCAACATGAGCGATTAGTGGAGCAATTAGTTTCCTTATATCGCTTCCTCCAGGGTTCCAACTTGTGTTGACAAAATGCAACCCTGTTCAGCTACGGGGAATCAGCGCTCTCTCTCTAGACTGAAAAGGTGCACTCAGTAGAGCACAGATGTCCGCCAGGGCGGCAGCCACACATAATAATAATAATAATAATAATAATAATAATAATAATAATAATAATAATAATAATAATAATAATAATAATAATAATAATAATAATAATAATAATAATAGATTGGATTTGTAATGCACTTTTTGTTCACTGGGATCCCAAAGTGCTACACTACATGGTTAAAACAGTTAAAAAAATAGAAATAAAATGTGTGTCCCGACCCCACTTCTATGTTTCAATAAATTATTTGCATTTAAAACTATTAACACTGACTCATTCCTTCAGTCCACTCAAAATTATGCTAATATTCCTTATGTTGTTTGATATTAATTGAAAATAGCATATGAGAGTATTATATGTAATAATAACACATGGCGATATACTAAAAAGCTATTTCTAATTTTTGGCTAGTAAAAAATCTGCCCGGCTGGTACTTTTAAAAATCTACCAGCCAAATGGCTGGTAAGTCAAAAAGTTAAGTTTGTTCCCTGGTGAAACGGTACTCTGTAGTACCGATGTAATTGGGTCGGACTCAGTACCCTTTAAAGGGGAACTATTTTACTATTTCTTTCACTATTTGGGCAATTTTACACAATTCCTGTGAGTCTATGGAACACCTCTGTAATTTTTTTTTATTCATTGTTTTGTATTTCTAATCGAGTACTCAAAAACAGAATTTTTCTACCTCAAGATCTTAAGCCGTTTTGAGGCTGGGCTCCAACCGCTGTGTGGCCTGGTGCCAACTGCCACACCAACTGCCACATTATTATGCAGCTGAGAAATCTCTGACATCACAGATATGCACATTTTCAGATGACTCATTTCAGTGAGGGTGAATATTGTGAGAGGAAAATTGGAAGAATGCGCCAATATGAGAATTAGAGACATAGATCCTATTAATATAAGTCCACATAGCTAGGAAACAATGCTAAACACTGAAAAAGGCCATTTATAAGATAGTTCCCCTTTAAAGTACTGAGTTCAGTACCCTAACCCTATCCTCAGACGGTATAGTAACCCTAACCCAACCCTATCAGACGGTATAGTAGTAACCCCAACCCTAACCCTATCCTCAGAGTCAAAGGCACGATGAAGGCTTTGCATCTATGACACTTTGTGTCCTGGTTAAATAAAATGTGGACTATCCCTTTAACTATATTCTAGATTTTGATATGGGTGTTCATGAGAGCCTGACTGATATTTTGGGTGCTGATACCATTACTAGGGAGTAGGGAGTTTAATATTCCGATATCGATATATTGGCTGATATTCTTCATATACATTAACTGAATTATATTTGAGCAGGAACCAACTAGTTTGCATTGCATGTTCTATTCTATATTCTATTCTATTTGTTTCCCCCTCAAACTAAATCCTCAATTTGAATAAAGTGATTAATCTGATTAAATTAGTATTTATTTTATTTTATTAAATCAACTTTCCAGCCCCAGCCCAGGGAGAAGCCCCAGCCCAACTAAATCAATTAAATCAACTTTCTTTAATGAATATAACTCATCAGTTTTAATACTATAATATTCGTGTAGCCTAATCTTTATCTGCAACTGTGAAGAAAAACCCATTGGTTTAAACAGAATGAATAGAAACAAATATTAAAGAAAATAGTTATTATTATTTTTTTATTAAACATAAAAAATTTGAATGTTGATTTTAATTCGAATGCCAACGTAACGAACGAAGGTTTGAACGTTTGGGCTCAGCCCTTTAAACCACGTACTCTCTACTTTATCAAGCTAGCTATGGGATTTATGCAGACAGTGATGCTGAGTTTTGTAAGAGTATTGTAAATAATGACTCTTAGTAAATAGTTCATAGTTAAAGCTTAGTAAATAAGGCTTAGTAAATAATATGTAAACAATGACTGAGTATCGTGACTGAGTTATATGTAAACAATGACTGAGTATCGTGACTGAGTTATATGTAAACAATGACTGAGTATCGTGACTGAGTTATATGTAAACAATGACTGAGTATCGTGACTGAGTTATATGTAAACAATGACTGAGTATCGTGACTGAGTTCTATGTAAACAATGACTGAGTATCGTGACTGAGTTATATGTAAACAATGACTGAGTATCGTGACTGAGTTATATGTAAACAATGACTGAGTATCGTGACTGAGTTATATGTAAACAATGACTGAGTATCATGACTGAGTTATATGTAAACAATGACTGAGTATCGTGACTGAGTTATATGTAAACAATGACTGAGTATCGTGACTGAGTTATATGTAAACAATGACTGAGTATCATGACTGAGTTATATGTAAACAATGACTGAGTATCGTGACTGAGTTATATGTAAACAATGACTGAGTATCGTGACTGAGTTATATGTAAACAATGACTGAGTATCGTGACTGAGTTATATGTAAACAATGACTGAGTATCGTGACTGAGTTCTATGTAAACAATGACTGAGTATCATGACTGAGTTATATGTAAACAATGACTGAGTATCGTGACTGAGTTATATGTAAACAATGACTGAGTATCGTGACTGAGTTCTATGTAAACAATGACTGAGTATCATGACTGAGTTATATGTAAACAATGAGTGAGTAAGTGAGTATTATGACTTGAGTTTTATTTATTGGCGATACCGATATGTCTGTGATATGCAGTGATGGGAATAACGGCACTATAAGTAACTTCGTTACTAACGGCGTTCGTTTTTTCAGTAACGAGTAATCTAACGGATTACTCTTCCAATCTTAATAACGTTGTTACCGTTACTACAAAAAAATTCGGCGCGTTACTATGAATGAACCTGTTTCTTTCATCAGACATATCTCTGCGCCGAGAGGCAATAATAGTTCTTCCTTGTTTAGTGGACAGTGCGCGAGCCAAGCATGCATGCTGACGATTGGCTGAGGTTGAATACAATGTCATGGTAAGCCAATCAGAGGTGGAGGTGGGCGGGTGTCTAAAGCATCCAGAGTCTGACACACAGCGCGACAAGACAAGCGTCACTGATCAGTGATCAGTCAGCATGAGAGCGCGGTCCGTGTAGTGTACGTTTTGAGCTCAAAAAACGAATCCAACGAACAACACAAGCGACTCAGTCAACATGAGACCGCGGGTCCATGAGCGTTTTGTGTTCACTCTTTGCAGCGCAGGGCACTGAGTGGCTCTACTGCAGTGCTGACAGCCTTATCAACAGTGCTGCACTTCCTGGTTTAATAGGCTTGAAGCCTTCAGGTGCTCAGAGATATAATATATCTGTATGTCATGCATGTCTTAAATGTAATGATTAGATTAGTTTAGATGATTCGATTAGATTCTTAATAATAATAATAATAATTCATTTAATTTATATAGCGCTTCTCAATAACCCGAAGTCGCTGACAGTAGTCGGGAGCAGGGGTACAAACAAAGAGACGAAAGCAAAGAAACAAAACAAAACAACAAAGAAACAAAAACAAAGGAACATGAGACCATGGGGGGAACGGGGGAGACAGCCTGATGGCACAAAAAAAAGACTAGAGACATATCGATCAGGTTGGAGGGGAGGGGGGGGTTTAGGGGTGGGGGGGGTTGAAGGCAAGGGAGAACAGGTGGGTTTTGAGGCGAGCTTATATCTGTATGTTGTGTATGTCATTGATTGATTGATTGAAACGTTTATTAACAGATTGCAGAATGGGTACAGTACAGTACAGCTCAATACATACAATTGTTAAGGGGATGCAGACCAGAGAAAGACTTTCGTCATAAATGTCATGAATTGAAAATGGGGGACCCTGATGTAAACAAGACGAAACTCTTTCTCTGGTCTGCATCCCCTTAACAATTGTGTGTATTGAGCCGTACTGTATTGTACCAATTCTGCAATCTGTTAATTAAAATGTTCAATCAATCAGTATATATTTGTTATTTATTTTTGGTATAGTGCTTAACAAGCATAATTTAATGTTGCCCAGTTGTGGCCTGTTGAGGGGCAATACATATCAAAAGTTCCAAAACATCTATTCTGTTTGTATTTGTATGATCCACTATATAAACATAGTAATTATAATATCTACATAGCCTACATGGCATTTGATTGGAGGCTAGTCTCACTTTGTCCCACAGCAACATTAAAATAGTTTAGATTTGTGTATGTTGTTTATGTAAAAAAAAAACTTGAAAGTAACGCAATAGTTACTTTCTGAAGTAACTAGTTACTTTTATAATTTGTAACTGAGTAAGTAATTTAGTTACTTTTTGGAAGAAGTAACTAGTAACTGTAACTAGTTACTTTTTTAAAGTAACTTGCCCAACACTGGTGATATGATCCTGTCCATGTCTGAAGAGCTGAGAAGAGAGGCGGGAAGGGGTTAATGATAACAAAACGTGGTCTGGTGTTCCAGGGAGGACGATGGAGAATGATGATGAACTTCCGCCAGCGGATGGGATGGATCGGCGTGGCTCTGTACCTGCTGCTCAGCGTGGCCGCCGTCTACTACGTCTTTGAGATCAACCAGACGTACAACCGCTTCACCCTGGAGCACGTGGAGCGGGCGGCCCAGGAGAGGCTGGGGGGGGGCGTGGCCTCGCCTCAGTCCCTCCCCCCCGCGCCGCCGCCGCCCCTCTCCTGGACGCAGAGCCTCAAGACCCGCCTGCTGCACCTGCCCTTCTGGGTGTGGGGCGCCGTCTTCCTCCTGCCCTACCTGCAGGGGTTCCTCTTCCTCTACTCCTGCACGCGGACGGACCCCAAGACGGTGGGCTACTGCATCCTGCCCATCTGCCTGGCCGTGCTCTGCGAGCGCCACCAGACCTTCGCCAAGGCGTCCAATCAGATCAGCCGGCTGCAGCTGATTGACACTTGAATGGGGGGGGGGGGGGGGGGCTGTCTCTCTGTCTCCTCACTGTCTGTCTCTCTGTCCAGCCCTCCCCTCACACACACCCACAATTCAAGGGTGGTGTTTTGTCTTTTCTAAGCGCTCCTGGGCAACACAGTGCGGGCAGCGCGTTGAGGGACGATGGGGTTTTGTAGATTATTTGTAAATGAAAATCCACAATGGGTACGTGTTCCACATCTTCCGCGTGTGATTTATTTGATTTTTATTTTTTTATACATTGAACAAAAATCGGACCAAAAGTTGCCACATGCTCCTCTTGAAACTGAAACGCCTTGAATGATTTTGAATAAGAGGCTAATATTGATGTAGTCGTGTTCTGCCTCAGCCTCTACCAGGAGGGTTCACTTCTAGAGGATTAAAGTCAAGTTAGACCGCGCTCTCAGTATCTGACACTGGGCGCTGAAATCCCAAACATTATGAAGAAAAAAGCCGAAGGCCGGACCAGCACTCTCAGATTTAAATCAGATTTATCAGATCAGATTTAAATCTGAGAGTGCTGGTCCGGCCTTCGGCTTTTTTCTTCAGTTCTAGAGGATCACACGGGTCTGACGCTGACCTCTCCTCGTCACCAGAGGCCGACCCCGTCGGTGTCTCACTCCGTGGTCAATCATGGGTGTATCTTGTGATGGATCTCAGGGATCTCTCCAGGGTCCTGATGGCCGGCTGCAGGGATCTCTCCAGGGTCCTGATGGCAGGCTGCAGGGATCTCTCCAGGGTCCTGATGGCCGGCTGCAGGGATCTCTCCAGGGTCCTGATGGCAGGCTGCAGGGATCTCTCCAGGGTCCTGATGGCCGGCTGCAGGGATCTCTCCAGGGTCCTGATGGCCGGCTGCAGGGATCTCTCCAGGGTCCTGATGGCCGGCTGCAGGGATCTCTCCAGGGTCCTGATGGCCGGCTGCAGGGATCTCTCCAGGGTCCTGATGGCCGGCTGCAGGGATCTCTCCAGGGTCCTGATGGCCGGCTGCAGGGATCTCTCCAGGGTCCTGATGGCCGGCTGCAGGGATCTCTCCAGGGTCCTGATGGCTGGCTGCAGGGATCTCTCCAGGGTCCTGATGGCCGGCTGCAGGGATCTCTCCAGGGTCCTGATGGCCGGCTGCAGGGATCTCTCCAGGGTCCTGATTTTGATAGATCTCCTTGGTAGAAAAGGGTTGAAAATATGCTCCATGAACCTTGTCACCAGGTAATCTACTTGTCAAAAGCACTGTGCCATGTATCTAGTGTTACCGCATCGCTCTACTACAAGCTGTTAAAATCCCTGCATCAAACCAGCAGCACAACCAACTGAATGCAGGAGTTTAATAAAACGACACAGTGGTTTTCAGAAGGCGGTTTCATTTAATTTCAGACCTTTATTTCAACTCGAAAGGCAACTGAGGTTTCCCTCGTTTACTTTATTTATTTATGTCGCGTGTGCGTACAGAAATGGCAGAGTACATATTCAGTTACCGGTAGTTACTCATTCAAATCAAGACTTACGGGGTGTTTTCCATCCCTTTTCAATGTCAAAGGCAGAGTGAATGGCGTTTAGTAAGAGAAGCTGATATCGGCTAAAAGGAAACACTGTGTACATCTATACACACGAGTTATTAAAGACAGGCCTAATCTCACTGTACACCTATAAACACGAGTTATTAAAGACGGGCCTAATCTCACTGTACACCTATAAACACGAGTTATTAAAGACAGGCCTAATCTCACTGTACACCTATACACACACAAGTTATTAAAGACGGGGGCATAATCTCATGAAAAATCTTTTTTCACTCCGTTTTCAAAAGAATGTCTGTCCAACCACCAGTGTTTTAGAAAATATCTCCGTCCTAAACACAACAACAACAACAACGCAAAAACACACAGAGCACAGAGAGAATACTGCGTCTTCAGAAATATCCATATCCATGTTGACACGGCCTCAGATCGGTACAGTCCTTTTTATTTGTTAAAATAAGTGGTCTACATGTTCAAATAATAGCTCTTCATTCCAACAGCCATCACTGATATAGAGTGTCTGGTCAGTAACACAGGTCTCCCAGTCCCTCCACTCTGCAGTAAACAGTCATCACTGATACAGAGTGTCTGGTCAGTAACATGGGTCTCCCAGTCCCTCCACTCTGCAGTAAACAGTCATCACTGATATAGAGTGTCTGGTCAGTAACATGGGTCTCCCAGTCCCTCCACTCTGCAGTAAACAGTCATCACTGATATATAGTGTCTGGTCAGTAACATGGGTCTCACAGTCCCTCCACTCTGCAGTAAACAGCCATCACTGATATAGAGTGTCTGGTCAGTAACATGGGTCTCCCAGTCCCTCCACTCTGCAGTAAACAGTCATCACTGATATAGAGTGTCTGGTCAGTAACATGGGTCTCCCAGTCCCTCCACTCTGCAGTAAACAGCCATCACTGATACAGTGTCTGGTCAGTAACATGGGTCTCCCAGTCCCTCCACTCTGCAGTAAACAGTCATCACTGATACAGAGTGGCTGGTCAGTAACATGGGTCTCCCAGTCCCTCCACTCTGCAGTAAACAGTCATCACTGGTACAGAGTGTCTGGTCAGTAACATGGGTCTCTCAGTCCCTCCACTCTGCAGTAAACAGCCATCACTGGTATAGAGTGTCTGGTCAGTAACATGGGTCTCCCAGTCCCTCCACTCTGCAGTAAACAGTCATCACTGATATAGAGTGTCTGGTCAGTAACATGGGTCTCCCAGTCCCTCCACTCTGCAGTAAACAGCCATCACTGATATAGAGTGTCTGGTCAGTAACATGGGTCTCCCAGTCCCTCCACTCTGCAGTAAATAGCCATCACTGGTACAGAGTGTCTGGTCAGTAACATGGGTCTCCCAGTCCCTCCACTCTGCAGTAAACAGTCATCACTGATATAGAGTGTCTGGTCAGTAACATGGGTCTCCCAGTCCCTCCACTCTGCAGTAAACAGCCATCACTGATACAGTGTGTCTGGTCAGTAACATGGGTCTCCCAGTCCCTCCACTCTGCAGTAAACAGCCATCACTGATACAGAGTGTCTGGTCAGTAACATGGGTCTCCCAGTCCCTCCTGCTCTGCAGTAAACAGTCATCACTGATATAGAGTGTCTGGTCAGTAACATGGGTCTCTCAGTCCCTCCACTCTGCAGTAAACAGCCATCACTGATATAGTGTCTGGTCAGTAACATGGGTCTCGCAGTCCCTCCACTCTGCAGTAAACAGTCATCACTGATATAGAGTGTCTGGTCAGTAACATGGGTCTCCCAGTCCCTCCACTCTGCAGTAAACAGTCATCACTGATATAGAGTGTCTGGTCAGTAACATGGGTCTCTCAGTCCCTCCACTCTGCAGTAAACAGTCATCACTGATATAGAGTGTCTGGTCAGTAACATGGGTCTCCCAGTCCCTCCACTCTGCAGTAAACAGTCATCACTGATATAGAGTGTCTGGTCAGTAACATGGGTCTCTCAGTCCCTCCACTCTGCAGTAAACAGTCATCACTGATACAGAGTGTCTGGTCAGTAACATGGGTCTCCCAGTCCCTCCACTCTGCAGTAAACAGTCATCACTGATATAGAGTGTCTGGTCAGTAACATGGGTCTCCCAGTCCCTCCACTCTGCAGTAAACAGTCATCACTGATATATAGTGTCTGGTCAGTAACATGGGTCTCACAGTCCCTCCACTCTGCAGTAAACAGCCATCACTGATATAGAGTGTCTGGTCAGTAACATGGGTCTCCCAGTCCCTCCACTCTGCAGTAAACAGTCATCACTGATATAGAGTGTCTGGTCAGTAACATGGGTCTCCCAGTCCCTCCACTCTGCAGTAAACAGCCATCACTGATACAGTGTCTGGTCAGTAACATGGGTCTCCCAGTCCCTCCACTCTGCAGTAAACAGTCATCACTGATACAGAGTGTCTGGTCAGTAACATGGGTCTCCCAGTCCCTCCACTCTGCAGTAAACAGTCATCACTGGTACAGAGTGTCTGGTCAGTAACATGGGTCTCTCAGTCCCTCCACTCTGCAGTAAACAGCCATCACTGGTATAGAGTGTCTGGTCAGTAACATGGGTCTCCCAGTCCCTCCACTCTGCAGTAAACAGTCATCACTGATATAGAGTGTCTGGTCAGTAACATGGGTCTCCCAGTCCCTCCACTCTGCAGTAAACAGCCATCACTGATATAGAGTGTCTGGTCAGTAACATGGGTCTCCCAGTCCCTCCACTCTGCAGTAAATAGCCATCACTGGTACAGAGTGTCTGGTCAGTAACATGGGTCTCCCAGTCCCTCCACTCTGCAGTAAACAGTCATCACTGATATAGAGTGTCTGGTCAGTAACATGGGTCTCCCAGTCCCTCCACTCTGCAGTAAACAGCCATCACTGATACAGTGTGTCTGGTCAGTAACATGGGTCTCCCAGTCCCTCCACTCTGCAGTAAACAGCCATCACTGATACAGAGTGTCTGGTCAGTAACATGGGTCTCCCAGTCCCTCCTGCTCTGCAGTAAACAGTCATCACTGATATAGAGTGTCTGGTCAGTAACATGGGTCTCTCAGTCCCTCCACTCTGCAGTAAACAGCCATCACTGATATAGTGTCTGGTCAGTAACATGGGTCTCGCAGTCCCTCCACTCTGCAGTAAACAGTCATCACTGATATAGAGTGTCTGGTCAGTAACATGGGTCTCCCAGTCCCTCCACTCTGCAGTAAACAGTCATCACTGATATAGAGTGTCTGGTCAGTAACATGGGTCTCTCAGTCCCTCCACTCTGCAGTAAACAGTCATCACTGATATAGAGTGTCTGGTCAGTAACATGGGTCTCCCAGTCCCTCCACTCTGCAGTAAACAGTCATCACTGATATAGAGTGTCTGGTCAGTAACATGGGTCTACCAGTCCCTCCACTCTGCAGTAAACAGTCATCACTGATACAGAGTGTCTGGTCAGTAACATGGGTCTCCCAGTCCCTCCACTCTGCAGTAAACAGCCATCACTGATATAGTGTCTGGTCAGTAACATGGGTCTCTCAGTCCCTCCACTCTGCAGTAAACAGTCATCACTGATATAGAGTGTCTGGTCAGTAACATGGGTCTCCCAGTCCCTCCACTCTGCAGTAAACAGTCATCACTGATATAGAGTGTCTGGTCAGTAACATGGGTCTCTCAGTCCCTCCACTCTGCAGTAAACAGTCATCACTGATATAGAGTGTCTGGTCAGTAACATGGGTCTCCCAGTCCCTCCACTCTGCAGTAAACAGTCATCACTGATATAGAGTGTCTGGTCAGTAACATGGGTCTCCCAGTCCCTCCACTCTGCAGTAAACAGTCATCACTGATATACAGTGTCTGGTCAGTAACATGGGTCTCCCAGTCCCTCCACTCTGCAGTAAACAGCCATCACTGATACAGAGTGTCTGGTCAGTAACATGGGTCTCTCAGTCCCTCCACTCTGCAGTAAACAGTCATCACTGATATAGTGTCTGGTCAGTAACATGGGTCTCTCAGTCCCTCCACTCTGCAGTAAACAGTCATCACTGATATAGAGTGTCTGGTCAGTAACATGGGTCTCTCAGTCCCTCCACTCTGCAGTAAACAGCCATCACTGATATAGTGTCTGGTCAGTAACATGGGTCTCGCAGTCCCTCCACTCTGCAGTAAACAGTCATCACTGATATAGAGTGTCTGGTCAGTAACATGGGTCTCTCAGTCCCTCCACTCTGCAGTAAACAGTCATCACTGATATAGAGTGTCTGGTCAGTAACATGGGTCTCCCAGTCCCTCCACTCTGCAGTAAACAGTCATCACTGATATAGAGTGTCTGGTCAGTAACATGGGTCTACCAGTCCCTCCACTCTGCAGTAAACAGTCATCACTGATACAGAGTGTCTGGTCAGTAACATGGGTCTCCCAGTCCCTCCACTCTGCAGTAAACAGCCATCACTGATATAGTGTCTGGTCAGTAACATGGGTCTCTCAGTCCCTCCACTCTGCAGTAAACAGTCATCACTGATATAGAGTGTCTGGTCAGTAACATGGGTCTCCCAGTCCCTCCACTCTGCAGTAAACAGTCATCACTGATATAGAGTGTCTGGTCAGTAACATGGGTCTCCCAGTCCCTCCACTCTGCAGTAAACAGTCATCACTGATATAGTGTCTGGTCAGTAACATGGGTCTCTCAGTCCCTCCACTCTGCAGTAAACAGTCATCACTGATATAGTGTCTGGTCAGTAACATGGGTCTCTCAGTCCCTCCACTCTGCAGTAAACAGTCATCACTGATATAGAGTGTCTGGTCAGTAACATGGGTCTCTCAGTCCCTCCACTCTGCAGTAAACCGATGTTTTATTTTTGGTATCCCGTTTCTCTTTATCCAACCAGGAGAGAGGAACTCCAGCAAATATGTGCTTTAAACAGGTAAAATCATCTGCCAGCTAATGTGGCAAGATTTCATGAAATAAGTAAAAATATCTAGGGTTCTTCTCTCTATGTCTCTTTAACCCATGTTACTGACCCTGACACTCTATACTAACTCTATAAACTAACCAAGTGGTAAATACCAGTGTTAAACTAACTTAACTCTTAACAAAACAATACCACTTACAGCACCTTTTAACCACGAGAGTGATGTAGGGAGTCATATCAGGCTGGTCCGAATCCTGACACAAATTATTTTTTTTTATATGTTTTTTTATAGCATTTTCAGCTTTTTTGGTCAACGCAGGACCTTTTGGCCACGCAGGACCGACAGGAGGAGAGAGGGTGAAACGGGAGGAGAAGAGGGGAAGACATGCGGCATATGGCCACCGGGTCGGGGAATCGAACCCGGGGCGACCGCTTCGCGACTCAGCCAGCGCGCTATGTGGTGTGCTACTGGAGCGCCCCCACAAATGAGTTTTTAGGCAACCGTTGCCATTTAAGAAAACACCTGCCATATAAAAGAGACCCTTTTGTATTCCCTGGGTTTGAATGTACTCCCAATATCCATTTCTGATGCTGCGTTGGCTCCTTTTGTGACGTAGAAGGTGGTGGATCAGAGGCGTGGCTTGTGCCTTGTCAGAAGCGCCACGTTTTGAAGAAGACCCACGCGGCTGAGAGACGCCCTTCCAGATTGACTGTGTTCAGACAATATATCACTGAAGAGGGAGACTGTTTTTTATTTTTAGTAATATGTATTGGCTTATGAGGAGTCTTGCAAAGATTATAACTCATCCTATAGCGCTCATTCATAATTCTCTGTGTGAAGTCGGATTGTTTCAGTCAAATATGGAAGAACCTTGAAATACTTTTTGATTAAATCTTTTGGGTGGAATGATTTTTTCCGTCTGTGTTTATATCAATCATGGATATTGAAAGAGGATTCCCTTTTACTTTTATACAGGTGATGTTCTGAGAGTCAAGAAACACATAAACGTTACATAACCCTTTCACTACCACACTACAGAAGGTTAACCTTTCACTACCACACTACAGAAGGTTAACCTTTCACTACCACACTACAGACAGTTAACCTTTCACTACCACACTACAGAAGGTTAACCCTTTCACTACCACACTACAGGTTAAACCTTTCACTACCACACTACAGAAGGTTAACCCTTTCACTACCACACTACAGGTTAAACCTTTCACTATCACACTACAGAAGGTTAACCTTTCACTACCACGCTACGGAAGGTTAACCCTTCACTACCACACTACAGAAGGTTAACCCTTTCACTACCACACTACAGAAGGTTAACCCTTTCACTACCACACTACAGGTTAAACCTTTCACTACCACACTACAGAAGGTTAACCTTTCACTACCACACTACAGAAGGTTAACCTTTCACTACCACACTACAGAAGGTTAACCTTTCACTATCACACTACAGACGGTTAACCCTTTCACTACCACACTACAGAAGGTTAACCATTTCACTACCACACTACAGCAGGTTAACCTTTCACTACCACACTACAGAAGGTTAATCCTTTCACTGCCACACTACCAAAGGGTCAACCCTTTTCACAACCACACTGCACGGTTAACCCTTTCACTGCCACACTACCAAAGGGTTAGCCCTTTCACTATGACAATACAGAAGGTTAACCCTTTCACTACCACACTACACGGTTAACCCTTTCACTCCCACGTGACAGGGTTAACCCTTTCACTACTATCTAGTGTGGTTAACCTTCTGTAGTGGTAGTGAAAGGGTTAAAGGTGTGACTTGATGACGGGAGTGGGAATCGTAGAGACAAACGTTTGTCATTCTGGGGAAGTCTCTCATACCAGGAACTATCTCTGCGCTGCGTTTGGTGGAACCCATTATTTCATTTGATTTGATTGATCACAGTAAAGATGGAGTGTAAACATTAACAAATGAGTCCGTCTTCGTCCATAGACCTGTTCGCTGTCCACGACTCTGTGCGCACGCGGCAGTGGGGCAAAAGGAACGTAATCCTGGTCAGAACAATGGGACATTGATTGATTGATTGATTGAACATTTTATTAACAGATTGCAGAATGGGTACAATACAGTACGGCTCAATACACACAATTGTTAAGGGGATGCAGACCAGAGAAAGACTTTCGTCTTGTTTACATCAGGGTCCCCCATTTTCAATTCATCAGGACATATATGACATACAGATAGACAGTACTGTTGCATCTAGACATTTATGACATACCAGATTTACAAATACAGTACTGTTTGTGATACAAAAAGAGTAAAAAAAAAAAAAAAAGAGTACATGCATTTTCGACGAAGAAACTACATTGGAGGAGGTGGGGGGACTGTACATTGGAGATGGGTAGGTGGGGTAACTGTACATTGGATTATCGACGAAACCTTACTTGGTCCCAAGAAAAGGGTCTCGTCTCGTGTATTACTGGGTTAGGACATTTACTGTACATTGGAGGGGGTTGGGTTAGATTGATTGAAAATTGTATTAACAGATTGTAGAATGGGTACAATACAGTACGGCTCAATACACACAATTGTTATGGGGATGCAGACCAGAGAAAGACTTTCGTCTTGTTTACATCAGGGTCCCCCATTTTCAATTCATCATGACATATGACATACACGACATACAGATAGACAGTACTGCTACATCTATACATTTATGACATACCAGATTTGCAAATACAGTACTGTTTGTGATACAAGAAGAGTCTAAAAAAAAAAGTATATACATTTGACGAAGAAACTACATTGGAGGAGGTTGGTTTGATTGATTGATTGAAAAGTTTATTAACAGATTGCAGAATGGGTACAGTACAGTACAGCTCAATACATACAATTGTTAAGGGGATGCAGACCTGAGAAAGAGTTTCGTCTTGTTTCCATCAGGGTCCCCCATTTTCAATTCATCATAAAGGAAGGTTGGTAGGAGGGTTGGTGGGTGGGGTGCAGGGGAAACTACATTGTAGGTGGGGGGGGGGGGGGGGGCGTAACTGTACATTGGAGGTGGGGGGGGTAACTACATTGGATTATCGACTAAACCAGGGGTCGGCAACCTGCGGCCTCGAGGCCGCATGCGGCTCTTTAGCCAATCAGCTGCGGCTCCCTCGCCCCAAAAAAATTATAAAAATAAAATATTTAAAAATATTTTTTCTCCTCTTCATAAGAGTTTGAGGTTTTCCTTTGTTATAACAGGTAAAAACAGCAATTAAAAAGTCAAACAAATTCTTTTTGCTTTATAATCCCGTTAATGCAACAAACTGTGTGCTATAAGTATAAAGTATAATAAATCGCAAATTACTTTGGGTATGCAATTGTCAGGCGTTTTATGCTAAATGTGGGGTATCTGAGCATTTTATTTTGTGGGACGGGGGAAAAGTGGCTCTTTTGATAGTAAAGGTTGCTGACCCCTGACCTATGCTGTCCCTTTTCTCCTTTTATATTTACTTTTGAACCCCATACCCAGGGCCGTATTAACGACCGGGCCGTTTGGGCCGCGGCCCTCTAGTGACGATGTCATACTGTGACACTGAAATGAAAAAATATTTCATCAACTAAAATATTTAGTCATCTAAAATATAAAGTACATCACACCCGTGCCTCTCCCTGCCGTCTGCAAGTGGCTAATCTTGAGTTTCCGACCCCCCAGTAAGCTAACCATGGATAAATCCAAAAAAAGGAAAGTCTGAGGAAAATAGAGGGTTTAATTCAGCGTGGACAGATTAATTTGCTTTCATGACTAACAATGCAGGCTTACCTGTAGCCTATGCCTGATATGTGGTGCAAAATCTGTGAACAACGAAAAATTTATTTTTTATTTTATAGATTTTCCACAAATAAGGGAAGGACTCAAATAGAGCTGCATAGTTCAGCATTTTATTTCAAAGTAGGTCTACATATGCCAGTGTTTTTTCTCCTTTTCTGTGTTTTATTTCAAAGTAGGTCTACACATGGTAGTCTTTTTTTTTAAAGTGGACTACTTTTTATTTTATAAATGTTCCACAAATAAGGGAAGGACTCAAATATACCTGAATAGTTCAGGGTTTTATTTCAAAGTCGGTCTACAGACACCAGTGTTTTGTCTCCTCTTCTGTGTTTTATTTAAAAATAGGTCTTACAACCAGTATTTTTTCTCCTCTTCATAAGAGTTTGAGGTTTTCCTTTGTTATAACAGGTAAAAACAGCAATAAAAAGTCAAAACTTTCTTTTTGTTGCTTTTGTATTTTATTTTTTTATTATTTTTTAAACAAACACATAAACAAACATGACAACACACGATAAGATATACAAGCATTAGTTGACAGTGCACATCCAATGAAATCACATTTTAGTTAATTGTCTTATACAGGATACACCCTTAATACCTGTTATCTAAAAACCTACACACATATGCTCTAGCTCGTACCCCCCCCCTCCCGGACCCCCCATTTGATAATCCATCCATTATCCCTAGCTCCTAACCAGACACTACCATTATATGCTAGCTTTTATTTTCTCCACCACTTCTAACCACAATGTCATTTTGGATTCATTGAGACCCAAAATTCTTGCTGTAGATATTTCTTGATAGATCACATCGAGATATGTAATAATCCAGACCTTTCGGCAAATTTTTTCCAGTTGGAACCATCGTGATGCTATCAGCTTTTTAGCCACTGTGATACCCGATAAAACCAATCTCTTTAGCTGTGGATGTACTGCACACTCAAAAACATCATTCAGCAGTAATACAGAGGGGTGTACAGGTATATTCCAAGTTAAGAGATTTGATAATTGCTGGGTCACCTCTTTCCAGAATATCTTAACTGGTGGGCAGTCCCAGTACATGTGCATAAATGTCCCCTCGTCCCCATTTGTACATAAGGAGCATTTGGAGTCTTGTATAAGACCCATTTTTTTCAGTCTTATAGGAGTGAAGTATGTCCTGTGAATATAGTTAAGATTGATTTGTTGATGGTCCGGGTTCCTTGATGTGAGTCGAACATTTGCCCAGGCTTCTTGCCAATCAAAATCACTTTCCAGGTCTGGTATATCCCTCCTCCAGACGGAGTCTAGGTGGAGGGTTTCATACGAGGACGTTAGTAATTGATGATAAAAATCTGAAACAAAACCTCTCGATGTCTCTCTTTCATAGAAGAATTTGTGGTCTTTTTGTTGCTTTATAATTCCATTAATGCAATAAGTATAAAGTATAATAAATCGCAAATTACTTTGGGTATGCAATTGTCAGGCGTTTTATGCTAAATGTGGGGTATGCTTGGGGATATATAAAACGTTATACACTGTGTTATCTTCATTTTAAGGGTAAATAGGTTGTGCGGCTCCCTGAGCATTTTATTTTGTTGGAGGGGGGAAAAGTGGCTCTTTTGATAGTAAAGGTTGCTGACCCCTGGACTAAACCTTACTTGGTCCCAAGAAGAGGGTCTTGTGTATTATTGGGTTTAATAGGACATTTATTGTACATTGGAGGGGGTTGGGTTAGGACATTTACAGGGGCCAGTTTCGAATTGCAGTCTCCCATAAGTGCTCTTTGAGAGTGGTTTTGAAAGTGGGTAGTGATTCACATTCCTTTACAGCTGTGGGTAGGGTGTTGATGTGGCATAATTGCTAAACGTGTTTAGTCCCTTGTTTGAGCCGAATCTGGGTTTAACATGATTTGTGGAGCTCCCTCTGGTGTTGTGATCGTGGTATTCACTGACCTTTGGGAAGTATTTTGACATGTACATGGGTACCTTAGTCGTGTAGCGTATCTTGTAGACCAGGCCCATTGCAAGTTGCTAGTCATCTACTCTAAGCCATCCTAGGTTGTCAAAGTGGGCAGGGGTGAGGTGGGTTCTAGGAGTAAGGTCAATCAGTAGTCTGACCAGTTTGTTTTGAGATGTTTGTAATTTTGTTTTTAGCGCCTTTGAGGTGCTTTGGTACCATGAGGTGCAAGCATAGTCGTAGTACCCTTGAATGAGTGCTCCTGCCAGAGTCTTCAGGGTATTCTTGTTTACCAGAGAGGAGATCCGGTAGAAGAATCTAGTTCGTTGGTTGACTTTTTTTTATTACATTGGATGCCATTTTGTCACAGGAAAGATTTGCCTCTAGGATGGAACCCAGGTAGGTAATTTCATCTTTCCTTGTGACAATATTGTCACCCACTGTAACTGAGAAGCCGTCGGTCTTGCTGAGTTTGTTATTTGAACCGAAGAGAATGGACTCTGTTTTGCCCATGTGTAATGATAGTTTGTTATCAGCGAGCCATATGCAGATTTTGCCTAGTTCCAAGCTGAGGGTTTTTTCAACCTGTAACTTGTTCTTGTCAGAGACCAGCAGGGCTGAGTCGTCCGCGAACAGGAACAAGTTGCAGTCACAAGCTGACGACATGTAATTTGCATAAATTATAAATTAGGAACAGTAGCGGTCCTAGTATGCTTCCTTGTGGAACACCACAGCTCACTGTGAGGGGGGGGGTAGAGTACCGTTTACCTCCACCATCTGTTCTCTCCCCTCCAGGTAGGATTGCATCCAGCTCACTGATAGACTATCAAAACCAATTGCTTTTAGCTTGTCAATCAGAATGGAGTGATTGACAGTGTCGAAGGCCTGTGTTACAAAGGATCAGATTAAACCGAATATATATATTTATTGATTGATATATATTGCATAATATTTGTATATCGTTTGATATCCCTTGTATATTCCTTGTACATATACACGGAATATCCCTTTAGCCTAGTACAGACCATAATATTTCATTCTCCTATTGGACAGCGGTCCACAGGCGCCAAGGCCATGCCTCCAAAGTCAGGTTCAAAGTCACCGCCGGGGACATGCCTGGACAAGAACGGTATTGCGCAAGGATATGAGACAGGAATAAAGCTGGTACTAGTTTATTCATCTAAGCGTATAAATACGGCGCAGGTGAATACAGAAGCACTTAGTCTTAGTCAGAAGTCTTGGTAACTAAAGTTGAAGCCTCACCCACGATACGACGTGCGGTGAAGTATGGCCTGTTTGGCCCCAAATAGAGCATTGAGACCGCGTGCGAATTAATAACTGAAGTGTCATAGTTTAACGCTGTACCGTCGAGTGCGACCTATTCTATTAAGTCAGTAATAGTCTATTTGTGTATAGTGTATCGTGCGGCTAAAGTTCTACAGTGACCAGCATCACCAACGTTTTCCTCGTATCAGCTAGAGTGCTTATCCAGGCTGGGCTGCTTATCATGGCGCTTTCACCCGAGGGGCCCTAGACGAGGATCGTGTGGACACTGGATTATCTACCCGACGACTGCATAGCCCTTTTCGGCTGGATTATATTTGCTTTTGGTCCTGTAATTAATGGAGCGGAGAAACGCTGACACCCACAAGTGTGTGGGATTTACCCTGTGAGGAGCCACGTCGAGTCTGCCCCTCAGAAGCCTGAGGCAGGCTAGCTTTCTTCCATGTGGAGCTACATGCTACGGAGAACAGCTGTATTCGTCTGTGGATCAAGATCTTATTGCACCGTCTCCCGTACTCGGAGTCTCCTTATCATCGTTGACCCAGACTCTACTACCGACAGATCCTCTACCCTTGCTGGCTTACAACCGGGGGGACCCTTCCAGTATCTCCCGCTATATTACTAGTGTACCATAGATATAATTCCCTAAGATTCAGGTTGTATGATTACCTCCTGCGTAATATGAGAATGGACATTCGTTATTGATTTGCCTACGCACATTCCTTTGCCTTATAAGCGCATTCAAAGTGAAGTAGTAAAGTATATTATGTACCTTTTGCTGCAATAAATACTTAAATACAACTTTGTGTGGAACCGATTTCATTGTGGGGAAGTGTTCATCATTAGATACCTATGTACTGTATGGCCAGTAGGAATGTACATAAAGACGGTAGTGGTTTAATGATACCATACTTATCAATACAGTCAGGGAATTGTACCCCTCAGTTACAGCCTGTCTTTAGTAATATTATTATATTACTATTATTATTGACATTATTATTTTGCACATGCTATATTTTATGTTTGTATGCCAGTGGTGATGTTCCTAACAAATTTCGTTGTACCAACAATGACAAATAAAGATCTATCTATCTATCTAGCATGACCATGCCGCAGTATTTGCCCACGTCCACCTCTTGTTTGATGTGGTCGTTCAAATAGAGAAGGCATGTGTCAGTGGAGTGGGATGTTCTGAAGCCAGAAGATTAGATTACTTTTCGACCTGTTCGTATACTATTTTTTCCATGAATTTCGAGATGGAGGTAAGAATAGAAACAGGGCGGTAGTTGCCTGGGTCTAATTTGCTGCCCTTTTTGTGCAGGGGGGGGTTACTCTCGCAATTTTGAAGTATTTGGGTATGTGTCCCTGTTTTATGGAGAGGTTTATTATGTGTGTGATGACTGGGGTGATGGCGGCTGCTGAGTCTCTGAGGAATTTGGAGGGGATGTTGTCATGGCCAGTGGCCTTGTTAGGTTGGAGGGCGCTCAGTTTTTTGAGTACCTCAGCTGTTGTTACCATTTCTAGTTTGAAATAGTCTTTGCGGACCCCTAGGTTATTGTAGTATGATGTGTTCTACCCCAAAATGCCCTGAGTGGGAGGGTAGTTTCTTTACTAGTGTTGTGGCTATGTTTGTGAAGAAAATGTTTAAGTAATTGGCCACATCCAGCTTGTCTGTGATGAGTGTGTTGTCCGTCTTTATGTTTATGTTTGAAAATAGTATACAGGTATATAGTACTGTTACATTTGTGACATATACGATGTGCAAATATACAGTAGTTACCCAGAGATCCTAACAGAAAATATATACATATGATGGGGAGGAGAGTGTCTATTAGGAGGGGGGGGGTTGGACATTTACGGTGGCCAGGTCCAGCCTCCCGTAGGTGCTCTTTAAGGCAGAAGGAAGAACAGCTTATCTAGTCCTGCCCCTTTCTGACAATATCAAAACGCTTACTACATAAGAGAGAAAATAAAAATAAGCTTAAAAACCATACTTTTTTGTTTAGAGCAAATCAAAACATTCCCTGAGAGCTATACTATCTATAGTTCCTCAGTTATGTATGTCTATCTCTCTATGCTTTTCTGTATCTATTTCTGAATTGTTGTTGCTCTGTTTCGTTTCCACTTGTAGTCCGTTCCATGAAGCTGCCCCAAACTGAAATGCACACGCTTTTGCAATGCAAACCCTTTCACTACCACACTACAGATGGTTAACCCTTTACTATCACATTTTATTTAAATTTTTAATTGAGCTTAGCCCAAAATGTCTCCAGCGTTGTTTATCGTCTTTCCACGGGGTGGTATATCGCGATGCAATCGAGATAATCACAATATACAATTCTGGCTGCTGTCCGAATTGACAATAAAGAGCACATAATTGTCTCTGAATTTCTCACAAAATCCGATCTGAAATGTTTGAGGGAATGTCATTTGAAAATTGCAGTTTTGGTTTGATGTCAGTTGCCATGCAGTTCAATGATATTAACATTGACCGAGTTACATATTTCACATACCTTTTAGATTAGATAGTAATATACAATGTACAGGTGATTAAACTGGCTATAACAGTTGTTGTAACAACATGTAAAATAGTACTACTGAGTAATAGTGCTATTCAGATGTATGTACTGAGTTGTATATGTAGTGATACAGGTATAAAGACACTGACTGGCCAGCAGTGTAACTACTAACTAGTAAGAGTAGGTCAGGGATATGTACAGACAGATGTGGAGATATATATATATGGTATATACAGCATTCAGTGTTAGGTTGCAAATAAGACGACTGTTTTCTTTGCATTCAAGTTTATTTCACGCTCTCCACAGCGTAGTGGCCACAGCCTCCGTACAGTCCAAAACAAGTGACGCACAACAACAGCACCCATTCCCCTCTTCACAGATTACCGTAAAGGCTGCAGTAGAAGTTAACTTAACACAGTTGTATGCAGGTGTATAAGTAGTAATAATAGTGAGCATATATTGTGATTAGTGCCGTCAGGCGATTAAAAACATTTATCTAATTAATTACAGGATTTGTAATAAATTAATCTAATTAATCGCATTTTAATCGCATAACCATTTTATGCCTGATATTCTATATTCTATAATCATATTTCATGTGTCTGGATGGCAGAATTCAGTACTGTATCTACAAAACCTTCTGTTTAATCATCTTCCATCTATTAATTTGCTTAGATTTTTCAGGTCTGGTCAATTTGAGCATGGTGTTATTCAGTCAAAGATTAAAAAAAATGTATTGATATTCTCATTTGGTTCATTACAATTTACTCAAAATAAAATGTTCATTCAATCAATCACCGCGCAGATTGATTGCTTGAATGAAAATGTTATTAACAGATTGCAGAATGGGTACAATGCAGTACGGCTCAATACACACAATTGTTAAGGGGATGCAGACCAGAGAAATACTTTCGTCTTGTTTACATCAGGGTCCCCCATTTTCAATTCATAATGAATTGTAAGTAAGGGGTGCAACTTGCTCCGTGCAATCCATTCTTTGTGGATCTAGCCCACAGTATTTCTGACACTGGGAATACATTCCCTGAGATTCATAGAGTCCCTAGAATCAGATACCAAGAACATGCAAATGTACCATATCAAAAAAAAGTCTGTAAATGTGTATTCTACATTCTTATGGAATGAATGAGATAAAAAAAAAAGAAATGGTAATAAATTTTGAGTTAATTTTCATAACGCGATAATTAATCTAATTAACGCGATAAACCGACAGCCCTAATTGTGATATATATTCATATTGAGAAACTCGAATTAATGTAATCTACCCTCACTCAATTTCAAAGAACTACAATGGGTGGGTCATTTCAATTTCCTGATACCTCGATTGTCTCCCATCAGCTTCCCACTCTTGTTGGAACAACTTGTTTCAATTCTCATGTGTTCCATACGAGCTCTCGCCAGACGCACCAAGCTCCCGGTAGCCCCCCAAAAAACTACTTTAATACAAAAACATTTCATTATTACTTCATCTCCCGACAGCCGGGCTGCCCCCCCCCCCCCCCCCCCCCCCCAAAAAAAACGTTATACCTGTGCAAATGAAATGGAAGACTTTTCTATCACTTTTTTTTAAGGCCTTAAATTGAGAATCATGAGAATTAATACTTTAAAAGCTCTGAAGAAAAGGATCAACCTATACTCAAGACCCCCCAACACACACACACTTCCAGTCCGACTCATAATAAACAGTACATATCACAGCGTTGTCCTTCAAAGAGGTTTCAGTTTTATTCAAAATTGTGTAGTTCTTTTTTGTTTTTAAATTAGAATGAGGCTATGATTTGATTGCCTTTTTTAAATGCACTGATTTATAAAAAGAAAAAAAGCTTTGGAGAAAGTGAACATGCTTTGGAAAAGTTTTTTTTTACCGCATTAAAATTGTTTTATATTCACACTCCATACAAAGAAATAGGTCTTGTCGCAGACACAAATGTTTCAAAATAAACGTTTTAATTGACGAGACATTTAACACATTGTGCGGCATGTCGGTGTTCCGATGGGGACCGGCCGGAGACACTATGACGCTGACAGGAGCTGAGAACATTGTCCCCTTCTAGAGAAACCCTTCCAGTGGAACCTCTCTCTCAGCGTCCTAGTCTTCTAGAGAAACCCTTCCAGTGGAACCACTCTCTCAGCGTCCTAGTCTTCTAGAGAAACCCTTCCAGTGGAACCTCTCTCTCAGCGTCCTAGTCTTCTAGAGAAACCCTTCCAGTGGAACCTCTCTCTCAGCGTCCTAGTCTTCTAGAGAAACCCTTCCAGTGGAACCTCTCTCTCAGCGTCCTAGTCTTCTAGAGAAACCCTTCCAGTGGAACCTCTCTC
This sequence comes from Notolepis coatsorum, assembly GCF_963971535.1. Classification (NCBI taxonomy): domain Eukaryota; kingdom Metazoa; phylum Chordata; class Actinopteri; order Aulopiformes; family Paralepididae; genus Notolepis; species Notolepis coatsorum. The sequence continues at coordinate 51,389,699 of NC_140169.1, forward strand.
TCAGCGTCCTAGTCTTCTAGAGAAACCCTTCCAGTGGAACCTCTCTCTCAGCGTCCTAGTCTTCTAGAGAAACCCTTCCAGTGGAACCACTCTCTCAGCGTCCTAGTCTTCTAGAGAAACCCTTCCAGTGGAACCACTCTCTCAGCATCCTAGTCTTCTAGAGAAACCCTTCCAGTGGAACCACTCTCTCAGCGTCCTAGTCTTCTAGAGAAACCCTTCCAGTGGAACCACTCTCTCAGCGTCCTAGTCTTCTAGAGAAACCCTTCCAGTGGAACCTCTCTCTCAGCGTCCTAGTCTTCTAGAGAAACCCTTCCAGTGGAACCACTCTCTCAGCGTCCTAGTCTTCTAAAGAAACCCTTCCAGTGGAACCACTCTCTCAGCGTCCTAGTCTTCTAGAGAAACCCTTCCAGTGGAACCACTCTCTCAGCATCCTAGTCTTCTAGAGAAACCCTTCCAGTGGAACCTCTCTCTCAGCGTCCTAGTCTTCTAGAGAAACCCTTCCAGTGGAACCACTCTCTCAGCGTCCTAGTCTTCTAAAGAAACCCTTCCAGTGGAACCTCTCTCTCAGCGTCCTAGTCTTCTAGAGAAACCCGTCCAGTGGAACCACTCTCTCAGCATCCTAGTCTTCTAGAGAAACCCTTCCAGTGGAACCACTCTCTCAGCATCCTAGTCTTCTAGAGAAACCCTTCCAGTGGAACCACTCTCAGCGTCCGAGTCTCCCAGCAGAACCACTCTCCCAGCCGTCACGTCCACGCAGGTCTGGACCGTTTAGACAGAGGCTCTGAGTCCGGGGCTTGTGTCAGGGCCGTCTCTCCGTCGCTGTCGTCCTCTCCGTCGCTGTCGTCCTCTCTGTCGCTGTCGTCCTCTCCGTCGCTGCCGTCCTCTCCGTCTGCGAGAGACAAAACAGAGAGCAGAGATAGGGCTGCACGATTAATCGATTTTAAATCGAAATTGCGATTTGGAATGATGCAATTATCAAATCGCAAAAAAAATGAAAATCGCAACTTTTTTTTAAATTTATTTAACCAGGAAGTCCCATTTGAGATACAAGATCGGTTTGGGAGAGGGAGGTAAGGGGTTTTAGATTGTGTGTTGTGAAGTTTAGACTTCAGAGAGGGAGAGTAAAGTACAGAGAAAAAGGTACCGTTGGGTACCGGTGTCGACTCCCAGGTAAAAAGAAACATGTTCAGGCTCGGTGTCCCGAACAGACCCACCGCAAGCCGCATTTTACAATAAACCTCTGTGGGGCTGCTTTAAAAAAAAATTATAATCGCAAATTTAATCGCAATCGCAATATCCGTCAGAAAAATCGCAATTAGATTATTTCCCAAAATCGTGCAGCCCAGAGAGTCCAACCAGGAGAGTCGTTGAGTCTAATGTTTTGCTCTCAGGACTTTGTGAAAAGACAACTGGTACCGGATCTCCTCCCTGGTAAACAAGAATACCCTGAAGACTCTGGCAGGAGCACTCATTCAAGGGTACTACAACTATGCTTGCACCTCATGGTACCAAAGCACCTCAAAGGCGCTAAAAACAAAATTACAAACATCTCAAAACAACAGACTACTGCTTGACCTTACTCCTAGAACCCACCTCACCCCTGCCCACTTTGACAACCTAGGATGGCTTAGAGTAGACGACAGAGTACAGCAACTTGCAATGGGCCTGGTCTACAAGATACACTACACTACACGACCAAGGTACTCATGTACATGTCAAAATACTTCCCAAAGGTCAGTGAATACCACGATCACAACACCAGAGGGAGCTCCACAAATCATGTTAAACCCAGATTCGGCTCAAACAAGGGACTAAACACGTTTCGCAATTATGCCACATCAATGTGGAACGCCCTACCCAAAGCTGTAAAGAAATGTGAATCCCTACCCACTTTCAAAAACACTCTCAAAAAACACCTAAGGGAGACTGCAACTCGAAACTGGCCCCTGTAAATGTCCGAACACAACCCCCTCCAATGTACAGTAAATTACCAAGTATGGTCTTGTCAATATTCCAATGTACAGTTTTGTTTGTACAGTTGTACAGTGTCCCCCACCCACCCAACCCCCCCCCCCCCCCCCACCCACCCAACCACCTCCAATGTACAGTCCCCCCCCACCTACCCAATTCAATGTACAGTTTCTACGTCAAATGTATATACTCTTTTTTCTGGACTCTTTTTGTATCACAAACAGTACTGTATTTGTAAAACTGGTATGTCATAAATGTATAGATGTAGCAGTACTGTCTATCTGTATGTCATGTATGTCATATATGTTACGATGAATTGAAAATGGGGGACCCTGATGTAAACAAGACGAAAGTCTCTCTCTGGTCTGCATCCCCTTAACAATTGTGTGTATTGAACTGTACTGTACCCATTCTGCAATCTGTTAATAAAGTTTTCAATCAATCAATCAAACCAGGCTGCTAGTTAGTGAGTCTCACCAGCACCAGGCTGCTAGTTAGTGAGTCTCACCATCACCAGTAGTTAGTAGTTAGTTAGCTAGTTAGTGAGCCTCACCATCACCAGGCTGAAGCTTCTCCTGCTCCACCAGTTCACTCAGTAACGACGACACCTGCTGCTTTAACCTCTGGACTCCCGTCATCATGGAAGTCAAGTTCATGTTTTCTATTTGATATCTGACCTCCTTCTTCATCCCGTCTCTGTATATGAGCTCTCCTCGTAGAACTCGCTCCCGGGCCGCCATGTTGTTTCTCCTGTGTGACCACGTGACCCGCGACCTTTCAACTCCGCCTCCGCTCCGTTCGACGTGACGTCAGATCCGGTCAGAGGGGCGCGTTCAGCGGAGAAGCGTGACTCGGTGACTTGAGACTTTCGTGCACATTAGTTACATTTGTGCATAATGCAATAAATAAATAGAGCTTTTGGATGCCCTTCACAAAAGGAGCAATTAACAGTAAATTATCTTTAATGAAAATGTCAACATAAACGTTATTGATTATAAATCCTGACATATTGGCAGTGGGCGAGTGCATAATGCAGTAGCCTGCTGCCAAAACAAATACAGTTCTGTCATCAACCAAATGTAACTTTGTACTCTATTATCAAAACTAGGAGTTGACTCTGTTGACTCTGGTTTTTCTGTTCTGTTACAATAAAGAAAGCGAGGAGGGGGGGGGGAATAAATGTAAACTAGTAGTTTACATGGAACAGTTGAACTTATATTGAATACGTCATTACGTCGCAGACACCGACGTCACGTAACGGCGCGCCTGCTCAGTGATATTTATTTTACGTACTGGATAATAATAAACTATACATTTCGCAGGATGCTGCGCCACCTAAAGCTTTAATTGTTATTTATTAAGCAGAATCAAACATTTTATTAACAACTTTGAAATAGAAAAACGTCTAAATCGATCTACCAAGTTCCCGCCCAAACATGATAACCCGGAAGCTGAGCGGATGTGACGTCAGTGGACGTGGAGGCGCCGCGGAGCAGCAGCAGCTGTGGAGCTTTGTGATCTGTGTGTTCTGCGGACTTCTGTTGGTGATCAACCCGGTATGAACCCTTTCACTGCCACACGACAGAAGGTTAACCCTTTACTATCACACAACCGACGGTCGTAACCGGCTGTGTATTGTCGCAGTGAAAGGGTTAACCGGCTGCGTGTTGTTTGTGGCAGTGAAAGTGTTAACCTTCTGTGTGCCGTGTGGTAGTGAAAGGGTTAACCGGCTGCCGTGTGGCAGTGAAATTGATAACCTTCTGTGTGTTGTGTGGTAGTGAACGGGTTAACCTTCTGTGTCTCGTGTGGTAGTGAAAGGGTTAACCTTCTGTGTGCCGTGTGGTAGTGAACGGGTTAACCTTCTGTGTCTCGTGTGGTAGTGAAAGGGTTAACCTTCTGTGTGCCGTGTGGTAGTGAACGGGTTAACCTTCTGTGTCTCGTGTGGTAGTGAAAGGGTTAACCTTCTGTGTCTCGTGTGTGGCAGTGAAAGGGTTAACCGGCTGTGTATTGTCGCAGTGAAAGGGTTAACCGGCTGTGTATTGTCGCAGTGAAAGGGTTAACCGGCTGTGTATAGTGCGGCAGTGAAAGGGTTAACGTTACGTTCCATTCCATATTCCAACAGGAACTTTGCCATCATCATCATCATCTTCATCACAACACGTCTCTACAACAAGGATGGCGGCACATGAGAGCGGTGATGAGGAGGAGGCCACGGTGTCTCTGGTGGACGTCCTGCAGGAGGACGAGGAGCTGGAGAACGAGGCTTCCGCCGTGTTGGCAGGCAGCGACGCGGAGAAGTGCTCCTATCCAGAGGTGGGCTATTGATTGATTGATTGAAAATTGTATTAACAGATTGCAGAATGGGTACAGTTAACAGTACGGCTCGGCTCAATACACACAATTGTTAAGGGGATGCAGACCAGAGAAAGACTTTCGTCTTGTTTACATCAGGGTCCCCCATTTTCAATTCATCGTGACATTTATGACATACATGACATACAGGTAGACAGTACTGCTACATCTATACATTTATGACATACCAGATTTACAAATATACAGTACTGTTTGTGATACAAAAAAAGAGTCTAAAAAAGAGAGTATATACATTGCTAAGCATAGGAAGGATGATAGGAAGGATGGGAAGGGTGTTAGGATTGATTGATTGATTGATTGCAGAATGGGTACAATACAGTTCAATACTAACAACTGTTAAGAGGATGAAGACCAGAAAAATACTTTCGTCTTGTTTACATCAGGGTCCCCCATTTTCAATTCATCAAGACATTATGACATACAAGACATACAAATATATACATTATGACATACTGTACAAGACATACAGATATACGGTACTGTGTACGAAAATGAGATCATGAACCGGGGCCAGTTTCTAATTGCAGTCAGCCGTAGGTGCTCTTTGAGAGCGGTTTTGAAGGTGGGCAGTGATGGTTCATATACTAGTATCATAATAAAGTGAATCACGGCTTGATTTAACGTTGTGTAGCGTGCGGTCAGCAAAATATGACTTCCCCGTTCACCCCCTCTAGTTCAACACCTGAAACCCACCGGTGAACAGCTGACTTTTACTACTACTACTACACCACGTGACTCCTTTGTGAATGGCGTAACCATAACAACCCATGTTATCTATACCTCTCACCAACAACGGCTGTGGGTAGGGCGTTCCACATTGTTGTGGCATAATTGTGAAACGTGTTTAGTCCCGTGTTTGAGCCGAATCTGGGTTTAACATGATTTGTGGAGCTCCCTCTGGTGTTGTGATCGTGGTATTCACTGACCTTTGGGAAGTATTTTGACATGTATATGGGTATCTTAGTGGTGTAGTATATCTTGTAGACCAGGCCCATTGCAAGTTGCTGTACTCTGTCGTCTACTCTAAGCCATCCTAGGTTGTCAAAGTGGGCAGGGGTGAGGTGGGTTCTAGGGGTCAGGTCAAGTAGAAGTCTGACCAGTTTGTTTTGAGATGTTTGTAATTTTGTTTTTAGGGCCTTTGAGGTGCTTTGGTACCATGAGGTGCAAGCATAGTCGTAGTACCCTTGAATGAGTGCTCCTGCCAGAGTCTTCAGGGTATTCTTGTTTACCAGAGAGGAGATCCGGTACAAGAATAGAGTTCATTGGTTGACTTTTTTTATTACATTGGATGCCATTTTGTCACAGGAAAGATTTGCCTCTAGGATGGAACCCAGGTAGGTAATTTCATCTTTTCTTTGTCGTTATAGAAGATGAAATCTCTGTTCTGGTCACGTACACTGGTAGGTTATTGATATATATATATTTAGGGTTTACTTGGGTTCCAGACAGTTAGCCCCAGGTGATGGAGATGGTGTTTTCCTGTCTTTACATTTGGAAAGACACTAGTCTAAAAGACGCAATGTTCCACTTGACTCCCAGATGAAGGTTCATTCATTGCGGCGTCCGTAGGGTTTTCTCCGCGGTCGCTCTATCTGGCTGTGAAATTCCTACTACTACTTGGTGTAATGTTACGGTTTAGTTGTACGGTGTCAGTGGTAGTCTAGTAGTAACAGTACACAACATAGTAGTAATGTTACAGCAAGTCAGAGCGACCATGGAGCGACCACTAGTGTGGACACCACAGTGAATGTCCCTTAGTGCAACATGGTGAGTCAAACCCAAGACCGTGGCTCTGGAATAGTGTCCCATCTCCACACCAAAACACCAGGTCCACAGTCACCGGCTTAGGCTTATCAAAATAAATGGTTTGGTTTCGGTTGCCGACCGACCCTGCCGATTTAGGTGCGACCCAATTTATTTTATGTGTTAAAAAAAAGATTTTTTTCTTCTTTTTTTTACAATAAAGTTTCATTAAAATCTTAGTCAAACCTTTAGTATTATGGATATTAAACATGCTGGCAGAGTACATGCATCCATGTTGTCGTGAACATTTTAATTAAATAAAGAAATTCCCTATCCATAGTCGCCATGGGAAAAAATAAAATAAAATAAATTCCCTACCTACCCATGGCCTTAACTGACAACCAACAGGAACCAAACTATTTATTTTGTTAGGCCTTATGTAGGTTTCAATGGCTGTTATTTCAGGTGGGGTCATATTCGCTCGCATAAACTCTACTTTACTATGCAATAAAACGACCCTATATTCATAGTGTTTGATTACATCATCACCGCAGACGTCTTGGTAGGCAAATGGCGGTTAATCGCAATCGAAAGAACAGATTAGATTCAAATGTATTGTCATCATACACTTTTTTTTTTAATCCTCTTTTTCTCCACCTGATTTTCTATTTTTCTCCCCATCCCAATTTAGTCGTTATGCCAATTTCCCCCCCTCCCCTACCTGGTTGTTGTGCGCATGTTCCTCCTACTGGTCAGTACAAGGGAACCCTGAAGTCTACCACATGCTTCCTCCGACACATGTGGAGACAGCCAGTGGCTCTCTTCTCACCTGGCAGCGAGGACTCTCATTGGTGAAGTGTAACGCGTGGGAGGTCACGCTGCCTTCATCAAGTCCTGCCTCCGCTGAGCAAGCGCCCAGACCTGACCTGTAGGCGTCGCTGTCCACAACGCCAGATTACCACCCACGACTTCCCTCCCCCTAACTCAGCCAAACGAGTTAGTATGACGACCGGCCCAAGCTGCAGGGCAATGCTGACTCCGGGAGTCGAGATCGCAGCCTCTTGCATTGGTGACGAGCGCAATCTCCGCTACGCCACCCGACCGCCCATCATACAAACTTACAGTAAAACGAAAATAGGTTTGTCAATTGTCATCCAACCAGAGTGCAAATGTAACAGTAAAGTGCAATAGTAATATACAATGTACAGGTGATTAAGCTGGGTATAAAAGATATAAATTGGTACTACTGAATATTAGTGCTCGTCAGATGTATATAGTTTTAGTATTAATATGTACAGTGATACAGGTATAAAGACACTATGGTAGTAAGTCATACTGGCCAGCAGCGTAACTAGTAAGAGTAGGTAAGGGATATATGTACAGATATAGATATAGTATCTACAGATATGTAAAAATGATTATATGCAGGTATGTACAGACAGATGTGGATAGAGATATATACGGTAAGAATAAATATTAGTGCTGTCAATCGATTTAAAATATTGAATCTGATTAATCGCTTGATTGTCCATAGTTAACTTGTGATTAATCGCATTATTTTTTTTTTATCTACCTTAAACGGATACTTTTCAAGTTCCAAGTTTTAATACTCTTATGAATGAATGAATGAATGAAAAGTTTATTTTTTAACATGTAATTCTCCATTTCCTCCAAACAAATCACGGTATCTTGTTCCGTCAAACCAAACAATCATAACAACAAATTAAAAAACATAAAAAAAAAGAAAAAGGAATTATAAACAAAAGGTCAAGAGCAATGTGTTTGGTTAGCAGACATGTCCAAAAAAGGAGTAGAGGGAAGCTAAGCTTATTGATCCCTACCCCCTTACATTTATATTTGTTCTTCCATTAATTTTACTAGATATAACATAATTTAGTATATTACAATATAGAATATACTTTTACTTATATTAAAAAAAAATAAAAAAAAACTTGATTCACTTGACAGCAGTGAATATAGTACAGCACCACATAACACAATATAACATAACTTTGTTTATCCTCATTACTCATTTCTGTATTTCTCTAATGTGTATCTTTTTAGCTGCTTTTTAAAAACGTATCAACATGAGTCAACAAATGCTTGCTTTATGCAGCCATTTAACACAAAAGGATGACCCTCATGCATTGCAAATTTGCATCAAATTCAAAACAGTGATGCACAAAATAACTTAAAAGAAAATAATAATTTAAAACAATGAATAAAGTGTGCATGAGGCGGCTAGGTGGTGCAGTGGGCAAGGCGCTCGCCACCAACGCAGGAGACGCTGGGTTCGAGCCCAGCTTTCGGCGTTGCTACCAGCTTGGCTGGTCGTTCATACTAATACAATTGGCAGTGTTAGGGGGTGGGAAGCTGGTGGGTGGGGATCGGACGTTGTGGACAGCGACTCCTACAGGTCGGTTGGTGCGCCTTCGCAGTAGAATCAGGAAGCGACGGGGGCGGCGTGCCCTCCAAAGCGCAGACCCTTGCCGCTGAGAGATTGCGCTGTGCAGGTGAAAAGATGCGACGGCTGCCTCCTCAAGTACCGGAGGGGACACGTGATGCAAGGCTTCGTCCACATTGCAGCCGGCTTGTGGGAGGCATGGCCTAACAGCGTTCGAGACAGGGGAGGGTAGAATTGGACGATACGAAATTGGGGACGGGAGAAAAATTGAAAAATGGGGAGAAAAAGTAGATTAAAAAAAAAAAAAGTGTGCATGAAATAATAGGGGAAAGAAAACGTTAGCTGTTGATCCGAAACCTGGAGCGTTTCCCCCCTATTTCGGTTCAGTTGGGCATATATGAACACAGCAATCACATTCTGTTGCGGAACAAAACAAGCGGGCCGAGACCACCTAGAGAGGGTGATCTCGGCGCACTTCCAAACGAACCCGACGCGACTCGTACGCTGTGAGAATGCAATCGACTTAACAAACCGACACAATAATAATAATAATAATAATACGTCAACGTGGAGCAGCGATGAGGTACACTGCGTCGTTGATATTTGGGCAGACGATCACATTCGTCAGATGCTGGAGAACACAAGTACACTGAAGTGTACAGACAGTTTAGTGACCGAATGAGGGAAAGGGGCTTTGAAAGGTCTGTCGAACAGTGTCGCGCTGCTGCTGCTGCACGTTGTTACAGCGGAGATACAACAAGCAGAGCAGACCCTGAAATGGTGTTTGTGTTGCCGGGTGTCAGTCAGCTGTGTCCCCGCTGCCGCGCAGAAGAGCCGGGGTCTGTGGTGACGCTGCAACAGCAGCACCGTGCGGGACTCTCTCTCTCTCTCTCTCTCTCTCTCTCTCTCTCTCTCTCCGCGGTCATCAGTAAAGTCAGGGTTAGGGGGGGGACACACACACACCCCAAAATCTGACCAATGAGTGACAGTTTGCTCGCGCGTGCATTTGTTTTGGTCCGCTATTAACACAGCCGTGTGAACACAAACGAACTAAAGGACAAGTGCAACATTGTATCATTATAGTCCCTGTGTCTCCCTGAATCGGAACAAAGCAAACGAACTACAGGTGTGAAAACACCCTTACATTCACCCACACAAGGGCTGAGGACTCACACCCCCTCTCTCTCTCTCTCTCTCTCTCTCTCTCTCTCTCTCTCTCACTCACACACACACACACACACACACACACACACACACACACACACACACACACACACACACACACACACACTTTGAGTCAGAAACAAACATAGTATCAATGAGAGTATCAATAATACACCTGAGTGAAGTCTAGTTTAAAAAAAAATATATATATATATTTTCTAAAAGGTTAATCGTGAGTAAAAAAAATAGTGGCGTTAATAGAATTGTGCGTTAACGCGCTAATACCGTGTTATCTTTGACAGCCTTAATAAATATATATATATACAGCATTATTGTACATGCATGCTATCTATCATACAGAGTTAAATGGGTTATATGCAGGTGTATAAGTAGGTATATAGAAGGATTATATGCGGGTATCTTCAGACAAATATAATATATATATTAGAGGTGGGCATAGATAATTTTTTTTAATCTAGATTAATCTATCTGCAATCCTGGATTTAATCTAGATTAATCTAGATTAAAATGGCTCAAAAAAAAAAAAAAAAACTGCCGAAGGCATTCAAAATATGTGTGTTCTACCCAAATAATGACCAGAAGTAAGTCCTTACTTTTTCTTTCCTCCTTATGTTTCTCAGGCCAGGTGGCCCATTACACCATGAGCCCATCTCCCGTTTCCAAAATGCATTACAGACTGTTTGAAAAAGCTGTTTTGCTATGATAATTGGTAATGAAATATCAAAATAATGTTCAATAAGATGTACTTGTGTTTAATAAGTTGTTTTATTCAGAAGTTAACACAAATAAATAATATTACCAGTACAGTACAGTATCTAGCACACTCTCAGGAGCAAAACAGAAAGAATCATTTCAAACTTGAACTATGTGACATGGCTTGAATCAACTGCTCCAGTGGAGTTGCTCAGTGGCCAATGGTGTCAACTGTGGTTGTACTGGGCAGCTCCCAGGTGTGAATGGAACTGTGTGAATGTGAAGCAGGGCGTTCCTGAAAAAGAGCATCTGTGCTCAGCGAACCTACCCTGGGTAAATAAAGGTAAAAAAAAAAAAATGTAAAAAAAAACTTTTTTTAGATTAATGTGTTAATTATATTGTATATATATACGGTATATACAGCATGGTTATATGCAGGTATACACTGATACACAGATGATCATTAAATGACAGCTGTGGCAAATGAGCTGTGATCATTGTGCCATATCAGTAGAAAATGCGTCACACGTCATGAGAATACTACTAACATGTCCATCACCGATATGTTCGCGTGCACTGATCGTTCTCAATGATGTTGTGTGCGTGTGTGTTCTCTTGCAGGGTTATGTGAAACGACAAGCCTTGTACGCCTGCAACACCTGCACACCGAAGGGAGGCCAGGCTGCGGGCGTCTGTCTGGCCTGTTCCTACAAATGCCACGAAGGTCACGACCTCTTTGAACTCTACACTAAACGGTGAGAACCCGGGAGGTCGCCGGTACTCGTATTGGATATCGGTCCGATTGATACCGGGCTAAAAATAGGATAGTGGTGTCTTGAGAAGTTGTCCCGATACTAAAGTCCGATACCAAGAACAGGGTTCGCACAAGGTCCTCTGAGTGATGAAATAGATGAGCAGTTTTTAATTATGGAGGTAGGGCTGGGCGATATGGCAAAAAATCATATCGCGATAACGATATGATAATGTTATCATATTTCTCGATATCGATAATTATCGAAAGTATAATTTTTTTTTTTTTTTTTTAAGACAACATATGTATGTTTATTTTGCAGCAATTCTTTGTCGTTGCCACCATCTTTAGTGTTACAGCCCCTCACACTCCAGTTCTCAGGCTGCAGCTGGTTTAAAAGCTAAAGTAAACCGGCTTCTCTGCTGGCTGTGGCTCCAGGGGAGTTGAACAGTTCTGGCTCTGCTAGTTTATTTTCGATTTTTTGGCGCTTTTTTGGTGGACAAACCACCGCACATGTGCACCGTGACTCGCGACTGGAGACTAACTCTGCTAGCACACATAGCCTACTGTGTACAGACGGTTTCAAACTGTATTTTAAATTAGAAAGCAAACAAAATAAATGGACAAGAGAAAAATAAATCTCAATTTGGTCAGTATTGTCATTTGGACAAGCAAAGCCATTACTTTAAGTTGCAGGCAAGAAAGACAAGTCTGTCCACTGTCTCTGGTTTTAAAACTGCCCTATTGCAGGTCACACAAAAAAAAAAATTATCGATTATTAAAATATATCGCGATATTTATCGTTATCGTTATATCGCCCAGCCCTATATGGAGGGTTTTGAATTCCAAATTGTAGGACCTCTGACTCTTATACTCTCTCATCAGAACAGCTACACGTTCACGGTTCACCCTCTCCTCTCATTAAAACCCATCCCGGGAGGCGGGGACAAATGAGGAAACAGGAAGCCATAGGGTCTATGTGAAACGTAGTCTCGTTTGAGAATTAAGCTACCAGTTGTTTCCGCAATGGTCTCATTTGTTTACTGTAACTGCTAACCAACTAATCTGACGATGACAAAAAACGGAAAGGTTTGCCACGATATCTCTCCTCTACATTGTCAGTACTCCTCTGTGAAACTGTCTGTGGTGAGTGAGTGATTTTACCATTAACACTTTGACTGCCTAAAAACACTTAAACACGTCATTCCCGGCCATGCTCAAGTTGCCGAAGACGCTTTACAGCGTCTTTGATATCAATATTTCAAAAATCTGGGACCGGATTCATATTTCCCCTCCGCTGGCCTGAGATCCACCAGGAGGACCCACTGAGCTCTCTGGCGGTTCAGGAGCGCCATCTGGTGGCAGATCGGCGCAATCGCTTAACAGGAAGTGCCATAGAGGTTGTGCTGGACGGCCGTATTACTTCCGGGCACTCGCTATAGGTCCCGGCATTCTAGCTCGTCACAATACACAGCGATCGATTGCCAATAACTCGATAAACAACATGATTTGGACGTATATACCATTATACAAGCTGGAGATGGACCGGGTAAATCTACATCCCATAATGATAAAATTTCTACTCTACGATGATCGCCCAACGGCGCGCCGAGACTGGGGTGAGTTTTAGCGTGTAAAGTTACCGTCTTCGATACTAACTGCTATTATCAACATTTGACCCACATTAGATGATTGGTATAACGCTGCCCACGGAATTATAAACGCCCCCCTAGCCCATCCGGTCAACATCAGATGACGTGTAGTAACTTCTAGAAGTACGTCTAGTTGGAATTTTTTATATCGCGCTGATTGCCATAAAACTGTATTGCATCAACAATATAATGTATTTGGGGCTATAGATCACGTTCTGGAGAAAGCTGCAGAAAGAGATGAAAACATACTTATACATTAGACCATACTTTACTATGAATATGTGAATGAAAAAGTTTAACGTTGCTACACAATGAACAATACATATAGGACTTTGAATGGGCCCTAATAATGGCAATGTAGCAATAGAATTTAAAAAGTTATAGCCCTGCAAAGAAGGGGACTTTCTCTATAGACAAATAGAGCCGGCAACCTACGGTTGATAATGAATTTAACCCATGGCAGCCAAAGTGTTAACATACTTTTCTGTTTATAAAATCTGAAACGGTTTTCTTTGTGCCCCCCCCCCCCCCCCCCCCCCCCTTCCATAGGAATTTCCGTTGCGACTGTGGAAACAGCAAGTTCGGAGAGATGGAGTGCAAGCTATATTCAGTAGGTTTTTATATTCAGTAGGTTTCTATATTCAGTAGGTTTTTATATTCAGTAGGTTTTTATATTCAGTAGGTTTCTATATCCAGTAGGTTTCTATATCCAGTAGGTTTCTATATCCAGTAGGTTTCTATATCCAGTAGGTTTCTATATCCAGTATGTTTCTCTGTGGCACTAGAGAAGCTGGTATTAGTTTAGTAACACTTTGGAGTTGACAACTTAACAGTTTGTTCTTCTTATTTCTTTGTTGCAGGCAAAGGATCGGGTGAACAGTGAAAACAAATACAGCCACAACTTCTTCGGTCTGTACTGCACTTGTAACAGAACGTATCCCGACCCAGAGGATCACGTAAGACTGTCTCCTGTACACATAAACAAACAAACAAACATAAACAAGCATGAATCTGCACCCTTTTTGTGATGGGCCCCACCAGCCTCTCCCTCTCCTCCTCTCTCTCCTCTCCCTCTCCTCCCCTCCTCTCTCCCCTCTCCTCCTCTCCCTCTCCTCCCCTCCTCTCTCTCCATATCCTCATCTCCCTCTCCTCCTCTCTCTCCCCTCTCCCTCTCCTCCCATCCTCTCTCTCCTCCTCTCTCTCCCCTCATCTCCCTCTCCTCTCCTCTCCTCCTCTCTCCCCTCTCTCCCCTCTTCTCACTCTCCTCATCTCTCTCTCCCTCTCCTCCCTCTCCTCATCTCTCTCCCCTCCTCTCTCCCCTCCTCTCCCTCTCATCTCTCTCCCCTCCTCTCCCTCTCCTCTCTCTCTCCCCACCAGCCTCCTCATCTCCTCATTTTGCTTTGTAAAGTAAGCATGTCTACAACATAATTTACCAACCTGCTGCCAGGCCAGAACTAGGTGACCTGGCAGGTTACTGGTGAACTTGGAGGAAGCCCTAACGTTGGCCTGGCTGCCGTGGTAACGTGTTGCTTGTGTTCTGCAGGTGGAGGACGAGATGATTCAGTGTGTCGTCTGCGAGGACTGGTTTCACGGCAGGGTGAGTTCTTCTCTATGGTCTTTGTTTTCATTTAACCTCTTAACTCTTTGGACGCCACTGACTTGAGCATCATTTGTTCCTACCACGCCAACGGGGGGGGGGGGGGGGGGGGGGGGGGGTTTGATGCTTTGGTCGCCAGTAACGGCATTAGTTTTGAACACCACACACGCTGATCAGCTGGATCGATATGAAAACATTGTAGGATCAAGGTGGAATTGACGTCAGATAGTCCTTACCTTTGTTCGGGGTTATTCCAAAAAGAATATTCCAATTGTCTGATTGTGATTTCCAGTATTGATGTCCATCTGGTCCCGGACATAATTTGGCACAATTTATGGATTGAGTGTGCTAGATGCGGTTCGAAGTGGTCGGATGAAGCGATTTACTTGGCTCCGTCTAAATTCTGCGCCCGGAGGGGTTTAGATGTAACGCACAGTCTGGAACAGGGTTTACTGCACTCTCGATACTGCCACCTAGCAGGATCTGGCCGGTACTGCACCCTTGGGTCCCAGTATGCCTTTTAACGCTAACATATACGTCCGTGACACTGAATAGACTATTAAAATAGAAAAAAAGGTGTACGTGATTGGTGTTCAGCGGTTGTCGAGCAAACACGTATATATACGTGGGCGGCGCAGATTGAGTTAAGAGGTTAACTTAACTGTTTAACATGTGAGTCAGGATTGTGGACTTCAGGAGGTCGGGGGTCAAGGACTACAGCCCCCTCAGCATCGACGGGGCACCGGTTGAGAGAGTCAACAGCTTCAAGTACCTCGGAGCCCACATATCCGAGGACTTGAAATGGACCATACACATTAACAGTGTGGTGAAGAAGGCACGACAACGCCTCTACTTCCTCAGGCGCCTAAGGAAGTTCCAAGTCAGCCAGAAGATCCTTAAGAACTTCTACTCATGTACAATAGAGAGCATCTTGACCGGCAACATCACCTCCTGGTTTGGGAATAGCACTGCAAAAGACCAAAGCAGACTACAAAGAGTGACACGTTCAGCCGAACGCACAATTGGAGGGGGGCTCCCCACCCTCCAGAACATTTACTACAAGCGTTGCAAGGGGAAGGCTAAGAGAATTATTAAGGACTCGAGCCACCCGAACAACTGCCTCTTTGAACTGCTGCCGTCAGGCAAGCGATACAGGAGTCTCAAGGCGAGCACAGAAAGACTCAGAAGTAGCTTCTATCCCCAGGCCATCAGGCTGCTAAACGAACAATGAATGAACACTACACAACAACAACCACCAAACACACATAGCACACACATCCACACGCACACACTCACTTTAAACAAACACACTGTAGCACCCACTACACACACTTTATAGCACACACCCACTTTAAACAAACACACTGTAGCACCCACTCCCCACACTTTATATTTATGGATGAAGGATCGCACTACAACTCGTACACCTTACTGTAAATTGTACCTAAAATTGTACCTCATCCCATTTCTGCTTTGCACTAGATAGTACTGTACATTAGTACACTGCATAGTATTGTGTATTGTATATTATATGGTAACTCAGAACATTGTACATATGTCTATACCGAACAACTGTGACCTCATTTTCTTCTTCTAAATTCATGCTATATTATGTTATTATGTTATTTGATACTATCTTGTCTAGCACAGTCTCTGGAGCGTAACAGTAAGAAGCATTTTGTATGAAAGTATTCTGTACTTCTGTATGACAACTATTAAAGAACTTGAACTTGAACTTGAACTTGAAATGGGTTTGAAAACACGACTACATAGTCAGGGGCTTCTCTGTTTCATACAGCAGTCAGGTTCGCTCGGTCAGGTTCGCTCGGTCAGGTTAGCTGAGTCAGGTTAGCTCGGTCAGGTTAGCTCAGTCAGGTTAGCTCAGTCAGGTTAGCTCAGTCAGGTTAGCTCAGTCAGGTTAGCTCAGTCAGGTTAGCTCAGTTAGCTCAGTCAGGTTAGCTCAGTCAGGTTAGCTCAGTCAGGTTAGCTGAGTCAGGTTAGCCCGGTCAGGTTAGCTGAGTCAGGTTAGCTCAGTCAGGTTAGCTCAGTCAGGTTAGCTCAGTCAGGTTAGCTCAGTCAGGTTAGCTCAGTCAGGTTAGCTCAGTTAGCTCAGTCAGGTTAGCTCAGTCAGGTTAGCTCAGTCAGGTTAGCTGAGTCAGGTTAGCCCGGTCAGGTTAGCTGAGTCAGGTTAGCTCGGTCAGGTTAGCTCGGTCAGATTAGCTTAGTTAGCTCAGTCAGGTTAGCTGGGTCAGGTTCGCTCGGTCAGGTTAGCTGAGTCAGGTTAGCTCAGTCAGGTTCGCTCGGTCAGGTTAGCTCGGTCAGATTAGCTTAGTTAGCTCATTCAGGTTAGCTGAGTCAGGTTCCTCTCTCTCTCTCTCTCTCTCTCTCTCGGTCAGGTTAGCTGAGTCAGGTTAGCTCAGTCAGGTTCGCTCGGTCAGGTTAGCTCGGTCAGATTAGCTTAGTTAGCTCAGTCAGGTTAGCTGAGTCAGGTTAGCTCGGTTTGATTGATTGAAAAGTTTATTAACAGATTGCAGAATGGGTACAGTACAGCTCAATACATACAATTGTTAAGAGGATGCAGACCTGAGAAAGACTTTCGTCTTGTTTCCATCAGGGTCCCCCATTTTCAATTCATCATATGACACACGACATACAGATAGACAGTACTGCTACATCTATACATTTATGACATACCAGATTTTCAAATACAGTACTGTTTGTGATACTAAAAAAATCCAGAAAAAGAGTGTATATACATTTGACATAGAAACTGTGCATTGGGGGAGGTTGGGTAGGTGGGGTGGGGCTGTACATTAGGGGGGGGGGGCACTGTACATTGGAATACTGACATACATTTGACATAGAAACTGTACATTGGAGGAGGTTGGGTAGGTGGGGTGGGGTTGGGTGGGGCTGTACATTGGAGGTGGGGGGGGGGGGGGGGGGGGTTGGGTACATTGGAATACTGACAAAGCCATGCTTGGTCTTTATTGTACAACTGGGTTAGGACATTTGTAGGGGCCAGTTTTGAATTGCAGTCTCCCGTAGGTGTTCTTTGAGAGTGTTTTTGAAGGTGGGTAGTGATTCACATTCCTTTACAGCTTTGGGTAGGCCGTTCCACATTGTTGTGGCATAATTGCGAAACGTGTTTAGTCCCTTGTTTGAGCCGAATCTGGGTTTTACATGATTTGTGGAGCTCCCTCTGGTGTTGTGATCGTGAGGTCAGGTTCGCTCGGTCATGTTAGCTGAGTCAGGTTAGCTCAGTCAGGTTAGCTGAGTCAGGTTAGCTCAGTCAGGTTAGCTCAGTCAGGTTAGCTGAGTCAGGTTAGCTCAGTCAGGTTAGCTCAGTCAGGTTAGCTCAGTCAGGTTAGCTCAGTCAGGTTAGCTCAGTTAGGTTAGCTCAGTTAGGTTAGCTCAGTCAGGTTAGCTGAGTCAGGTTAGCCCGGTCAGGTTAGCTCAGTCAGGTTAGCTCAGTCAGGTTAGCTCAGTCAGGTTAGCTCAGTTAGCTCAGTCAGGTTAGCTCGGTCAGGTCAGTCAGGTTAGCTCAGTCAGGTTAGCTCGGTCAGGTTAGCTCAGTTAGCTCAGTCAGGTCAGGTTAGCTCGGTCAGGTTAGCTCAGTCAGGTTAGCTGAGTTAGCTCAGTCAGGTTAGCTCAGTCAGGTTAGCTCGGTCAGGTTAGCTCAGTCAGGTTAGCTCAGTCAGGTTAGCTCAGTTAGGTTAGCTCAGTTAGGTTAGCTCAGTCAGGTTAGCTGAGTTAGGTTAGCCCGGTCAGGTTAGCTCAGTCAGCTTAGCTCAGTCAGGTTAGCTCAGTTAGCTCAGTCAGGTTAGCTCGGTCAGGTCAGTCAGGTTAGCTCAGTCAGGTTAGCTCGGTCAGGTTAGCTCAGTTAGCTCAGTCAGGTCAGGTTAGCTCGGTCAGGTTAGCTCAGTCAGGTTAGCTGAGTTAGCTCAGTCAGGTTAGCTCAGTCAGGTTAGCTCAGTTAGCTCAGTCAGGTTAGCTCGGTGAGGTTAGCTCGGTCAGGTTAGCTGAGTCAGGTTAGCTCAGTCAGGTTAGCTGAGTCAGGTTAGCTCAGGTTAGCTCGGTCAGGTCAGTCAGGTTAGCTCAGTCAGGTTAGCTCAGTCAGGTTAGCTCAGTCAGGTTAGCTCAGTCAGGTTAGCTCAGCCAGGTTAGCTCAGTTAGCTGAGTCAGGTTAGCTCAGTCAGGTTAGCTCGGCCAGGTTAGCTGAGTCAGGTTAGCTCAGTCAGGTTAGCTTAGTTAGCTCAGTCAGGTTAGCTGAGTCAGGTTAGCTCAGTCAGGTTAGCTCAGTTAGCTCAGTCAGGTTAGCTCAGTCAGGTTAGCTCAGTTAGCTCAGTTAGGTTAGCTCAGTCAGGTTAGCTCAGTCAGGTTAGCTCAGTTAGCTCAGTCAGGTTAGCTCAGTTAGGTTAGCTCAGTCAGGTTAGCTCACTCAGGTTAGCTCAGTCAGGTTAGCTCAGTCAGGTTAGCTCAGTTAGCTCACTCAGGTTAGCTCAGTCAGGTTAGCTCAGTTAGCTCAGTCAGGTTAGCTCAGTTAGCTCAGTCAGGTTAGCTCAGTTAGCTCACTCAGGTTAGCTCAGTTAGCTCAGTCAGGTTAGCTCAGTCAGGTTAGCTCAGTCAGGTTAGCTCAGTCAGGTTAGCTCAGTTAGCTCAGTCAGGTTAGCTCAGTCAGGTTAGCTCAGTCAGGTTAGCTCGGTCAGGTTAGCTCAGTTAGCTCAGTCAGGTTAGCTCAGTCAGGTTAGCTCAGTTAGCTCAGTCAGGTTAGCTCAGTCAGGTTAGCTCAGTTAGCTCAGTCAGGTTAGCTCAGTCAGGTTAGCTCAGTTAGCTCAGCTCAGTCAGGTTAGCTCAGTCAGGTTAGCTCGGTCAGGTTAGCTCAGTCAGGTTAGCTCAGTCAGGTTAGCTCAGTCAGGTTAGCTCGGTCAGGTTAGCTCGGTCAGGTTAGCTGAGTGAGGTTAGCTGAGTCAGGTTAGCTGAGTCAGGTTAGCTGAGTCAGGTTAGCTGAGTCAGGTTAGCTGAGTCAGGTTAGCTGAATCAGGTTAGCTGAGTCAGGTTAGCTGAGTCAGGTTAGCTGAGTCAGGTTAGCTCAGTCAGGTTAGCTGAGTCAGGTTAGCTGAGTCAGGTTAGCTCGGTCAGGTTAGCTCAGTCAGGTTCGCTCGGTCAGGTTAGCTCAGTCAGGTTAGCTCAGTCAGGTTAGCTCGGTCAGGTTAGCTGAGTGAGGTTAGCTGAGTCAGGTTAGCTCAGTCAGGTTAGCTGAGTCAGGTTAGCTGAGTCAGGTTAGCTGAGTCAGGTTAGCTGAATCAGGTTAGCTGAGTCAGGTTAGCTGAGTCAGGTTAGCTGAGTCAGGTTAGCTGAGTCAGGTTAGCTGAGTCAGGTTAGCTCAGTCAGGTTAGCTGAGTCAGGTTAGCTGAGTCAGGTTAGCTCGGTCAGGTTAGCTCAGTCAGGTTAGCTCAGTCAGGTTCGCTTGGTCAGGTTAGCTGAGTCAGGTTAGCTGAGTCAGGTTAGCTGAGTCAGGTTAGCTCAGTCAGGTTAGCCCGGTCAGGTTAGCCCGGTCAGGTCAGGTTAGCCCGGTCAGGTTAGCCCGGTCAGGTCAGGTTAGCTGAGTCAGGTTAGCTCGGTCAGGTTAGCTCGGTCAGGTTAGCTCAGTCAGGTTAGCTCGGTCAGGTTAGCTGAGTGAGGTTAGCTGAGTCAGGTTAGCTCAGTCAGGTTAGCTCAGTCAGGTTAGCTCAGTCAGGTTAGCTCAGTTAGCTCAGTCAGGTTAGCTCAGTTAGGTTAGCTCAGTCAGGTTAGCTCACTCAGGTTAGCTCAGTCAGGTTAGCTCAGTTAGCTCAGTCAGGTTAGCTCAGTTAGCTCACTCAGGTTAGCTCAGTCAGGTTAGCTCAGTTAGCTCAGTCAGGTTAGCTCAGTTAGCTCAGTCAGGTTAGCTCAGTTAGCTCACTCAGGTTAGCTCAGTCAGGTTAGCTCAGTTAGCTCAGTCAGGTTAGCTCAGTCAGGTTAGCTCGGTCAGGTTAGCTCAGTTAGCTCAGTCAGGTTAGCTCAGTCAGGTTAGCTCAGTCAGGTTAGCTCAGTTAGCTCAGTCAGGTTAGCTCAGTCAGGTTAGCTCAGTCAGGTTAGCTCAGTTAGCTCAGTCAGGTTAGCTCAGTCAGGTTAGCTCGGTCAGGTTAGCTCGGTCAGGTTAGCTCGGTCAGGTTAGCTCAGTCAGGTTAGCTCAGTCAGGTTAGCTCGGTCAGGTTAGCTGAGTGAGGTTAGCTGAGTCAGGTTAGCTCAGTCAGGTTAGCTGAGTCAGGTTAGCTCAGTCAGGTTAGCTCAGTCAGGTTAGCTGAGTCAGGTTAGCTGAGTCAGGTTAGCTTGGTCAGATTAGCTCAGTCAGGTTAGCTCAGTCAGGTTAGCTCTTCAGGTTAGCTCAGTTAGCTGAGTCAGGTTAGCTCAGTCAGGTTAGCTCAGTCAGGTTAGCCCGGTCAGGTTAGCTCAGTCAGGTTAGTCAGGTCAGGTTAGCTCAGTCAGGTTAGTCAGGTCAGGTTAGCTCAGTCAGGTTAGCTTGGTCAGGTTAGCCAGGTCAGGTTAGCCCGGTCAGGTTAGTCAGGTCAGGTTAGCCCGGTCAGGTTAGTCCGGTCAGGTCAGGTTAGCTCAGTCAGGTCAGGTTAGCTCAGTTAGGTTAGCCCGGTCAGGTTAGTCCGGTCAGGTCAGGTTAGCTCAGTCAGGTCAGGTTAGCTCAGTTAGGTTAGCCCGGTCAGGTTAGTCCGGTCAGGTCAGGTTAGCTCAGTCAGGTCAGGTTAGCTCAGTTAGGTTAGTCGGGTCAGGTTAGTCCGGTCAGGTCAGGTTAGCCCGGTCAGGTTAGCTAGTTCTAACTCCAGTGTTGTTGCTCCTGCAGCACCTGGGCTGCCCGGTGCCGGACTGCGTGGAGCTGCAGGAGATGGTGTGCGAGTCCTGCATGAGCAGAAACCCCCTCCTGTGGACCTACGCCCCCCATCTGGCAGGTAAGACTCCACCCAGACCAAGAACCATGTTACCTTCATGGCCGAGGCACATTCGATCAATATCTGTGAACATGGGCTGCTCTCTCTCCCCTAAAGCCAGAATCCAGAGAAGTAAGAATCAAACTTGTGATGTCTGTGATGTAGGGGCTCAGGTAGAGCGGTCGTCTGGTAATCCGGAGGTTCCCGGTTTGGTTCCAGCTCCTCCCGGGCAGCCTGTCGAAGTGTCCTTGAGCGAGACACTTAACCCCCTTAACTGCTCCCGGTGAGCAGGTCAGCACCTTGCATGGTCGCCTCCGCCGTCGGTGTGTGAATGTGTGAGTGAACGGGTGAATGTGAGGCACAAAATTGTAAAGCGCTTTGGATAAAAGCTGCTATATAAATGTAGTCCATTATGTTATCAAATGGTAAATGGCTGCATTTATACAACAGCTTTTATCCAAAGCGCTTTACAATTTGTTCCTCACATTTGACCCATTCATTCACACCGACGGCGGAGGCGACCATGCAAGGTGCCGACCTGCTCACCTGGAGCAGTTAGGGGGGTTAAGTGTCTCGCTCAAGGACACATCGACACGCTGCCCGGGAGGAGCGGGAATCAAACCGGGAACCTCCGGATTACCAGACGAGCGCTCTACCTCCCGAGCTGCTGTCTCCATAGACTGAATGAATGGATGATTCATATCCATTGGTCCATAAGCTGCTCCCCACATGTCCAGCCGGACACCAAAGATAAGGCTGCGGTCTGACTGCTGAGGTGTTCCGTTGTGATATCAAATCCACACTGTGTGAACTTAAAAGTGACCATGTGTAATAGTGGCGCCTGGTGGCCAAGGGTGGTACTGTCACTGTGTTTTCGATACATTTCCCAGGAGCCTCTTGGCTCCGTCTTATCCATGTCCTTTCTTTCTCCACATGCAGACTTTCTGCAGAGACAATTCTTGGTTTCTTAGTGCTCAAGGTGTCTGCACATTTCTTTCCTTTATAAATGGTAAATGGCTGCATTTATATAACAGCTTTTATCCAAAGCGCTTTACAATTTTGTTCCTCACATTTTACCCGTTCACTCACACATTCACACACCATGGAGGCAACCATGCAAGGTGCTGACCTGCTCACCTGGAGCAATTAGGGGTTAAGTGTCTTGCTCAAGGACACTTCGACACGCTGCCTGGGAGGAGCGGGAATCAAACCAGGAACCTCCGGATTACCAGACAAAGACGTGAGTGAGGAAGACGTGAGGGAGGAAGACGTGAGGGAGGAAGACGTGAGGAAGACGTGAGGGAGGAAGACGTGAGGGAGGAAGACGTGAAGGAGGAAGACGTGAGGGAGGAAGACGTGAGGGAGGAAGACGTGAGGAAGACGTGAGGGGGGAAGACCTGAGGGAGGAAGACGTGAGGGGGGAAGACGTGAGGGGGGAAGACGTGAGGGAGGAAGACGTGAGGGGGGAAGACGTGAGGGGGGAAGACGTGAGGGAGGAAGACGTGAGGGAGGAAGACGTGAGTGAGGAAGACGTGAGGGGGGAAGACGTGAGGGAGGAAGACGTGAGGGAGGAAGACATGAGGGAGGAAGATCATTTGAGGCTAGGATCAAGGGTACCCTACAGCACAGCACACGCGTCAGCGCTACACGGTACTGGTTGGGAGAGAATGTACGAAGGCAAATAAGAGCAATCTCTTTTTATAAATGCATAATACAATTTTATAAATTCCCGAAATGGAGTCAACAGAGATTTAGATCTTTTGTGTGTTTTGTCTTCATGTCCATCCAGTGCCCGGTGCGACCAAAGCCAGCCCCTGCAAAGCAGAAGGGGAGGAGAAGAAAGAGGAGGAGACGGAGGTGAAGAAAGAGGAGGAGACGGAGGAGAAGAAAGAGGAGGAGAAGAGAGCAGGAGCAGAGGAGGCTTCCACTAGTCTCAGCAGCGGAGAAGAGATGGTATTATCATGTTATTATCCTACTGAGTCATGGTATTATCATGTTATTATCCTACTGAGTCATGGTATTATCATGTTATTATCCTACTGAGTCATGGTATTATCATGTTATTATCCTACTGAGTCATGGTATTATCATGGTATTATCCTACTGAGTCATGGTATTATCATGGTATTATCATGGTATTATCATGTTATTATCCTACTGAGTCATGGTATTATCATGTTATTATCCTACTGAGTCATGGTATTATCATGGTATTATCCTACTAAGTCATGGTATTATCATGGTATTATCATGGTATTATCATGTTATTATCCTACTGAGTCATGGTATTATCATGTTATCCTACTGAGTCATGGTATTATCATGTTATTATCCTACTGAGTCATGGTATTATCATGGTATTATCCTACTGAGTCATGGTATTATCATGTTATTATCCTACTGAGTCATGGTATTATCATGTTATTATCCTACTGAGTCATGGTATTATCATGTTATTATCCTACTGAGTCATGGTATTATCATGTTATTATCCTACTGAGTCATGGTATTGTCATGTTATTATCCTACTGAGTCATGGTATTATCATGTTATTATCCTACTGAGTCATGGTATTATCATGTTATTATCCTACTGAGTCATGGTATTGTCATGTTATTATCCTACTGAGTCATGGTATTATCATGTTATTATCCTACTGAGTCATGGTATTATCATGTTATTATCCTACTGAGTCATGGTATTATCATGTTATCCTACTGAGTCATGGTATTATCATGTTATTATCCTACTGAGTCATGGTATTATCATGTTATTATCCTACTGAGTCATGGTATTATCATGTTATTATCCTACTGAGTCATGGTATTATCATGTTATTATCATGTTATTATCCTACTGAGTCATGGTATTATCATGTTATTATCATGTTATTATCCTACTGAGTCATGGTATTATCATGTTATTATCCTACTGAGTCATGGTATTATCATGTTATTATCATGTTATTATCCTACTGAGTCATGGTATTATCATGTTATTATCCTACTGAGTCATGGTATTATCATGTTATTATCCTACTGAGTCATGGTATTATCATGTTATTATCCTACTGAGTCATGGTATTATCATGGTATCCTACTGAGTCATGGTATTATCATGTTATTATCATGTTATTATCCTACTGAGTCATGTTATTATCATGTTATTATCCTACTGAGTCATGGTATTATCATGTTATTCTACTGAGTCATGGTATTATCATGTTATTATCCTACTGAGTCATGGTATTATCATGGTATTATCATGTTATTATCCTACTGAGTCATGTTATTATCCTACTGAGTCATGGTATTATCATGTTATTATCCTACTGAGTCATGGTATTATCATGGTATTATCCTACTGAGTCATGGTATTATCATGTTATTATCCTACTGAGTCATGGTATTATCATGGTATTATCATACTGAGTCATGGTATTATCATGTTATTATCCTACTGAGTCATGGTATTATCATGTTATTATCCTACTGAGTCATGGTATTATCATGGTATTATCCTACTGAGTCATGGTATTATCATGGTATTATCCTACTGAGTCAAGTTCAAGTTCTTTAATAGTTGTCATACAGAAGTACAGAATACTTTCATACAAAATGCTTCTTACTGTTACGCTCCAGAGACTGTGCTAGACAAGATAGTATCAAATAACATAATAACATAATATAGCATGAATTTAGAAGAAGAAAATGAGGTCACAGTGTTCGGTATAGACATATGTACAATGTTCTGAGTTACCATATAATATACAATACACAATACTATGCAGTGTACTAATGTACAGTACTATCTAGTGCAAAGCAGAAATGGGATGAGGTACAATTTTAGGTACAATTTACAGTAAGGTGTACGAGTTGTAGTGCAATCCTTCATCCATAAGTATAAAGTGTGGGGAGTGGGTGCTACAGTGTGTTTGTTTAAAGTGGGTGTGTGCTATAAGTGTGTGGAGTGGGTGCTACAGTGTGTTTGTTTAAAGTGAGTGTGTGCGTGTGGATGTGTGTGCTATGTGCGTTTGGTGGTTGTTGTTGTGTAGTGTTCATTCATTGTTCGTTTAGCAGCCTGATGGCCTGGGGATAGAAGCTTCTTCTGAGTCTTTCTGTGCTCGCCTTGAGACTCCTGTATCGCTTGCCTGACCGCAGCAGTTCAAAGAGGCAGTTGTTCGGGTGACTGGAGTCTTTAATGATTCTCTTAGCCTTGCCCTTGCAACGCTTGTAGTAAATGTTCTGGAGGGTGGGGAGCCCCCCTCCAATTGTGCGTTCGGCTGAACGTGTCACTCTTTGTAGTCTGCTTTGGTCTTGTGCAGTGCTATTCCCAAACCAGGAGGTGATGTTGCCGGTCAAGATGCTCTCTATTGTACATGAGTAGAAGTTCTTAAGGATCTTCTGGCTGACTTGGAACTTCCTTAGGCGCCTGAGGAAGTAGAGGCGTTGTCGTGCCTTCTTCACAACACTGTTAATGTGTGTGGTCCATGTCAAGTCCTCGGATATGTAGGCTCCGAGGTACTTAAAGCTGTTGACTCTCTCAACCGGTGCCCCGTCGATGCTGAGGGGGCTGTAGTCCTTGACCCCCGACCTCCTGAAGTCCACAATCATCTCCTTTGTTTTGCTGACGTTCAGGGAGAGGCTGTTTTCCTGGCACCATCCCGCCAGGACCTTGACCTCTTCCAGGTAGGCCCTCTCGTCGTTGGCAGAGATCAGGCCCACCACCACTGTGTCGTCAGCAAATTTGACGATTGTATTGCTACTCCGCTGAGCCACACAGTCGTGTGTGTACAGGGAGTAGAGGAGGGGACTCAGAACACAGCCCTGGGGGGCCCCTATGTTGAGGGTGATGGATGAGGAGGTGCAGTTGCCTGCTCTCACCACCTGGGGTCTGCCAGTCAGGAAGTCCAAGACCCACTGGCAGAGGTCATAGCCCAAGCCCAGGTCCCTGAGCTTGGCTATGAGTATGGAGGGGACTATGGTATTGAATGCCGAGCTGTAGTCGATGAATAGCATTCATGGTATTATCATGTTATTATCCTACTGAGTCATGGTATTATCATGTTATTATCCTACTGAGTCATGGTATTATCATGTTATTATCCTACTGAGTCATGGTATTATCATGGTATTATACTACTGGGTCATGGTATTATCATGGTATTATCCTACTGAGTCATGGTATTATCATGGTATTATCCTGTTATTATCCTACTGAGTCATGGTATTATCATGTTATTATCCTACTGAGTCATGGTATTATCATGTTATTATCCTACTGAGTCATGGTATTATCATGTTATTATCCTACTGAGTCATGGTATTATCATGGTATTATCCTACTGAGTCATGGTATTATCATGGTATTATCCTACTGAGTCATGGTATTATCATGGTATTATCCTACTGAGTCATGGTATTATCATGTTATTATCCTACTGAGTCATGGTATTATCATGTTATTATCCTACTGAGTCATGGTATTATCATGTTATTATCCTACTGAGTCATGGTATTATCATGGTATTATCCTACTGAGTCATGGTATTATCATGGTATTATCTTACTGAGTCATGGTATTATCATGGTATTATCCTACTGAGTCATGGTATTATCATGTTATTATCCTACTGAGTCATGGTATTATCATGGTATTATCCTACTGAGTCATGGTATTATCATGGTATTATCCTACTGAGTCATGGTATTATCATGGTATTATCCTACTGAGTCATGGTATTATCATGTTATTATCCTACTGAGTCATGGTATTATCATGTTATTATCCTACTGAGTCATGGTATTATCATGTTATTATCCTACTGAGTCATGGTATTATCATGGTATTATCCTACTGAGTCATGGTATTATCATGGTATTATCCTACTGAGTCATGGTATTATCATGTTATTATCCTACTGAGTCATGGTATTATCATGGTATTATCCTACTGAGTCATGGTATTATCATGGTATTATCCTACTGAGTCATGGTATTATCATGTTATTATCCTACTGAGTCATGGTATTATCATGGTATTATCCTACTGAGTCATGGTGGAGCTCTGTATTGAAGAGATGGTATTAATCTAAGGCTGAGACCACTCATCGATTTATCGATAACTGCAGGAAATCATGTAGCATGTGTAAAAAAAAAAAAAAGACAAGTAATAATAATAATATTATTTATAAATAATACTATTTCTTCATGATAATATTTTCTGTCTAATGTCCCTCAATACATTTGAATGGGACTTCAGGGTAGACAGTGGGCTGTACATTGGTCTGAATCCAGAGGCTGGAGACGACGCGAGTAGAACGGCTCTTCTGAGGTCCAGTCTTCCCTCCCTCTCAGGCGAAGGCGAGCGACGCGTCGGGCTGTAAAAGAACACGGCGGGAGATGATGGAGGCGCCCCCTGGCTGCAGGCTGAGGGAGCTGCAGGCCCTCGGTCAGCAGCGAGGGCAGACCGGCGCCGTGTTCTGGCCCCACGCCTGGCGCAGCGAGCTCTGCTCTTGTGTCTCCTGCCAGGTAAACAACTAATCAAATCACATGTATTTGTAAGGCCCGACGACACACGTTAATGTGTGTGTGTGTGGATATGGTGCGTTTGTCTATGCCTGGGTCTTCTAATCTGTCACGATGTGCTCTGTCCTTGTGCCCACGACTGTATTGGGCCCTGTATCCCTGTCGTATGTTCTGTGTGCTTTTGTTTGTGTTTTTATTCTAATGTTATTTATCTTGATTTTATTCTGTTTGTATTGCTAACCCTTTTTCACACAGGATTTTTGCCTGTACCTTCTGGCAGGGGGACTAGCCTTTTGGCAAAAATTGGGTGCATTTACATTTGTAAAATGTTTTATTAATGTACGCTGTCCCCCTTGAACAAATAAAGTAAACCTAAACCTAATGTCCCCATGGGCCGGACACGTCTTCTTTAACACTATGGCGTCCGTCCACGTATATATACGTGTTTCGAAAAAGAGCGTTGTGGACCAGAGCCACGAGTATATACGTGACGAGTTGTTATTGTTTTATTCCATATTTATAACGCTTCTTAGGTACCCGCTCCACTGCAGTATCATTATGTGGATTAAAAAAAAATATGCAAGTACAGTTCTGTGGGCGGATCATAGATCCTTGATTCCAAAAGAAGACCCTCCATCTTGGATCAGCTTGCCGAGCGTTTTTTTCAGCGTGGAATAATGGGATTTATGATTAGCCAATGTGCATATCGATCTACCAGAATCCGATGACTGGTGAGGAAATGCTGCCGGCGATCACATGGCCTGACGGTAGGACACTATTCCCCCAAATTACAGCTGGATTGGACATTGTTTTATAACGTAACGTGATCGAGCAATGAAAATGCTATATTGAACGCACACTGTATTGCTAATCAATAATAGTAATCTGCGTTCCCCGCCGCCCCCATTTCATCCATAGATGCTCTGTAATAGTCCGGATGCTACGCAGTTTGTTTTATTTCATTCGTATATATACAGCAGAAATGGCGTTTGATATAACGCGCCAACGTTTAGCCTCTTTTGCAGCCTCCTGCAGAAAAGCCTAGACTAAAAGCGCGATATACCTTATATTCACGACGCTATAAAATTACAACCAACCGATGGATTTTTATTTTCTTTAAGCCATTATGAAGGCACGGTTTATGCACTCAAGTGACAAAGAGAATGGACAGATAGCAATACTATAAATGATATATAAAGCTCTTAGAAAGTACATCGGTTTGTTTACAATCCGCTGTCCTCTGAGGTCTAAATCGCCGCGCCCCGCCGGTCGTCATAGTGTTAAACAAGTCAAGAAGAAACATCACAATAAATCAAGAACAAACCAAAAACACCACAAAGTCCAAACAATTTTAAATAAATGAATGCAACACTCCCAGACATACCCCACGCGAAGGGAAGGAAAAACTCACTAAAACCTAACAATAGGAAAACATGCACCACAGGCAATGTGGAGGAGAGAAACCTTAGAAGGGCCATTCAAGGGGGGATCTCCCTTCTTAGATGTCGGTGATAGTAGTGTTGCAGTAAAACGGGCGACCTAACGTCTTCCGGCCCCACGCCTGCCGCAGCGAGCTCTGCTCGCTCTTGTGTCGTCTTAAATACTTCGAAGCTTCGTTCCATGGGCACGGGATTCGAACGGGAAAATAAAATTAGATTTCTTCAACAACAAAAAATAATTTTCTTTTTTAATTTTGTTTGCAAAATCTTGCGTTTTTATAAAGCCTCAAATGATGGCTTACACTGAAACAATATTTCATAAAAGCAAAGTGTTTAGTTTGTCTACGATTTTAAAAAGGTTTAAACTTTACAGCACTGACAATTCTCTATAGTATTTAGTTTTACCGGCGGTGTTTGATAAGACACCCAGTCCCGACCCATATACACATGTCTTAATAAAACGTGCTTAATTAAGTCTAATTCTGCCTTTGTCTCTATTAACTACATATAAATATGTATGTAATTGTTTGCTTTATAGACGAAGGTTGCAACATAATTATGTAATGTAATGTCGCTGGCAGTGTAACGGAGAGCAGCCGCCCAGGCAGCGCAGCTCCCGACTCATTATTCATTTGATTAATTAATCCAATCCACTTTATTTATAGAGCACATTTAAAAACAACAAAGTTGACCAAAGTGCTGTACAAGTCCCACAACATAAGATACAAAAAAATTTAAAAGTTCAATTATTGTCGAAGCTTGGAATTAAAATCGAATCTTGGGCCCAGAAGCTTCGACGGCCAAAAAAAGCTTTGAAGGTCAAGCTAACTTCCTGTTGGATCTCAAAGCGCTTGCATCTATTGAATCTTGTTTACTCTCAGCTGATGAATTAGACTATTTTCAATCTCGCCTACTCTTTTAAGGGTTCATTGGATCAATGGTATTAATTAACCACATATGCATCGGGGGCAAAAATGGGGCTAGTATTGCACAACACGCCTGACGATTGCATACCCAAAGTAATTAGCTATTCATTATACTTCATACTTATTATAGCACATGCATAGCAGAGTCTGGTCTCTTTTGAAAGGAAATATTCTGACCTTTCTTCAACAACAAAGAAGAATCACACTGAGTGCTAATGAAATAGAGTTAAAGAGGCTTGGAACACACTGAAGTAAACATTTTGTGTTTCATGTAGGGCTGGGCGATATGTTTTTTTTTTTTTTTTTTAACAACAGATGTATGTTTATTTTGCAGCAATTCTTTGTCATTGCCGCCATCTTTAGTGTTACAGCCCCTCACACTCCAGTTCTCAGGCTGCAGCTGGTTTAAAAGCGAAAGTAAACCGG
Source organism: Notolepis coatsorum (assembly GCF_963971535.1). Lineage (NCBI taxonomy): Eukaryota > Metazoa > Chordata > Actinopteri > Aulopiformes > Paralepididae > Notolepis > Notolepis coatsorum. The sequence goes on from NC_140169.1 coordinate 51,420,348, forward strand.
CTTCTCTGCTGGCTGTGGCTCCAGGGGAGTTGAACAGTTCTGGCTCTGCTAGTTTATTTTCGATCTTTTGGCGCTTTTTTGGTGGACAAACCACCGCACATGTGCACTGTGACTCGTGACTGGAGTCTAGCTCTGCTAGCACACATAGCCTACTGTGTACAGACGGTTTCAAAATGTATTTTAAATTAGAAAGCAAACAAAATAAATGGACAAGAGAAAAATAAATCTCAATTTGGTCAGTATTGTCATTTGGACAAGCAAAGCCATTACTTTAAGTTGCAGGCAAGAAAGACAAGTCTGTCCACCACCTCTGGTTTTAAAACTGCCCTGTTGCAGGTCAAAAAAAAAAAAAACGATTTTTCGATATTTTTTTTATTTCGATATTCGATATCGATTATTAAAATATATCGCGATATTTATCGTTATCGTTATATCGCCCAGCCCTACTCTCATGTCTGTTTACTTGTTGCCAGATGCCTGTTTTTGAGTCCCAGCTGAGAGGTAGGAGCTGGAAAACATAACGGTTCCATAGCCTGAAGTGGTATCTACAGTACAGGTCCAAAGTTTAAAACGATCCCACAGGAGATTAGTGTTTTACAAAGGTCTTTGTAACGTGTGTACCGGCGTTAATTCGGGAACACTATCCAAAATGGCCGTCCGCTTCCATTGATTCCGAGGCACTAGTCAAAACAAAGGACTTCCCTGACTTCTTCTGTCCCTTTCTAGTTGCGATCAGCCCCCGCATGGGACGGCGTCTATATTTTCTACAACGGAGTTCGGCGATTTGCGAATCTGATTGGCCACTGACGTTTCTGGTCATGTGACATGTGCGCCCAATAGCGTGACGAGCTGTGTCTTTGCCCATTTCCGCGTCGGAACAGCCTGCAAAGCACCTGGTGTTCTATCGCCACGCTCTAAGACAAACTCTAACCTTAACCGACTTCGAACGAGCGCCTAAGCCTAACCAGTGTAGAAACTTGCGGTCCCACGATTGGGCGTACATGTCACATGACCAGAAATGACACTGGCCAATCGGATTTGCAAATCGCCGAACTCCGTTGTAGAAAAATAACAGGCGCATGGGACGGCGTTGGCTCCAGGATTTCAGAAAATAATTTTTTCGACATCAGCAGTGACTGGTCCGTTCAGAATCGTTCACAACCGGACGTGGTGGTCACCGGTCCGAGCGGCTTGTCAAATGATGGCTCGTCGGATGTTTCGTCTTGTAACTCGAGACTGGAAGCACGCAATGGGTTCGAGTGGGGTGACGATGGGGAAAAAGGCGACAAATGAAACTTTCCAACAATGTATTGGTTGATCGGCGGAAAACGCAGCCCGGAGCCGACGGGCAAAGTGCCGCGACGTGCGCACGAGTGGTTAAAGAGGTTTGATGTGGTTTAGGCGTCCCCCCCGGTGGACCTCGCGGTGCGATGATGTGGGACGGCGTCTGGTTCAGTTAGAGCAGGGGTCGGGAACCTTTTTGACTGGGAGAGCCATAAAAGCCAAATATTTCTAAATATATTTCATTGAGTATTTCATATAGTATTTTTAACGTATAATAAATTAAATATGTCTTACTTTTAATGCGACTTCTGGTGCTGCATGGTTTTGCTGATGGCCTTGTAATCTGGTTCATACGTGGTGAGGTTGTGCTTCATGCAGGCGTTGAGGCTTCCATCAGTTAGACGTGAGCGTAGGTTGGTCTTAATGTTCCTCATATGCGAGAATGACTGCCCACATGCATATGTAGAGCCAAACATGGTCAATACGGCAATACTCACGCTGCATTGTGTGGTATGTCACAGGAAGCTCGTTCCAAGTTTTAAGAATCAGCTGGTCTTCAGGTTGAAGATTTTTTATTTCTGTCCACTTGTGTTCCCTCGCCAGCTCTGCTCGCTATATCTTCAGCTACAGATACTATTAGCTGTATCTTCAAAACTAATTTCTGTTTACTTTAAAATGACACAGTATTATTAAGAAATATCACAAGTATAAAAAAAAAATAAAAAATCTTTATTTTTTTTTTACTCAAATGTCTGGGAGCCATATGCTGTCACCAGAAGAGCCATATATGGCTCGCGAGCCATAGGTTCCCGACCCCTGAGTTAGAGGGATCGTTCTGATTTTGAGATGGTGAACAAACCGCTCAGCCCCACGAGCTGGTCCCCCAAGAGGAGGCGGGGCGTACTGCACCACTGCCACCGTGTCTGATGTAGGACCGTACTGTTCCTCTGCCCTCTGACTGTTCCTCTCTGACTGTTCCTCTCTGACTGTTCCTCTCTGACTGTTCCTCTCTGACTGTTCTGTTCCTCTGTGACTGTTCCTCTGTGACTGTTCCTCTGTGACTGTTCCTCTCTGACTGTTCCTCTCTGACTGTTCCTCTCTGACTGTTCCTCTCTGACTGTTCTGTTCCTCTGTGACTGTTCCTCTGTGACTGTTCCTCTCTGACTGTTCCTCTCTGACTGTTCCTCTCTGACTGTTCTGTTCCTCTGTGACTGTTCCTCTGTGACTGTTCCTCTCTGACTGTTCCTCTCCTCTCTGACTGTTCCTCTCTGACTGTTCTGTTCCTCTGTGACTGTTCCTCTGTGACTGTTCCTCTCTGACTGTTCCTCTCTGACTGTTCCTCTGTGACTGTTCCTCTCTGACTGTTCCTCTCTGACTGTTCCTCTGCTCTGACTGTTCCCCTCTGACTGTTCCTCTCTGACTGTTCCTCTGACTGTTCCTCTGACTGTTCCTCTCTGACTGTTCCTCTCCTCTCTGACTGTTCCTCTCTGACTGTTCTGTTCCTCTGTGACTGTTCCTCTGTGACTGTTCCTCTCTGACTGTTCCTCTCTGACTGTTCCTCTCTGACTGTTCCTCTGTGACTGTTCCTCTCTGACTTTTCCTCTCTGACTGTTCCTCTCTGACTGTTCCTCTGTTACTGTTCCCCTCTGACTGTTCCTCTCTGACTGTTCCTCTCTGACTGTTCCTCTGACTGTTCCTCTCTGACTGTTCCTCTCTGACTGTTCCTCTCTGACTGTTCCCCTCTGACTGTTCCTCTGACTGTTCCTCTGACTGTTCCTCTCTGACTGTTCCTCTCCTCTCTGACTGTTCCTCTCTGACTGTTCCTCTCTGACTGTTCCTCTCTGACTGTTCCTCTGACTGTTCCCCTCTGACTGTTCCCCTCTGACTGTTCCTCTGACTGTTCCTCTCTGACTGTTCCTCTCTGACTGTTCCCCTCTGACTGTTCCTCTCTGACTGTTCCCCTCTGACTGTTCCTCTCTGACTGTTCCTCTCTGACTGTTCCTCTCTGACTGTTCCCCTCTGACTGTTCCTCTGACTGTTCCTCTCTGACTGTTCCTCTCCTCTCTGACTGTTCCTCTCTGACTGTTCCTCTCTGACTGTTCCTCTCTGACTGTTCCTCTGACTGTTCCCCTCTGACTGTTCCCCTCTGACTGTTCCTCTGACTGTTCCCCTCTGACTGTTCCTCTCTGACTGTTCCTATCTGACTGTTCCTCTCTGACTGTTCCTCTCTGACTGTTCCTCTCTGACTGTTCCCCTCTGACTGTTCCTCTCTGACTGTTCCTCTGACTGTTCCTCTCTGACTGTTCCTCTCTGACTGTTCCTCTCTGACTGTTCCTCTCTGACTGTTCCTCTGACTGTTCCTCTGACTGTTCCTCTGCTCTGACTGTTCCTCTCTGACTGTTCCTCTCTGACTGTTCCCCTCTGACTGTTCCTCTCTGACTGTTCCTCTGACTGTTCCTCTCTGACTGTTCCTCTCTGACTGTTCCTCTCTGACTGTTCATCTCCTCTCTGACTGTTCCTCTCTGACTGTTCCTCTCTGACTGTTCCTCTCTGACTGTTCCTCTGACTGTTCCCCTCTGACTGTTCCCCTCTGACTGTTCCTCTGACTGTTCCTCTCTGACTGTTCCTCTCTGACTGTTCCTCTCTGACTGTTCCTCTCTGACTGTTCCCCTCTGACTGTTCCTCTGACTGTTCCTCTGACTGTTCCTCTCTGACTGTTCCTCTGTGACTGTTCCCCTCTGACTTCCTCTGTGACTGTTCCTCTCTGACTGTTCCTCTCTGACTGTTCCCCTCTGACTGTTCCTCTCTGACTGTTCCTCTCTGACTGTTCCTCTCTGACTGTTCCTCTGACTGTTCCTCTCCTCTCTGACTGTTCCTCTCTGACTGTTCCTCTCTGACTGTTCCTCTCTGACTGTTCCCCTCTGACTGTTCCTCTCTGACTGTTCCTCTCCCCTCTGACTGTTCCTCTCTGACTGTTCCTCTCTGACTGTTCCTCTGACTGTTCCTCTCCTCTCTGACTGTTCCTCTCTGACTGTTCCTCTCTGACTGTTCCCCTCTGACTGTTCCTCTCTGACTGTTCCTCTGACTGTTCCTCTGTGACTGTTCCTCTGTGACTGTTCCTCTCTGACTGTTCCTCTCCTCTCTGACTGTTCCTCTGTGACTGTTCCTCTGTGACTGTTCCCCTCTGACTGTTCCTCTGTGACTGTTCCTCTCTGACTGTTCCTCTCTGACTGTTCCTCTCTGACTGTTCCTCTCTGACTGTTCCTCTCCCCTCTGACTGTTCCTCTCTGACTGTTCCTCTCTGACTGTTCCTCTCTGACTGTTCCTCTGACTGTTCCTCTCCTCTCTGACTGTTCCTCTCTGACTGTTCCTCTCTGACTGTTCCTCTCTGACTGTTCCTCTCTGACTGTTCCTCTCTGACTGTTCCCCTCTGACTGTTCCTCTCTGACTGTTCCTCTGTGACTGTTCCTCTGTGACTGTTCCTCTCTGACTGTTCCTCTCTGACTGTTCCTCTCTGAGTGTTCCTCTCTGACTGTTCCTCTCTGACTGTTCCTCTGCTCTGACTGTTCCTCTCTGACTGTTCCTCTCTGACTGTTCCTCTCCTCTTTGACTGTTCCTCTCTGACTGTTCCCCTCTGACTGTTCCCCTCTGACTGTTCCTCTGACTGTTCCTCTCTGACTGTTCCTCTGACTGTTCCTCTCTGACTGTTCCTCTCTGACTGTTCCCCTCTGACTGTTCCTCTGACTGTTCCTCTCTGACTGTTCCTCTCTGACTGTTCCCCTCTGACTGTTCCTCTGACTGTTCCTCTCTGACTGTTCCCCTCTGACTGTTCCTCTGACTGTTCCTCTGACTGTTCCTCTCTGACTGTTCCTCTCTGACTGTTCCCCTCTGACTGTTCCTCTGACTGTTCCTCTCTGACTGTTCCTCTGCTCTGACTGTTCCCCTCTGACTGTTCCTCTCTGACTGTTCCCCTCTGACTGTTCCCCTCTGACTGTTCCCCTCTGACTGTTCCTCTGACTGTTCCTCTCTGACTGTTCCTCTGCTCTGACTGTTCCCCTCTGACTGTTCCTCTCTGACTGTTCCTCTCTGACTGTTCCCCTCTGACTGTTCCTCTCTGACTGTTCCCCTCTGACTGTTCCTCTCTGACTGTTCCTCTCTGACTGTTCCTCTCCTCTCTGACTGTTCCTCTCTGACTGTTCCTCTCTGACTGTTCCTCTCCTCTCTGACTGTTCCTCTCTGACTGTTCCTCTCTGACTGTTCCTCTCCTCTCTGACTGTTCCTCTCTGACTGTTCCTCTCTGACTGTTCCTCTCTGACTGTTCCTCTCTGACTGTTCCTCTCTGACTGTTCCTCTCTGACTGTTCCCCTCTGACTGTTCCTCTGCTCTGACTGTTCCTCTCTGACTGTTCCTCTCTGACTGTTCCTCTCTGACTGTTCCTCTCTGACTGTTCCCCTCTGACTGTTCCTCTGACTGTTCCTCTGACTGTTCCTCTCTGACTGTTCCTCTCTGACTGTTCCTCTGCTCTGACTGTTCCTCTCTGACTGTTCCTCTCTGACTGTTCCCCTCTGACTGTTCCCCTCTGACTGTTCCCCTCTGACTGTTCCTCTCTGACTGTTCCTCTCTGACTGTTCCTCTCCCCTCTGACTGTTCCTCTCTGACTGTTCCCCTCTGACTGTTCCCCTCTGACTGTTCCTCTCTGACTGTTCCTCTCTGACTGTTCCTCTCTGACTGTTCCTCTCTGACGGTTCCTCTCCCCTCTGACTGTTCCTCTCTGACTGTTCCTCTCTGACTGTTCCTCTCTGACTGTTCCTCTGACTGTTCCTCTCTGACTGTTCCTCTCCCCTCTGACTGTTCCTCTCTGACTGTTCCCCTCTGACTGTTCCTCTCTGACTGTTCCTCTCTGACTGTTCCTCTCCCCTCTGACTGTTCCTCTCTGACTGTTCCTCTGACTGTTCCTCTCTGACTGTTCCCCTCTGACTGTTCCTCTCTGACTGTTCCTCTCTGACTGTTCCCCTCTGACTGTTCCTCTCGGACTGTTCCTCTGACTGTTCCTCTCTGACTGTTCATCTGTGACTGTTCCTCTCTGACTGTTCCTCTCCTCTCTGACTGTTCCTCTCTGACTGTTCCTCTCTGACTGTTCCTCTCTGACTGTTCCTCTGTGACTGTTCCTCTCTGACTGTTCCCCTCTGACTGTTCCTCTCTGACTGTTCCTCTCTGACTGTTCCTCTCTGACTGTTCCTCTCTGACTGTTCCTCTGCTCTGACTGTTCCCCTCTGACTGTTCCTCTCTGACTGTTCCTCTCCTCTCTGACTGTTCCACTCTGACTGTTCCCCTCTGACTGTTCCCCTCTGACTGTTCCTCTCTGACTGTTCCTCTCTGACTGTTCCTCTCCTCTCTGACTGTTCCTCTCTGACTGTTCCTCTCTGACTGTTCCTCTGACTGTTCCCCTCTGACTGTTCCTCTCTGACTGTTCCTCTCCTCTCTGACTGTTCCTCTCTGACCGTTCCTCTCCTCTGACTGTTCCTCTCTGATTGTTCCTCTCTGACTGTTCCTCTCTGACTGTTCCTCTCTGACTGTTCCTCTGTGACTGTTCCTCTGCTCTGACTGTTCCTCTCTGACTGTTCCTCTGTGACTGTTCCTCTGTGACTGTTCCTCTGCTCTGACTGTTCCTCTCTGACTGTTCCTCTGTGACTGTTCCTCTGTGACTGTTCCTCTGTGACTGTTCCTCTGTGACTGTTCCTCTCTGACTGTTCCCCTCTGACTGTTCCTCTCTGACTGTTCCTCTCTGACTGTTCCTCTCTGACTGTTCCTCTCTGACTGTTCCCCTCTGACTGTTCCTCTGACTGTTCCTCTCCGACTGTTCCTCTCCGACTGTTCCTCTCTGACTGTTCCCCTCTGACTGTTCCTCTCTGACTGTTCCTCTCTGACTGTTCCCCTCTGACTGTTCCTCTCTGACTGTTCCTCTCCTCTCTGACTGTTCCTCTCTGACTGTTCCTCTGACTGTTCCTCTCTGACTGTTCCTCTCCCCTCTGACTGTTCCTCTCTGATTGTTCCTCTCTGACTGTTCCTCTCCTCTCTGACTGTTCCTCTGTGACTGTTCCTCTGCTCTGACTGTTCCTCTCTGACTGTTCCTCTGCTCTGACTGTTCCTCTGTGACTGTTCCTCTGTGACTGTTCCTCTCTGACTGTTCCCCTCTGACTGTTCCTCTCTGACTGTTCCTCTCTGACTGTTCCTCTCCGACTGTTCCTCTCTGACTGGTCCTCTGTGACTGTTCCTCTGCTCTGACTGTTCCTCTCTGACTGTTCCTCTGTGACTGTTCCTCTGTGACTGTTCCTCTGAGACTGTTCCTCTGTGACTGTTCCTCTCTGACTGTTCCCCTCTGACTGTTCCTCTCTGACTGTTCCTCTCTGACTGTTCCTCTCTGACTGTTCCCCTCTGACTGTTCCCCTCTGACTGTTCCTCTGACTGTTCCCCTCTGACTGTTCCTCTCTGATTGTTCCTCTCTGACTGTTCCTCTCCTCTCTGACTGTTCCTCTGTGACTGTTCCTCTGCTCTGACTGTTCCTCTCTGACTGTTCCTCTGCTCTGACTGTTCCTCTGTGACTGTTCCTCTGTGACTGTTCCTCTCTGACTGTTCCCCTCTGACTGTTCCTCTATGACTGTTCCTCTCCGACTGTTCCTCTCTGACTGTTCCTCTGTGACTGTTCCTCTCCGACTGTTCCTCTCTGACTGTTCCCCTCTGACTGTTCCTCTCTGACTGTTCCCCTCTGACTGTTCCTCTGTGACTGTTCCTCTGTGACTGTTGTTCCTCTCTGACTGTTCCCCTCTGACTTTTCCTATCTGACTGTTCCTCTCTGACTGTTCCTCTCTGACTGTTCCCCTCTGACTGTTCCTCTGTGACTGTTCCTCTCCGACTGTTCTTCTCTGACTGTTCCCCTCTGACTGTTCCTCTCTGACTGTTCCCCTCTGACTGTTCCCCTCTGACTGTTCCCCTCTGACTGTTCCTCTCTGACTGTTCCTCTCTGACTGTTCCTCTCTCTGTAGAAGTCCTACACAGACGCGGGCGTTTCCTTCCTGACCGACGAGTCCGACACCGTCCTGGCCTACGAGAACAAGGGGAAGAGCACGGAGCAGGAGCAGCAGGGGCGCAGTGGGGGTCGCGACCCCCTGATGTCGGCCCTCGACACCCTGGACCGCGTGCAGCAGCTGGAGATCATTCATGGTACGATGATGTTTCAAGTTCTGTTTTACATAAGAAGGTACATTTTTATTTGATTTTATTCACTTTATTGTCATTAACACTTTGAGTGCCAGCAGGGGGCGCCAGAAATAGGGCTTGAGTGCCAGCGCTGTAGTCAATGGGAGGGCGTCGATCACATTTGCGAACGCATAAACTATATCTTAAATTATGGCTTTGTGTCTAATACGCCCGTCGCTTATCAATGACTTGTTTGCGGTCAACATTGTCGAAACTGATTGTTTTTGAATCGGTTAATTTCCGTTTTATACAATTTAGAAAAACGCTATTTTTTTTTAAACTTCCAGGAAAAATAAAAATTCTGCAGGAATCGCGCTTTACTGGAATACACAAAACACATTTTTCGGCCTATTTATGGATCGTTTTCAAATAAACGCTAGATTATCGATAGTATATGTGAAAAATCGATTTTCTTATTTCCTGATCAGCCACATACACTCATAGGGGATACGCTGAGATATAGGTGAAAAAAACTCTGATTATCCCAAGACTGGTAAAATAGATTCCTTACCTCAGATCAGATGTTTTCCAAAAAGATTATTCCAATTCCTGATCACCATTCCAAATATCGATCGCGTTTATTGCTCCACCGCTGGGTACTGGAAACACATATTCCACGCTGTTCTGAGGGTCGGCAATGAGTGGGATCGTCTCCGGTTACTTGCCTGACAAGTAAAATGTGGATTCCGGACAAATTTTTTCTCATCCATTTCATTCTTTGCAATCCAATGGGTGCAATACCATCCGGAGAGACGATAGGGGGCAGTATTTTCCCTGTTCGAGCTCAGACAGATCCCCACTGGTAACATGAGGCTAGATTGATGAAAAATGAATGGAAATCGATAATAAAAAAAATAACGATTAAATAACGAGATTTCTCAAAAGAAGAAGAACGCATGGCATGAACTAACGAGATTTCTCGTGGCTGGCATTCAAAGTGTTAAACAGTACAAGACAGTGCAACGAGATTGTGTACGTCCAACCAGGATGTGACAATCAACAGTCAGTTGCAATATAAAACACATATAAATGAAACTGTACAGTAAAGTGCAATGGTTAGCACAATGTGCGATGGCGAGAATAAAAAATATAATTAAAATAAAGTCTACATAAGCTATGGGCTATATACACAGGTATACAGTGAGGTGCAGTATAAGGTAAGGTATAATATAAAATATAATAAGGTACAGGTACATGACAGTGAAATGCTTGGTTCTGTATGAGCCTCCTGAGATGGTGCTTCATACAGTAAAAAAAAGTTAAAAGAATAAAGGCCAAACACTATACAAAATATACAAAACTAAAGTACAAAATCCAAACAAAATGCAAAAACTTGGTAGAAAAGTAGTGCAAAAATTTTTGTAATAAATGGATACAATTTGTTAAGTGTCTAAAATTAATATTCAAGGTGAGTCATGGTGTCTCTACTCTAACAACCCTGCTGTCAGAAGGTCTCGGAACACCTTGTGTACATTTGTTACACACAAGACCTATTGCATTGACTCCTCGGGTTAATAACCGCTGTCATGTTGAGACCAATGTTTCCAGGTCAGTTTGCCGCCTGAACGCTGAGGTTAGAGAGGAGGTGCTGAACGCTGGGGCTAGAGGGGAGGTGCTGAACGCTGGGGTTAGAGAGGAGGTGCTGAACGCTGGGGTTAGAGGGGAGGTGCTGAACGCTGGGGTTAGAGAGGAGGTGCTGAACGCTGGGGTTAGAGAGGAGGTGCTGAGCGCTGGGGTTAGAGAGGAGGTGCTGAACGCTGGGGTTAGAGGGGAGGTGCTGAACGCTGGGGTTAGAGAGGAGGTGCTGAACGCTGAGGTTAGAGAGGAGGTGCTGAACGCTGGGGCTAGAGGGGAGGTGCTGAACGCTGGGGCTAGAGGGGAGGTGCTGAACGCTGGGGTTAGAGAGGAGGTGCTGAACGCTGGGGTTAGAGAGGAGGTGCTGGACGCTGGGGTTAGAGAGGAGGTGCTGAACGCTGGGGCTAGAGGGGAGGTGCTGAACGCTGGGGTTAGAGAGGAGGTGCTGAACGCTGGGGTTAGAGAGGAGGTGCTGAACGCTGGGGTTAGAGAGGAGGTGCTGAACGCTGGGGTTAGAGAGGAGGTGCTGAACGCTGGGGTTAGAGAGGAGGTGCTGAACGCTGGGGTTAGAGGGGAGGTGCTGAACGCTGGGGTTAGAGGGGAGGTGCTGAACGCTGGGGTTAGAGAGGAGGTCCTGAACGCTGGGGTTAGAGGGGAGGTGCTGAACGCTAAGGTTAGAGAGGAGGTGCTGAACGCTGGGGTTAGAGAGGAGGTGCTGAACGCTGGGGTTAGAGAGGAGGTCCTGAACGCTGGGGTTAGAGAGGAGGTGCTGAACGCTGGGGTTAGAGGGGAGGTGCTGAACGCTGGGGTTAGAGAGGAGGTGCTGAACGCTGGGGTTAGAGGGGAGGTGCTGAACGCTGGGGTTAGAGAGGAGGTCCTGAACGCTGGGGTTAGAGAGGAGGTGCTGAACGCTGGGGTTAGAGGGGAGGTGCTGAACGCTGGGGTTAGAGAGGAGGTGCTGAACGCTGGGGTTAGAGAGGAGGTGCTGAACGCTGGGGTTAGAGGGGAGGTGCTGAACGCTGGGGTTAGAGGGGAGGTGCTGAACGCTGGGGTTAGAGAGGAGGTGCTGAACGCTGGGGTTAGAGAGGAGGTGCTGAACGCTGGGGTTAGAGGGGAGGTGCTGAACGCTGGGGTTAGAGGGGAGGTGCTGAACGCTGGGGTTAGAGAGGAGGTGCTGAACGCTGGGGTTAGAGGGGAGGTGCTGAACGCTGGGGTTAGAGGGGAGGTGCTGAACGCTGGGGTTAGAGGGGAGGTGCTGAACGCTGGGGTTAGAGAGGAGGTGCTGAACGCTGGGGTTAGAGGGGAGGTGCTGAACGCTGGGGTTAGAGGGGAGGTGCTGAACGCTGGGGTTAGAGGGGAGGTGCTGAACGCTGGGGTTAGAGGGGAGGTGCTGAACGCTGGGGTTAGAGAGGAGGTGCTGAACGCTGGGGTTAGAGGGGAGGTGCTGAACGCTGGGGTTAGAGGGGAGGTGCTGAACGCTGGGGTTAGAGGGGAGGTGCTGAACGCTGGGGTTAGAGGGGAGGTGCTGAACGCTGGGGTTAGAGGGGAGGTGCTGAACGCTGGGGTTAGAGGGGAGGTGCTGAACGCTGGGGTTAGAGGGGAGGTGCTGAACGCTGGGGTTAGAGGGGAGGTGCTGAACGCTGGGGTTAGAGGGGAGGTGCTGAACGCTGGGGTTAGAGAGGAGGTGCTGAACGCTGGGGTTAGAGGGGAGGTGCTGAACGCTGGGGTTAGAGGGGAGGTGCTGAACGCTGGGGTTAGAGGGGAGGTGCTGAACGCTGGGGTTAGAGAGGAGGTGCTGAACGCTGGGGTTAGAGGGGAGGTGCTGAACGCTGGGGTTAGAGGGGAGGTGCTGAACGCTGGGGTTAGAGGGGAGGTGCTGAACGCTGGGGTTAGAGGGGAGGTGCTGAACGCTGGGGTTAGAGAGGAGGTGCTGAACGCTGGGGTTAGAGGGGAGGTGCTGAACGCTGGGGTTAGAGGGGAGGTGCTGAACGCTGGGGTTAGAGGGGAGGTGCTGAACGCTGGGGTTAGAGGGGAGGTGCTGAACGCTGGGGTTAGAGGGGAGGTGCTGAACGCTGGGGTTAGAGGGGAGGTGCTGAACGCTGGGGTTAGAGGGGAGGTGCTGAACGCTGGGGTTAGAGGGGAGGTGCTGAATGCTGGGGTTAGAGGGGAGGTGCTGAACGCTGGGGTTAGAGAGGAGGTTCTGAACGCTGGGGTTAGAGGGGAGGTGCTGAACGCTGGGGTTAGAGAGGAGGTTCTGAACGCTGGGGTTAGAGGGGAGGTGCTGAACACTGGGGTTAGAGGGGAGGTGCTGAACGCTGGGGTTAGAGGGGAGGTGCTGAACGCTGGGGTTAGAGGGGAGGTGCTGAACGCTGGGGTTAGAGGGGAGGTGCTGAACGCTGGGGTTAGAGAGGAGGTGCTGAACGCTGGGGTTAGAGGGGAGGTGCTGAACGCTGGGGTTAGAGGGGAGGTGCTGAACGCTGGGGTTAGAGGGGAGGTGCTGAACGCTGGGGTTAGAGGGGAGGTGCTGAACGCTGGGGTTAGAGGGGAGGTGCTGAACGCTGGGGTTAGAGAGGAGGTGCTGAACGCTGGGGTTAGAGGGGAGGTGCTGAACGCTGGGGTTAGAGGGGAGGTGCTGAACGCTGGGGTTAGAGAGGAGGTGCTGAACGCTGGGGTTAGAGGGGAGGTGCTGAACGCTGGGGTTAGAGGGGAGGTGCTGAACGCTGGGGTTAGAGGGGAGGTGCTGAACGCTGGGGTTAGAGGGGATGCACCGATCCGATCTTGATATCGGCCCCGATCTGACTAAAATAGCTGGATCGGGTATCGGTAAAAAAAATATATATCGGATTATTATTATATATATTATTATAATATAATAAAATAATAAATAACAATTCAGTACATTTATATCTATGTGTTAATTTGTTACATTTTGTTTCACCAAGTTAGGAAAGTAATGTTTTAAGTCAAGCCTGATGTTGCCTTGCTGCACAAAAGTATCATCCCAGTCTCTTCCACAGAGCGAGGCACACAGTTTATTAATTGAACAATGGGTATTGGACCGGTACTCGGTATCGGACCGGTACCCAAAGCCCAGGTATCGGTATCGGGACTGAAAAAGTGGGATCGGTGCGTCCCCCAGCTGGAGAGGTGCTGAGCTGAGCCACAGGTTCATCTCTGCGAGGCGGCGAGATCATGATGAAAACCACGTTGTTATAAAAACGACCTCTCTCTTCTTGGCTCCTCCAGGATACAACGACATGAAGACGGAGCTCAAGGACTTCCTGCAGAGCTTCGCAGCGGAGGGGAAGGTTGGTGACGCACGTGATTAAAGACACAGACTCTCTAGGAGGAATCTCAACCGTTGGGTTCGTCCACCGTGGGTCTGGAGCACCAAGAGAGGACGGTAGGGCCGTCTTAAATACTTCCAAGCTTCGAAGCTTCGTTCGATGGGCATGGGATTCAAATATGAACATAAAATTCGATTATAAAAAATAGAAATAAATTATATATATCTTTTTTTTTAGCAAAATCAACTCTGCCTCTCTTTGTTAACTACAACAAGCAATGCTGTTTGTTATTTAAGATGAGGTCGGACTCGGCACTGACAGATTTGTGTTCATTGTGCTGTTCTTATAAAGCCTCAAATGACGGCTTACAATATTTCATGAAAGCAAAGTGTTTCGTTTGTCTAAGATTTAAAAAGGTTTAAACGTTACAGCACTGACCAAGTTGAACAAAGTGCTGTACAAGTCCCACAAAAGAAAAAAAGAAAAGAAAAGTAAAAAAAAAAACATATATATTATAATTAAATTTTTTTTATCTCGAAGCTTCGAATACAAATCTAATCTGGGCCCCCGAAGCTTTGAATTCCCCCAAAAAACAATCGAAGGTCAGCCCTACCGTCCGGTTCACTTGGATACTGTACAGCTCCTCGCTGTAGCCGAACGGCTTATTGGTGGAGCGCTTTTGTTTGTATAACTGGCCAAACTGTGGTGACTTGTTGTGCAGAGGCCACATTGACCATTTCCAATGTGCTATCAATCCTATCACATCCTGTCGCTACTAATGACTTCAGTTAGAGGAACACGCCAACATTACAGGGACATGCACTCACCGTCTGCTCCAGAGTCTTCATCATCATCAACCTTTATTTATCACCCTCACTTTCAATGTAGTCGAGACTTTACAGACATTTCAATGCACACATTTCTACAATATAACAATAATAAATATGAATAGCTATCTACATAGTACTCTCAGTCCAGAGTGCACCACAGCAATTAGTATACAAAATTAAAAAGAAAATGAACATGGGCATAAAATCAGCACACAAATTTACTAAATAAAAAATTGCATAAACTTCAGACATAAGAATAGGTATAAAAGACAATAAAAGTAGTGTAATGTAGATGTGCAGATTTAAGAATAGGCATAAAATAAGTACAATAGTATAGTGTTGCTTGAAGGCATGTGACCCCCGGAACAGTCAGTCCCCCGAACACCCCACACACCAGTCCCCCCCACGTCCCCCTCCAAGACACACCCCTCGGTAAAGCACGCCACGACCCAAGGAAAACACAAACAGCCCGCGCGCCACTCACACCGTCATGCACGGCGATGGGAATGCCAACCCCACGGTCGGGACAAGAAGATGGATACCTCCTCCCGCTGCGCTCAGTAGGAAGCTATTCGGCAGCAAGGTAGCCTCGCTTGTTGTTGGCCAGAAACACACCTTTAACACTTTGAGTGCCAGGGACGCGATTTGTCGTTGGTTCATGCCGCCAGTTGAGTGCCACCAACGACATATATAGCGTTTGTTTGTCGTATTTTTTTTTATTAGCGATTTGAATTCATATTTTTTATCAATCGAGCCTCACGCTAGTGTTGCAGACTCTCTCTGAGCTCAATTGGGAAAATACCGCCCCCTATCGTCTCTCCCTGTGTAACTGCACCCCATTGGTTTAGACTGATGGGGGGGGGGGGGGGGGTCCAGCCTCCTCATGTTACACTCCGGCGAGGCATCTGAAGAGATCCAAGTCTTTGCCGACCCTCAAAACAGCGTGGATTATGTATTTCCAGTACCCAACGCTGAATCAATCAACGCAATCGATATTTTGAATGGCGATCAGGAATTGGAATAATTATTTTTGGAGAACATCTGATATGAGGTAAGCAATTTATTTTACCAGTCTTGGGGTAATCGGATCTATTTTGACCTATATATCAACGTGTGCCCTATGTGTGTGTGTGTGTGTCTGTGTGCTGATCAGGAAATGAGAGAATATATTTTTCAGATCGCTTCTCTAGCGTGCATAAGTACACATATACTATCGATAATCTAGCGTTTATTTGAAAACGATTCATAAATACCGTAATTTTCGGACTATAAGCAGTGCCTTTTTTCCCATTTTTCGACCCTGCGGCTTATATAACGGTGCGGCTAATCTATGGATTTTTACAGCTAACAGCCACTAGGGGACCATCATCACCTGGCAGGCAGCCCTCCGCAGGTCCCAGGGAGCCACGCGCTCTTTCACACAGCGCATTATGTCTGTTATGGTAGCGTCTAGATCCCATAGCCCTGGTAGACGTTTTCCGTGGGAATCGCCACTTCTTGGCCTGGCAGCAAAGCTGTAACCCGTCTGAATTTTCACCTAACAAGTTGTTTTATAAACCTAAACCCCTTACCTCATCCCTAACCTTAACCACTCACACCGCCTAAGAACTGTGAAATAAAATGTACAAACGTTCCTTCCCGACTATGGTGTCTAGTCACTACCGTCTTTTTAATGCTCAACATATATTTGAATGTACATATGGTAATTAAACATTAAAACACCTGCGGCTTATAGTCCAGTGCGGCTTATATATGTACACATCATTCAATTTAGCTGCTGCGGCTTATAGTCAGGTGCGGCTTATAGTCCGAAGATTACGGTAGGCCGAAAAATGACAATGTTTTTTGTGTATGCCAGAATATTCCAGTAAAGGGCGATTATCACGGAATCTATATATTTACCTGAAAAACAAGGGCTTTTCAAAATGCTATAAAACGGAAATTAACCGATTAAAATAAATAAATAAAAAAATCCATCTCGACAATGCGTTTAGAGCGCTATCATTGAAGTGGGTGGTGGCATCCAACGATAAATAGTGCACGCCACGCTGGCAATCAAAGTGTTAAGCTAGGCTACTGGTTCCGTATCCACTTCCACTTATTGGTGCTAAGCTAGGCTAGGCTAGCTTGCAGCCGGATAGCTTTTCTACTGAACGCACAGTATGGATCTGCTCGTCTGCCTCTGGAGAAGACGCTGAGCACGTTCCCCACAATGTTGGCGTGTTGCTTCAACAGGGTTCACACAAGGTCCTTGGAAGTGCTTAAAGTGCTTGATTTTTGACAAAAAAGTCAAGGCCTGGAATTCCTTAAACAGCTAATATTTTTAACAAGGTGCTTAAAAAGTCCTTTGAATTCAAATCAACCATTCGCATTGAAAGTTTTGTTCATCCATGATTAAATTGTTCTGAATCAAGATTTTTTTTTTATCTAAAGTGTAACTAATTGTCGGAAATTGGTTTTAAGCTATTTTGGATCATATTTTTTTTTCTTAAAAAAAAACAGCATTTAAAAGTTAATTGTATCCTTTTAAATTCCCTTTTAAAATGACATAGTGCTTGGGAAAGTGCTTGATCTCCTTCTCTTCCCTGGCAGGTGGTAACTCCCGAAGACATCCGTCAGTTCTTCGAGCAGCAGCAGAGTCGGAAGAGGCGGCGGGCGAACGCGGGCCAGTACTACTGCAGCTGAACACGTGGACCGGACCCCACCTGCTCCGGACCGCAGCACGCCGTTCAAACACCCATCTTACAGTTCTGCTTCTTCTGACTCGGCCTCGTTTGGGTCCAAAGTTGTTCTAGGCCATTATCATCACGGTTCTGCTCCGACGCCGCGCTAAAGATCTTGGGTCAGACGTCACGTGAAAAAGAATAAACGTTAGCTCATGTATTGAACGTTCTGCAAGTTGAAGAATTAAACGCAAATGATTTATAGATCCCTGAGAAACATGTTTATTTCACTGGATATCTTCACGTATAATAAACCCTGTGTTCCGCTTCATGGTTCGATACACAAACGTACACATGTCATGAATCAAATTTATTTGTACAGCCTGAGATCACAGTGGGCTGTGCAAGTCTTCTTGTGCAAGTCGAGAAGAAACATCACAAAAGATCAAAAACCAACATAAAATCCATCAAAAAATTCGACACTCCCGGGCGGTCAGGTGGCGTAGCGGAGATTGCGCTCGTCACCAACGCAGGAGACGCTGGGTTCGAGCCCAGCTCTCCGCGTTGCCACCAGCTTGGCTGCTGCTCACACTAACACAATTGGCAGTGTTAGGGGGTGGGAAGCTGGCGGGTGGGAATCTGGCGTTGTGGACAGCGACGCCTACAGGTCAGGCCTCGGCGCTTGCTCAGCGGGGGCAGGACTTGGTGGAGATAGCGTGCCCTCCCACGCGTTACGCTTCACCAATGAGAGCCCTCGCTGCAGAGTGAAAAGACGTCACTGGCTGTCGGCGCACGTGTCGGAGGAAGCGTGCGGTCGACTCGGGACGCCCTTGTACCGACTCGTAGGAGAACATGCAAACAACAACCAGGTAGGGGAGGGGGGGGAATTGGCACAACGACTAATTGGGACGGGGAGAAAATCAGAAACGGAAGAAAAAAAATAATTCAACGCTCCCAGACTTTCCTGAATGAAGATGAGGAACGACTCACTAAAAACCTAGCGACAGGAAGAGAGACAACATTTTTAATTTTTTTGGACTTTATGGTGTTTTTGTTTTGTTCTTGACTTATTGTGATGCTTCTTCTTGACTTGTTTAAAGAAGACGTGTCCGGCCCCATGGGGACATTAACGTGTGTTGTCGGGCTTTACAGATACATTTAGAATTGATTTGAATGTACAGTATATGTAATGAAACACATGTATATATATACAAGGTAACAATAGTATCTAAGGTACATAAGACATATCTTTTTTATAAATAGAGCTAAGGACAACATCATGTTTGCTGTAGTATTTAAAGGAACACGCCAACATTTTGGGAAATTGACAGTGCCGGTTAGCTTTCGGGAGAGGGGTTAGTTGGACAATGCTAACCGGCCATGTCCGCTTCCATTCATTGATTGATTGAATACTTTATTGACAACAGTAGGACAACATTTGAACAATAACAATGTCATAACGCTGGTCAAATGGATAAAACACAATAAAGCCTTGGCTTGTTTCCATTGTGGTCCATTTACATAGAACATAAAAAGGCACAAAAAACACGAATGGACATGTACACAGACAGGACACCCTAAAAGTAAGTACAAAAACACCTAACCTCAAAACTCATATAGTCAACTAATGTTAAAAGAAATTAAAAAAAAGAAACGCAAACACTTAAAAGCAACTCATGATAAAAAGAGATAAAAACCTAATTATTTCATTATTATTATTCATTGTGCTAAGCTAGGCTAACGTGCAGCCAGATAGCTTTCTACTGAACGCACAGAGAGGAAACCGGTATCTATCTTGTCTCTCTCTGGAGAAGACGGTGAGCTAATTTCCCCAAATGTGGGCGTGTTCCTTTAAGAGTCTTCAGTGAGTTCTGTTTCCATGCCAATGGAATGGAATGAGTTGAATTTGTGGTCCAGTCGACAAGACTTTTGTTTGGAATGTTCAGGGATGCAAACTGGTCGGTAAAAAAGCGGAGAGAAACGTTTTAAGTTGCGGTTAGACGCAAAATTATTGTCTTATTTCCATGTAAAATGTAATTTCATGAAAATGACTTGTTATGTAAAATGACGCCTTCACCGGTGGTCCCTCGCTCCCCCAACCCCCCCTCTCTCTGAAACATCACACCATAGTTGACCCTTTCACTGCCGCACTACAGAAGGTTAACCCTTTACTATCACACTACAGACGGTTAACCTTTCACTGCCGCACTACAGAAGGTTAACCCTTTACTACCACACTACAGACGGTTAACCTTTCACTGCCGCACTACAGAAGGTTAACCCTTTACTATCACTACAGACCCTTTGTCGTGTGGCAGTGAAAGGGTTAACCTTCTGTATTGTCGCAGTGAAAGGGTTAACCCTTTGGTAGTGCGGCAGTGAAAGGGTTAAAAGTCAATAAGCACCCATCTTGCATTTACTCAGTTTTGGCGTGATGGGGGCGTGGCTAGTGTAAATGAATGTGTTTCGAGGTTATCATGGCAAAAACTGCCAACTAAGAGATTCCGTTTTCTTCACTATTGACCTATTTTCAAAACGGTGAATTTTGCCAAAAAGTGAGAAGTTTGCATCCCTGAATGTTGGAATGATGCCAGATCAAAGACAAAAACAAGCACGCATTTGCAATAATTGCAACCATGTACGTCCATGCATTCACACACAGCCACACTCCTTGTGTGTGTATGTGTGATCAATCCTTCCACAAAGGTCGGCCATGTTACGTGAATCCTTTTAGAAGCTCTAGGCCAGGGGTTCCCTAACTTTTCAGGCCGCGACCCCCGAAATAACAGTGTCAGAGCCGCGACCCCTACTATTATAGGAGGTAAAAAAAAATAGTTTAATATTAGGGCTGTCAGTTTATCGCGTTAATTAGATTAATTAATTACACAGCAAATAATCGCATTATGAAAATTAACTCAAAATTAATTACATTACAAATTACAAAATTATTTCATATATTAATTCTTTTTTATTATAATATTTTTTTTGTGTCTCATTCATTCCATAAGCATGTACAATACACATTTACAGATTTTTTTTTAATATGGTCCATTTGCATGTTCTTGGTATCTGATTCTAGGGACATCTATGAATCTCAGGGAATGTATTCCCAGTGTCAGAAATACTGTGGTCTAGATCCACAAAGAATGGATTGCACGGTGCAAGTTGCACCCTTACTTACAATTCATTATGAATTGAAAATGGGGGACCCTGATGTAAACAAGACGAAAGTCTTTCTCTGGTCTGCATTCCCTTAACAATTGTGTGTATTGAGCCGTACTGTATTGTACCCATTCTGCAATCTGTTAATAACATTTTCATTCAATCAATCAATCTGCGCGGTGATTGATTGAATGAACATTTTATTTTAAGTAAATTGTAATGAACCAAATGAGAATATCAATAATTTGACTTTGACTGTGAATAACACCATGCTCAAATTGACCAGACCTGACAAATCTAAGCAAATTAATAGATGGAAGATGATTAAACAGAAGGTTTTGTAGATACAGTACTGAATTCTGCCATCTGGACCCATGCAATTTGAAATATGATTATAGAATATGAGGCATAAAATGGTAATGTGATTAAAATGCGATTAATTAGATTAATTAATTACAAATCCTGTAATTAATTAGATTCATTTTTTTAATCGCCTGACAGCACTATTTAATATACCTGGAGCTGCTGGAGGTTAATATACCTGGAGCTGCTGAAGGTTAATATACCTGGAGCTGCTGGAGGTTAATATACTGTAGCTGCTGAAGGTTAATATACTGGAGCTGCTGAAGGTTAATATACTGGAGCTGCTGGAGGTTAATATACCTGGAGCTGCTGGAGGTTAATATACTGGAGCTGCTGAAGGTTAATATACTGGAGCTGCTGAAGGTTAATATACCTGGAGCTGCTGAAGGTTAATATACCTGGAGCTGCTGGAGGTTAATATACCTGGAGCTGCTGGAGGTTAATATACTGGAGCTGCTGAAGGTTAATATACTGGAGCTGCTGAAGGTTAATATACCTGGAGCTGCTGGAGGTTAATATACTGGAGCTGCTGAAGGTTAATATACCTGGAGCTGCTGGAGGTTAATATACTGGAGCTGCTGGAGGTTAATATACTGGAGCTGCTGAAGGTTAATATACCTGGAGCTGCTGAAGGTTAATATACCTGGAGCTGCTGGAGGTTAATATACCTGGAGCTGCTGGAGGTTAATATACTGGAGCTGCTGAAGGTTAATATACTGGAGCTGCTGAAGGTTAATATACTGGAGCTGCTGAAGGTTAATATACTGGAGCTGCTGGAGGTTAATATACTGGAGCTGCTGAAGGTTAATATACTGGAGCTGCTGGAGGTTAATATACTGGAGCTGCTGAAGGTTAATATACCTGGAGCTGCTGGAGGTTAATATACCTGGAGCTGCTGAAGGTTAATATACTGGAGCTGCTGAAGGTTAATATACTGGAGCTGCTGAAGGTTAATATACTGGAGTTGCTGGAGGTTAATATATTGGAGCTGCTGAAGGTTAATATACCTGGAGCTGCTGGAGGTTAATATACTGGAGCTGCTGAAGGTTAATATACTGGAGCTGCTGAAGGTTAATATACCTGGAGCTGCTGAAGGTTAATATACCTGGAGCTGCTGAAGGTTAATATACCTGGAGCTGCTGAAGGTTAATATACTGGAGCTGCTGAAGGTTAATATACCTGGAGCTGCTGAAGGTTAATATACCTGGAGCTGCTGAAGGTTAATATACCTGGAGCTGCTGGAGGTTAATATACTGGAGCTGCTGAAGGTTAATATACTGGAGCTGCTGAAGGTTAATATACCTGGAGCTGCTGAAGGTTAATATACCTGGAGCTGCTGAAGGTTAATATACTGGAGCTGCTGAAGGTTAATATACCTGGAGCTGCTGAAGGTTAATATACCTGGAGCTGCTGGAGGTTAATATACCTGGAGCTGCTGGAGGTTAATATACTGGAGCTGCTGAAGGTTAATATACCTGGAGCTGCTGAAGGTTAATATACTGGAGCTGCTGGAGGTTAATATACCTGGAGCTGCTGAAGGTTAATATACTGGAGCTGCTGGAGGTTAATATACTGGAGCTGCTGAAGGTTAATATACTGGAGCTGCTGAAGGTTAATATACCTGGAGCTGCTGGAGGTTAATATACCTGGAGCTGCTGAAGGTTAATATACCTGGAGCTGCTGGAGGTTAATATACTGGAGCTGCTGAAGGTTAATATACTGGAGCTGCTGGAGGTTAATATACTGGAGCTGCTGAAGGTTAATATACCTGGAGCTGCTGAAGGTTAATATATTGGAGCTGCTGAAGGTTAATATACCTGGAGCTGCTGGAGGTTAATATACTGGAGCTGCTGAAAGTTAATATACCTGGAGCTGCTGAAGGTTAATATACCTGGAGCTGCTGAAGGTTAATATACTGGAGCTGCTGGAGGTTAATATACCTGGAGCTGCTGAAGGTTAATATACCTGGAGCTGCTGAAGGTTAATATACCTGGAGCTGCTGAAGGTTAATATACCTGGAGCTGCTGAAGGTTAATATACTGGAGCTGCTGAAGGTTAATATACTGGAGCTGCTGAAGGTTAATATACCTGGAGCTGCTGAAGGTTAATATACTGGAGCTGCTGAAGGTTAATATACCTGGAGCTGCTGGAGGTTAATATACCTGGAGCTGCTGAAGGTTAATATACTGGAGCTGCTGAAGGTTAATATACTGGAGCTGCTGAAGGTTAATATACCTGGAGCTGCTGGAGGTTAATATACTGGAGCTGCTGAAGGTTAATATACCTGGAGCTGCTGAAGGTTAATATACTGGAGCTGCTGAAGGTTAATATACTGGAGCTGCTGAAGGTTAATATACCTGGAGCTGCTGAAGGTTAATATACCTGGAGCTGCTGAAGGTTAATATACTGGAGCTGCTGAAGGTTAATATACTGGAGCTGCTGAAGGTTAATATACTGGAGCTGCTGAAGGTTAATATACTGGAGCTGCTGGAGGTTAATATACCTGGAGCTGCTGGAGGTTAATATACTGGAGCTGATGAAGGTTAATATATTGGAGCTGCTGAAGGTTAATATACTGGAGCTGCTGAAGGTTAATATACCTGGAGCTGCTGGAGGTTAATATACTGGAGCTGCTGGAGGTTAATATACTGGAGCTGCTGAAGGTTAATATACTGGAGCTGCTGAAGGTTAATATACCTGGAGCTGCTGAAGGTTAATATACTGGAGCTGCTGAAGGTTAATATACTGGAGCTGCTGGAGGTTAATATACCTGGAGCTGCTGAAGGTTAATATACTGGAGCTGCTGAAGGTTAATATACTGGAGCTGCTGAAGGTTAATATACCTGGAGCTGCTGGAGGTTAATATACCTGGAGCTGCTGGAGGTTAATATACTGGAGCTGCTGAAGGTTAATATACCTGGAGCTGCTGAAGGTTAATATACTGGAGCTGCTGAAGGTTAATATACCTGGAGCTGCTGAAGGTTAATATACTGGAGCTGCTGAAGGTTAATATACTGGAGCTGCTGGAGGTTAATATACCTGGAGCTGCTGAAGGTTAATATACTGGAGCTGCTGAAGGTTAATATACTGGAGCTGCTGAAGGTTAATATACCTGGAGCTGCTGGAGGTTAATATACTGGAGCTGCTGGAGGTTAATATACTGGAGCTGCTGAAGGTTAATATACTGGAGCTGCTGAAGGTTAATATACTGGAGCTGCTGAAGGTTAATATACCTGGAGCTGCTGGAGGTTAATATACCTGGAGCTGCTGAAGGTTAATATACTGGAGCTGCTGGAGGTTAATATACTGGAGCTGCTGAAGGTTAATATACTGGAGCTGCTGAAGGTTAATATACCTGGAGCTGCTGGAGGTTAATATACCTGGAGCTGCTGAAGGTTAATATACCTGGAGCTGCTGGAGGTTAATATACTGGAGCTGCTGAAGGTTAATATACTGGAGCTGCTGGAGGTTAATATACTGGAGCTGCTGAAGGTTAATATACCTGGAGCTGCTGAAGGTTAATATATTGGAGCTGCTGAAGGTTAATATACCTGGAGCTGCTGGAGGTTAATATACTGGAGCTGCTGAAGGTTAATATACCTGGAGCTGCTGAAGGTTAATATACTGGAGCTGCTGAAGGTTAATATACCTGGAGCTGCTGAAGGTTAATATACTGGAGCTGCTGAAGGTTAATATACCTGGAGCTGCTGAAGGTTAATATACTGGAGCTGCTGGAGGTTAATATACCTGGAGCTGCTGAAGGTTAATATACCTGGAGCTGCTGAAGGTTAATATACCTGGAGCTGCTGAAGGTTAATATACCTGGAGCTGCTGAAGGTTAATATACTGGAGCTGCTGGAGGTTAATATACCTGGAGCTGCTGAAGGTTAATATACCTGGAGCTGCTGAAGGTTAATATACTGGAGCTGCTGAAGGTTAATATACTGGAGCTGCTGAAGGTTAATATACCTGGAGCTGCTGAAGGTTAATATACCTGGAGCTGCTGAACGTTAATATACTGGAGCTGCTGAAGGTTAATATACTGGAGCTGCTGAAGGTTAATATACCTGGAGCTGCTGGAGGTTAATATACTGGAGCTGCTGAAGGTTAATATACTGGAGCTGCTGGAGGTTAATATACCTGGAGCTGCTGAAGGTTAATATACTGGAGCTGCTGAAGGTTAATATACTGGAGCTGCTGAAGGTTAATATACCTGGAGCTGCTGGAGGTTAATATACTGGAGCTGCTGAAGGTTAATATACTGGAGCTGCTGAAGGTTAATATACTGGAGCTGCTGAAGGTTAATATACCTGGAGCTGCTGGAGGTTAATATACTGGAGCTGCTGAAGGTTAATATACTGGAGCTGCTGAAGGTTAATATACCTGGAGCTGCTGGAGGTTAATATACTGGAGCTGCTGAAGGTTAATATACCTGGAGCTGCTGGAGGTTAATATATTGGAGCTGCTGAAGGTTAATATACTGGAGCTGTTGGAGGTTAATATACTGGAGCTGCTGGAGGTTAATATACTGGAGCTGCTGAAGGTTAATATACTGGAGCTGCTGGAGGTTAATATACTGGAGCTGCTGAAGGTTAATATACTGGAGCTGCTGGAGGTTAATATACTGGAGCTGCTGAAGGTTAATATACTGGAGCTGCTGAAGGTTAATATACTGGAGCTGCTGAAGGTTAATATACCTGGAGCTGCTGGAGGTTAATATACTGGAGCTGCTGAAGGTTAATATACTGGAGCTGCTGAAGGTTAATATACCTGGAGCTGCTGGAGGTTAATATACTGGAGCTGCTGAAGGTTAATATACCTGGAGCTGCTGGAGGTTAATATATTGGAGCTGCTGAAGGTTAATATACTGGAGCTGCTGGAGGTTAATATACTGGAGCTGCTGGAGGTTAATATACTGGAGCTGCTGAAGGTTAATATACTGGAGCTGCTGGAGGTTAATATACTGGAGCTGCTGAAGGTTAATATACTGGAGCTGCTGAAGGTTAATATACTGGAGCTGCTGGAGGTTAATATACTGGAGCTGCTGAAGGTTAATATACTGGAGCTGCTGAAGGTTAATATACCTGGAGCTGCTGAAGGTTAATATACCTGGAGCTGCTGAAGGTTAATATACTGGAGCTGCTGAAGGTTAATATACTGGAGCTGCTGAAGGTTAATATACTGGAGCTGCTGAAGGTTAATATACTGGAGCTGCTGAAGGTTAATATACTGGAGCTGCTGAAGGTTAATATACTGGAGCTGCTGGAGGTTAATATACTGGAGCTGCTGAAGGTTAATATACTGGAGCTGCTGGAGGTTAATATACTGGAGCTGCTGAAGGTTAATATACCTGGAGCTGCTGAAGGTTAATATACCTGGAGCTGCTGAAGGTTAACACTTTGAGTGCCAACGACGCTATAAGTCGTTAGTTCATGCCGACCGTTGAGTGCCAGCGACGACAAATTTAGTTTTTTTGTCGTTTTTTTTTATTAGCGATTTGAATTCATATTTCATCAATCTAGTCTCACATTAGTGCTGCAAACTCTCTCTGAGCTCCATTGGGAAAATACCGCCCCCTATCGTCTCTCCCTCTTGTACTGCACCCCATTGGATTAGACTGAATGAAAGACATGGGGGGGGGGGGGGGGGGAGTCCAGTTTCCTCATTTTACTTCTCCGGCAAGCCATCCGAAGAGATCCAAGTCATTGCCGAGCCGCAAAACAGCGTGGAATACATATTTCCAGTACCCAGCGCTGAATCAATAAACGCGATCGATATTTGGAATGGCGATCAGGAATTGGAATAATCTTTTTGGATAACATCTGATCTGAGGTAAGGAATCTATTTTACCAGTCTTAGGATAATCAGAGCTGTTTTCACAGAGATATCAGCGTGTGCCATATGTGTGTGTGCGCGCTGATCAGGAAATGAGAGAATCGATTTTTCAGCTCGCTTCTCTAGCGTGCATAAGTACACATATACTATCGATAATCTAGCGTTTATTTGAAAACGATTAATAAATGGGCTGAAAAATTTCATTTTTTTGTGTATTCCAGAATATTCCCGTAAAGGCCGTTTATCACAGAATCTTTATATTTTCCTGAAACTTTCAAGAAAACGAGGGTTTTTAAAAATGGTATAAAACGGAAATGAACCGATTATTAAAAAAATAAATAAAAATCCGTTTCGACAATGTTGACTGCAAACAAGTCATTGATAAGCGACGGCCAGATTAGACAGCCATAATTTAAGACATAGTTTATGCGTTCACAACGCTATCATTGAAGTGGGTGCTGGCATTCAACCATGTTTTGAGACGTGGAGGCGTGGCATCCAAAGTGTTAATATACCTGGAGCTGCTGTTCTGAAGGTTAATATACCTGGAGTAGTTACTTTTTATTTACCCTTTCTTTTATATAGCTTCTCTCTCCTTGTACGGTGTCCTTGATTCCGAGAAAGGCGCTTCTCTCTTCAAATCCAATGTATTATTATTATTATTATTATAGTACTGCGCGTAGAAGAAATGCATTATGGGTTTTGGTCTTTTTGTAGGTTGACATTGACAATATGAAAAGAATAAAGACACTAGCGTTATCCTTTAAGACCATCCATTCTCAATAGACGGTAACGTTATAAGAGACATCTCATTTTCTTCACTTTCAAGAAAAAATGTGTCATGATTTCAACGTACGTAGAACTTCCCTTTTATCTTCATCACATGGGCTGATCCTACCATGAACAATGCCTTTATCTTCATCACAGGCTATCAGAGGCTGACTGAACAGTGGTAGAACAGAGGGCACAAACAGAATCAGTCTCTCTCATATGAGAGTCAGGGCTGTCACTTTAACAAAAAATCCAATTAGAATTTTTTTGCGGAATTGTAGACAAGTTCGAATTCGAAGGTATTTTTGGCTACTTTTTTTTACCATGGTATGTTTGGTATCATTATTTTCAGCACAGTCTCACCTATATGACCTGACCGTCTTTTTTAAAGAATATTATTTAAAAATATATATATATTTAAATTCGAATTTCTCCCTTCAAGTTCGAATCTCATGTTTTTATGTAATTCGAAATTAAATTCGAAAATAATGCGACAACCCTATACGAGACACAAACGGACTGATCATTCTGTTTGTGTCTCATGAGACTGATCATTCTGTTTGTGTCTCATGAGACTGATCATTCTGTTTGTGTCTCATGAGAGAGACTGATCATTCTGTTTGTGTCTCATGAGAGAGACTGATCATTCTGTTTGTGTCTCATGAGAGAGACTGATCATTCTGTTTGTGTCTCACATGAGAGACTGATCATTCTGTTTGTGTCTCATGAGAGAGACTGATCATTCTGTTTGTGTCTCATGAGAGAGACTGATCATTCTGTTTGTGTCTCATGAGAGAGACTGATCATTCTGTTTGTGTCTCATGAGAGAGACTGATCATTCTGTTTGTGTCTCATGAGAGAGACTGATCATTCTGTTTGTGTCTCACATGAGAGAGACTGATCATTCTGTTTGTGTCTCACATGAGAGACTGATCAGACACAAACAGAATGATCAGTCTCTCTCTTATGAGACACAAACAGAATGAAGTCAATTATGGCAAAGCAAAGAAATCATAGTTGTGACAATAATATGGCAGAATGGCAGCGAGAGTCGAGTAGGAAAACTGACAAACACAAAATATCAATATATATAGAACCACTCGGGAGGAAGGACTGGGTCTTCATGTTATGCTGGTTTCCAGTGAGTCTTTACCCAGAAGGCCTTTCAGACTCCCAGGGAGGGAACCGTTGGCGTTGGCAACATCATCATCACCATCATCATCATCATCAGCATGGGTTACAGACCTCTTGGTGACTCGATCTGGATTCAAACTATTTTATTATCTGAAAACGGTTATTTTTTTCTTTCACAGTCATCGGTAGGTGTGTTGATTGCCTTGATCTAATTGGTTGTAAAATAATGAGACCATGTCATGTAAATCTGGTGTATTTAGGTAAATCTGTAACAATATAAAAAAAAATGTAAACCAAAACATGGGAAGTTGCTTGCCGTCGGTCACCCAGGTTCGCTGCTGGAAATGTCTAAAAAAAAAAGCGTCTTCAACGTGAAAAGAACCCCAGTCAGAAATCAAAACGACATTAATTTCAAGACAATAAACTCCAACGCTGAGAGACGCTGTTGCCAGTGTTGACTTCTCTGGTTGGGATCACGCCGAGACACCGTGCCAGGAAGCTCGTCTCTCTGGTTGGGATCCTGTCGAGATCTTAGGCCCTGTCCACACGAACATCTTAGGCCCTGTCCACACGAATACGAACATCTTAGGCCCTGTCCAAACACACATCTTAGGCCCTAGTGTCCGCACAAACATCTTAGGCGCTGTCCAAACAAACATCTTAGGCCCTGTCCACACACACATCTTAGGCCCTAGTGTCCACACAAACATCTTAGGCGCTGTCCAAACAAACATCTTAGGCCCTGTCCACACACACATCTTAGGCCCTGTCCACACGGACATCTTAGGCCCTGTCCACACACACATCGTAGGCCCTGTCCACACGAACATCTTAGGCCCTGTCCACACACACATCTTAGGCCCTAGTGTCCACACGGACATCTTAGGCCCTGTCCACACACACATCGTAGGCCCTGTCCACACGAACATCTTAGGCCCTGTCCACACGAAGATCTTAGGCCCTGTCCACACACACATCTTAGGCCCTGTCCACACGGACATCTTAGGCCCTGTCCACACACACATCTTAGGCCCTGTCCACACACACATCTTAGGCCCTGTTCACACGAACATCTTAGGCCCTGTCCACACACACATCTTAGGCCCTGTTCACACACACATCTTAGGCCCTGTCCACACGGACATCTTAGGCCCTGTCCACACACACATCTTAGGCCCTGTTCACACACACATCTTAGGCCCTGTCCACACACACATCTTAGGCCCTGTCCACACGAAGATCTTAGGCCCTGTCCACACACACACATCTTAGGCCCTGTCCACACACACATCTTAGGCCCTAGTGTCCACACACACATCTTAGGCCCTAGTGTCCACACGAACATCTTAGGCCCTGTCCACATGAACATCTTAGGCCCTGTCCACACGAACATCTTAGGCCCTAGTGTCCACACGAACATCTTAGGCCCTAGTGTCCACACACACATCTTAGGCCCTGTCCACACACACATCTTAGGCCCTGTCCACACGAACATCTTAGGCCCTGTCCACACAAACATCTTAGGCCCTGTCCACACAAACATCTTAGGCCCTAGTGTCCACACACACATCTTAGGCCCTGTCCACACACACATCTTAGGCCCTGTCCACACGAACATCTTAGGCCCTGTCCACACAAACATCTTAGGCCCTGTCCACACAAACATCTTAGGCCCTGTCCACACGAACATCTTAAGCCCTGTCCACACGAACATCTTAGGCCCTGTCCACACACACATCTTAAGCCCTGTCCACACGAACATCTTAGGCCCTGTCCACTAGGCTTGGGCGGTATGACGGTATTAAGGTATACCGGGGTATTTAGAAATACCGACGGTATTGATTTTCAATACCGTCAGTCACCGTCAAAATCACAGATGCGCTTCAGTTTCTATAACAGTGAAACATAGTTTTGAGTGTAGTGCACACACGCGCCAGCAGAGGGCGAGACCGCTCTAGTGGAGCGAGTGGGTCACAACGGTGTTCACGTTTTACGGTAATGTTGCGACAGTGCTGTGAAAATACCGTAAAGCGTTGTGACGAGAGCAGTGTTGTTGTGGAGCAACTGGTGGAGCAAGCAAATAATCCGTCTCTTATTATATGTGAACTAAAGAGTACAAGGTTTACACAACAGCCCCCACCCGCCTTTTTATTGTATTTGTATCGTCCTGTACTATCCGCTGTCAGCTGTTTATCTCTCTCTGTGAGCTACTGAGCTTGAATTACTAGCGTTAGCTCACGTTAAGTAGCGTTAGCTCTGCGGCTAATCTTAGATTACCCTGAACTAAATCAATGACTAGGTTATAAAGCATTAGAGTAGTTTTCACTGCACATAGAAGTAGCCAAACAACGGGAGCATTTCGGGAGCATATCACCAAAACCCAGGCAATTTCTAGCCCTTAAGGAATCAAATAGTCTGCCATGGCTATAGGCTAGATGCTAACGCTAAAACGGTGCAGGCTTCTACCGGTGCAGGACTACCATTCTGAGAGCTGACGATGATTTGTTTACTTGGTAACACGGATCACACTGATGAAAATGAAAGTCATACCGTCAAATACCGTGCACCGGGGTATTATATCATAAAGGTTTGCCGGTGTGAAAAAAAGGATACCGCCCAAGCCTAGTGTCCACACGAACATCTTAGGCCCTGTCCACACGAACATCTTAGGCCCTGTCCACACGAACATCTTAGGCCCTGTCCACACACACATCTTAGGCCCTGTCCACACACACATCTTAGGCCCTGTCCACACACACATCTTAGGCCCTGTCCACACAAACATCTTAGGCCCTGTCCACACGAACATCTTAGGCCCTGTCCACACACACATCTTAGGCCCTGTCCACACGAACATCTTAGGCCCTGTCCACACACACATCTTAGGCCCTGTCCACACGAACATCTTAGGCCCTGTCCACACGAACATCTTAGGCCCTGTCCACACGAATACAAAAATCTTAGGCCCTGTCCACACACACATCTTAGGCCCTGTCCACACACACATCTTAGGCCCTGTCCACACGCACATCTTAGGCCCTGTCCACACGAACATCTTAGGCCCTGTCCACACAAACATCTTAGGCCCTGTCCACACAAATACAAACATCTTAGGCCCTGTCCACACAAATACAAACATCTTAGGCCCTGTCCACACGCACATCTTAGGCCCTGTCCACACAAATACAAACATCTTAGGCCCTGTCCACACAAATACAAACATCTTAGGCCCTGTCCACACGCACATCTTAGGCCCTGTCCACACAAATACAAACATCTTAGGCCCTGTCCACACGAACATCTTAGGCCCTGTCCACACAAATACAAACATCTTAGGCCCTGTCCACACAAATACAAACATCTTAGACCCTGTTCACACAAATACAAACATCTTAGGCCCTGTCCACACAAATACAAACATCTTAGGCCCTGTCCACACGAACATCTTAGGCCCTGTCCACACAAATACAAACATCTTAGGCCCTGTCCACACGCACATCTTAGGCCCTGTCCACACAAATACAAACATCTTAGGCCCTGTCCACACGAACATCTTAGGCCCTGTCCACACACACATCTTAGGCCCTGTCCACACGAACATCTTAGCCCCTGTCCACACACACATCTTAGGCCCTGTCCACACACACATCTTAGGCCCTGTCCACACACACATCTTAGGACCTGTCCAAACACACATCTTAGGCCCTAGTGTCCACACAAACATCTTAGGCCCTGTCCACACGAACATCTTAGGCCCTGTCCACACAAATACGAAGAAATTCGTTAGAAAGTTGATTTAATTGATTTAGTTCGGCTGGGGCTTCTCCCTGGGCTGGGGCTGGAAAGTTAATTTAATAAAAGAAAAAAATACTAATTTAATCAGATGAATCACTTTATTCAAATTGAGGATTTATATAAAAAAAAATCTTTAAAAAAAAAATGTAAACGAAGGTTCGAACGTCCGTTCGCAAAACCCTGACAAAGTTTGAATCCCAAAAACAGGCTTCGGGGACAGCCTTAGTGTCAGGTAACGGAAGGAGAACGCGCACGTGAACAGACAGATTATTTGCGATAGTGCAGGTGGGTGTCACGTCAAAGCGAATTGCGAGTGCAGTATGGGCGGAGCCCAGCCAAAAATAGCTTGTACGTTGAAAGGGCAGAAAGAGGTGCACCAAAGTACTTGATTAAAAATACAAAACAATGCATTTTATTGAAAAAAAACTTAGATATGTTCCATAGACTCACAGGAATTGTGTAAAATTGCCCAAAAAGTTAACAATTGTGGACCTTTAATGCAAAGGAGATATACACTTTAAATTTCTACAGAGAGAAGATAATCTCCCGATTCAGATACAATTGAACACAAACGGTTCCAAAGATATTTAATGTTTGTCGGCATATTTTCACATCGCCAACAAAGTACTGGGTCCGTTTTTCTGTGACTACATTATTTTTTTTATCCACTTTTTCTCCCATTTTCTATTTTTCTCCCATCCCAATTTTCGTATCATCCAATTCAACCCTCCCCTGTCTCGAACGCTGTTTCTTGCCTCCCACAAGCCGGCTGCAATGTGGACTAAGTCATACATAGCACGAGTCCCCTCCGATACTCGAGGTAACAGCAGTCGCATCTTTTCACCTGCGCGGCGCAATCTTTCAGCGTCAGGGGTCTGGGCTTTGGAGGGGCGCCGCCCACATCGCTTCCTGATTCTACTGCGTAGGCGCACCAACCGACCTGTAAGAGTCGCTGTCCACAACGCCCGATCCCCACCCATCAGTTTCCCACCCCCTAATACTGCCAATGTGTATTAGTACGGACGACCAGCTAAACTGAAAGCAATGTGGAGCGCTGGGCTCGAACAGGCGAACCCAGCGTCTCCAGTATTCGTGGTAAGCGCCTTGCCCACTGCACCACGTAGCCGCCCCTGTCACTGCATTATTTAACTTTTCAGTTTTTGCCGCCAATGAAAATCAGCTCACTACGCATGCTCAAGACTAGTTGTTCTGGTATTTGAGATATCGCTTATCGCCACCTACTGGCCCGCTTGTTGGAGCAATTTATACATGCGTTTCTGCGTTTTTACGTCTGGACAGAGGTTTTTTGGAAAACTCTGCCATGTGGATGAGGATTTTTTATTAAAAAAAATGTACCGAGCGGGGCGGCTACATGGCGTCGCCACGAATGCTGTCAGTTTAGCTGGTCGTTCATACTAATACACATTGGCCGTATTAGGGGGTGGGAAACTGATGGGTGGGGATCGGGCGTTGTGGACAGCGACTCCTACAGGTCGGTTGGTGCGCCTGCGCAGTAGAATCAGGAAGTGTCGGGGGCAGCGTGAGCCTCCCACGCGTTACTCCTCGCCACTGAGAGATCGAGCTGCGCAGGTGAAAAGATGCGACTGCTGTTACCTCAAGTACCGGAGGGGACTTGTGCTATGTATGACTTTGTCCACATTGCAGCCGGCTTGTGGGAGGCAAGAAACAGCGTCCGTGACAGGGGAGGGTTGAATTGGATGATACGAAATTGGGATGGGAGAAAATATAGAAAATGGGAGAAAAAGTGGATCAAAAAAATTATAATTTACCGAGCCTGAAAATATCAGTTTTGCTAAATATCCATATCCGTGTGGACATGGCCTTAGTGTGAACTGTCGTCTAAAACTGTTTGCTACAGTTATAGAACACGTGTCTATGGAAGAATTCCTCCTCTGCCCTTTTAGACACCGTATTAAAAAGGCACAATAAAGCAACTTTTCAGGACAATAAATGCATAGAATTTAAATAAAATGTGGCAAAGTTCATGGGTTCAAGTATGACAAAACCACAGTGAAAAGAAAACTACACGTTTTACACAGCTGTGCTCATTATCGCCTTGTTGATGGTGTTAACCCTTTCACTACCACACTACCAAATGGTTAACCCTTTCACTGAGACAATACAGAAGGTTAACCCTTGCACTGCCACACGACAAAGTGTTATTCTGAGAGGAGCGAGAGCATGGAAAGACATTTGTGTTAACGATAATAATAATAATAATACAATAAGGGCCTAATAATACAATAATTGCAGCTCCTTTCACAACCACACTACAGAAGGTTAACCCTTTCCCTACCACACTACAGCCTGTTAACCGTCTGTAGTGTGGTAGTGAAAGGGTTAACAACATGAATGATTTCGAAGGAGGAGTCGTCCCCAAAAGCAAGCGTGAATCGCTTACACAAAAACATGACCTCCCTGCCAAAACGTTGCCTCCTAAAGGGACAGAGTCGGGCGTACAGTGAGCGGACTGGACTCGTTTGAGGTTTCACAGTCAAGCGTACCAGTTTCCTACACTTCTCATGCCAGTTTACTACATTTAATGCAGGTCGATGTCAACCGACACGCCGAGCAGCCTGGTGCGCGAAGTGGACGTCCGACTCTGTGGCGGCCTTTAACCCTTTCACTGCCACACTACAGAAGGTTAACCCTTTACTATCACACTACCGACGGCTGTTTGTGTTGGACGGGATTTGTTAACCAGGACATTCCACAGGAAGTGTAAACGGTTCCTGGTTCGATTCCCGCAGTGAAAGGGTTAGCCTTCTGTGTATTTTCACAGTGAAAGGGTTAACCGTGCGGCAGTGAAAGGGTTAAGGTGAAAACTGTAGCTGCGGAGAGGGCGGGGGGCCCCTTCTGTGGACCGACAGCTAGAGAGCTCAAAAGCCTGTTGGAGTGGATATAAAAAAAGAGTAGATGAAAGTCAATTATATCTACAAGTGACTTTTGTAAAATGGTAAATAATGGTGCATTTATATAGCAGCTTTTATCCAAAGCGCTTTACCATTTTTGTTCCTCACAGTCACCCGTTCACTCACACACTCACACACACCGATGGCGGAGGCGACCACGCGAGGTGCCGGCCTTGTTATCGGGAGCAGTTAGGGGTTAAGTGTCTCGCTCAAAAAGGACTCTTCGACGCGCTGGCCGGGGAGGAGCGGGAATCGAACCAGGAACCGTTTACACTTCCTGTGGAATGTCCTGGTTAACAAATCCCGTCCAACCAAACCAAACCAAGCCCGGTCCCTCCCTCCCTCCCTCCCTCCCTCCCTCCCTCCCTCCCTCCCTCCCTCCCTCCCGTCCAACCAAACCAAGCCCGGTCCCTCCCTCCCTCCCTCCCTCCCTCCCTCCCGTCCAACCAAACCAAGCCCGGTCGCGTCTATGCCTTCTACAACGCTGTTCGGTTTCCGGGTTCCTCTGATTGGCCACTAAGCCCATGTGACCCTACGCTAGCATGCCCCCCTTATCGCCGCCAGTTCGCGCGACAAGCCCCTTCAATGACAGAGCTCTCATATTTGCGAATGCATAAACTATATCTTAAATTATGGCTATGTGTCTAATATGGCCGTCGCTTATCAATGACTTGTTTTGTTTACATCAGGGTGAACGCTGTTGCATTCGCAAATATGAGAGGTCTGTCAATTGATAAGCGACGCCATATTAGACACATAGCCATAATTTAAGACAGAGCTCTCAGGGGACGGACCTCACCTGTGCCCCCCCCCCCCCCTGGCCCCCCCCTCCTCGCCGCAGCCAGGGGGGGGGCACAGGTGTACGGGGAGTTAGTTTAAACAAACACAGCTCTAGTGTAAGGAGAGTTAGTTTAAACAAACACAGCTCTAGTGTAAGGAGTTAGTTTAAATAAACACAGCTCTAGTGTAAGGAGTTAGTTTAAACAAACACAACTCTAGTGTAAGGAGTTAGTTCAAACAAACACAGCTCTAGTGTAAGGAGTTAGTTTAAACAAACACAGCTCTAGTGTAAGGAGAGTTAGTTTAAACAAACACAGCTCTAGTGTAAGGGGAGTTAGTTTAAACAAACACAGCTCTAGTGTAAGGAGAGTTAGTTTAAACAAACACAGCTCTAGTGTAAGGGGAGTTAGTTCAAACAAACACAGCTCTAGTGTAAGGAGAGTTAGTTTAAACAAACACAGCTCTAGTGTAAGGAGTTAGTTCAAACAAACACAGCTCTAGTGTAAGGAGAGTTAGTTTAAACAAACACAGCTCTAGTGTAAGGAGTTAGTTTAAACAAACACAGCTCTAGTGTAAGGGGAGTTAGTTTAAACAAACACAGCTCTAGTGTAAGGAGAGTTAGTTTAAACAAACACAGCTCTAGTGTAAGGAGAGTTAGTTTAAACAAACACAGCTC
Organism: Notolepis coatsorum; assembly: GCF_963971535.1. Lineage (NCBI taxonomy): Eukaryota > Metazoa > Chordata > Actinopteri > Aulopiformes > Paralepididae > Notolepis > Notolepis coatsorum. The sequence goes on from NC_140169.1 coordinate 51,456,693, forward strand.
TAGTGTAAGGAGAGTTAGTTTAAACAAACACAGCTCTAGTGTAAGGAGAGTTAGTTTAAACAAACACAGCTCTAGTGTAAGGGGAGTTAGTTTAAACAAACACAGCTCTAGTGTAAGGAGTTAGTTTAAACAAACACAGCTCTAGTGTAAGGGGAGTTAGTTTAAACAAACACAGCTCTAGTGTAAGGAGAGTTAGTTTAAACAAACACAGCTCTAGTGTAAGGAGTTAGTTTAAACAAACACAGCTCTAGTGTAAGGAGAGTTAGTTTAAACAAACACAGCTCTAGTGTAAGGGGAGTTAGTTTAAACAAACACAGCTCTAGTGTAAGGGGAGTTAGTTTAAACAAACACAGCTCTAGTGTAAGGAGAGTTAGTTTAAACAAACACAGCTCTAGTGTAAGGAGAGTTAGTTTAAACAAACACAGCTCTAGTGTAAGGGGAGTTAGTTTAAACAAACACAGCTCTAGTGTAAGGAGTTAGTTTAAACAAACACAGCTCTAGTGTAAGGAGTTAGTTTAAACAAACACAGCTCTAGTGTAAGGGGAGTTAGTTTAAACAAACACAGCTCTAGTGTAAGGAGAGTTAGTTTAAACAAACACAGCTCTAGTGTAAGGAGAGTTAGTTTAAACAAACACAGCTCTAGTGTAAGGAGAGTTAGTTTAAACAAACACAGCTCTAGTGTAAGGAGAGTTAGTTTAAACAAACACAGCTCTAGTGTAAGGAGTTAGTTTAAACAAACACAGCTCTAGTGTAAGGAGAGTTAGTTTAAACAAACACAGCTCTAGTGTAAGGAGAGTTAGTTTAAACAAACACAGCTCTAGTGTAAGGAGAGTTAGTTTAAACAAACACAGCTCTAGTGTAAGGAGAGTTAGTTTAAACAAACACAGCTCTAGTGTAAGGAGTTAGTTTAAACAAACACAGCTCTAGTGTAAGGAGAGTTAGTTTAAACAAACACAGCTCTAGTGTAAGTAGAGTTAGTTTAAACAAACACAGCTCTAGTGTAAGGGGAGTTAGTTTAAACAAACACAGCTCTAGTGTAAGGAGTTAGTTTAAACAAACGCAGCTCTAGTGTAAGGAGAGTTAGTTTAAACAAACACAGCTCTAGTGTAAGGAGTTAGTTTAAACAAACACAGCTCTAGTGTAAGGAGAGTTAGTTTAAACAAACACAGCTCTAGTGTAAGGAGAGTTAGTTTAAACAAACACAGCTCTAGTGTAAGGGGAGTTAGTTTAAACAAACGCAGCTCTAGTGTAAGGAGAGTTAGTTTAAACAAACACAGCTCTAGTGTAAGGAGTTAGTTTAAACAAACACAGCTCTAGTGTAAGGGGAGTTAGTTTAAACAAACACAGCTCTAGTGTAAGGGGAGTTAGTTTAAACAAACACAGCTCTAGTGTAAGGGGAGTTAGTTTAAACAAACACAGCTCTAGTGTAAGGAGTTAGTTTAAACAAACACAGCTCTAGTGTAAGGAGAGTTAGTTTAAACAAACACAGCTCTAGTGTAAGGAGAGTTAGTTTAAACAAACACAGCTCTAGTGTAAGGGGAGTTAGTTTAAACAAACACAGCTCTAGTGTAAGGAGAGTTAGTTTAAACAAACACAGCTCTAGTGTAAGGAGTTAGTTTAAACAAACACAGCTCTAGTGTAAGGAGAGTTAGTTTAAACAAACACAGCTCTAGTGTAAGGAGTTAGTTTAAACAAACACAGCTCTAGTGTAAGGAGTTAGTTTAAACAAACACAGCTCTAGTGTAAGGGGAGTTAGTTTAAACAAACGCAGCTCTAGTGTAAGGAGTTAGTTTAAACAAACACAGCTCTAGTGTAAGGAGAGTTAGTTTAAACAAACACAGCTCTAGTGTAAGGGGAGTTAGTTTAAACAAACACAGCTCTAGTGTAAGGAGTTAGTTTAAACAAACACAGCTCTAGTGTAAGGAGTTAGTTTAAACAAACACAGCTCTAGTGTAAGGAGTTAGTTTAAACAAACACAGCTCTAGTGTAAGGGGAGTTAGTTTAAACAAACACAGCTCTAGTGTAAGGAGAGTTAGTTTAAACAAACACAGCTCTAGTGTAAGGAGAGTTAGTTTAAACAAACACAGCTCTAGTGTAAGGAGTTAGTTTAAACAAACACAGCTCTAGTGTAAGGAGAGTTAGTTTAAACAAACACAGCTCTAGTGTAAGGAGAGTTAGTTTAAACAAACACAGCTCTAGTGTAAGGAGAGTTAGTTTAAACAAACACAGCTCTAGTGTAAGGAGAGTTAGTTTAAACAAACACAGCTCTAGTGTAAGGAGTTAGTTTAAACAAACACAGCTCTAGTGTAAGGAGTTAGTTTAAACAAACGCAGCTCTAGTGTAAGGAGAGTTAGTTTAAACAAACACAGCTCTAGTGTAAGGGGAGTTAGTTTAAACAAACGCAGCTCTAGTGTAAGGAGAGTTAGTTTAAACAAACACAGCTCTAGTGTAAGGAGTTAGTTTAAACAAACACAGCTCTAGTGTAAGGGGAGTTAGTTTAAACAAACACAGCTCTAGTGTAAGGGGAGTTAGTTTAAACAAACACAGCTCTAGTGTAAGGGGAGTTAGTTTAAACAAACACAGCTCTAGTGTAAGGAGAGTTAGTTTAAACAAACACAGCTCTAGTGTAAGGAGAGTTAGTTTAAACAAACACAGCTCTAGTGTAAGGAGAGTTAGTTTAAACAAACACAGCTCTAGTGTAAGGGGAGTTAGTTTAAACAAACACAGCTCTAGTGTAAGGAGAGTTAGTTTAAACAAACACAGCTCTAGTGTAAGGAGTTAGTTTAAACAAACACAGCTCTAGTGTAAGGAGAGTTAGTTTAAACAAACACAGCTCTAGTGTAAGGAGTTAGTTTAAACAAACACAGCTCTAGTGTAAGGAGTTAGTTTAAACAAACACAGCTCTAGTGTAAGGGGAGTTAGTTTAAATAAACGCAGCTCTAGTGTAAGGAGTTAGTTTAAACAAACACAGCTCTAGTGTAAGGAGAGTTAGTTTAAACAAACACAGCTCTAGTGTAAGGAGTTAGTTTAAACAAACACAGCTCTAGTGTAAGGAGTTAGTTTAAACAAACACAGCTCTAGTGTAAGGAGTTAGTTTAAACAAACACAGCTCTAGTGTAAGGGGAGTTAGTTTAAACAAACGCAGCTCTAGTGTAAGGAGAGTTAGTTTAAACAAACACAGCTCTAGTGTAAGGAGTTAGTTTAAACAAACACAGCTCTAGTGTAAGGAGTTAGTTTAAACAAACACAGCTCTAGTGTAAGGGGAGTTAGTTTAAACAAACGCAGCTCTAGTGTAAGGAGAGTTAGTTTAAACAAACACAGCTCTAGTGTAAGGAGTTAGTTTAAACAAACACAGCTCTAGTGTAAGGAGTTAGTTTAAACAAACACAGCTCTAGTGTAAGGAGTTAGTTTAAACAAACACAGCTCTAGTGTAAGGAGTTAGTTTAAACAAACAGCTCTAGTGTAAGGGGAGTTCGTTTAAGGCTGCCGTTCGCCCTGCTGCTGCCGCGGCTGGACTGCCCCCGCAGAGCCAGGACCGGGCTCTCGTCCCTGATGCGGTCCTCTGGGAAAAACGTGTGGGGATTCTGAGAGCAGCGAAAGCGTGGAAAGACATTTGTTTTAACGATAATAATAATACACTTTATTTCTATAGCACCTTTCATATGAGAATTGCAGCTCAAAGTGCTTCACAGCAGTAAACGATGAGAATAAAATGAGCATTTTTTTTGTATAAAGTATAAAATAGATGGCAGCAAAATAGACAAACGATGACGACTAAAAAGATTGTTGAAAGCAAAGCTACTTCAAAAAAAACACACACACACTGCCAAGAGACGGTTCTGACGCCTGTTGTTAACTCATTCCCCGCCAACAACGAGTATACTCGTTATTGGGAGCAGACGCTTGAACGCCAACAACGAGTATACTCGTTATTTGATAGTTTTTCCTATTTTCCGATATTTTTATTCATTATTCATCCAGGGACCTTGGTGTTACCATAGGGAATGAGTCTGAGATTGCCAAAGTGCAATACCGGCCGCATCCAGCTAGGCGGCGGTATCAAGCACCCTTTGAAACCTTGTATCTTGGCCTGTGCAACGGTCACATGTCCCCGGGCTCACTTTTCTTTGTGGGCGAATGGAGCGGTTATAACGGTCGGATTGAGAAGCGTCAAATGCTCCCGATGCACGATGTGTGGTGGATTATGTTGGCGACACGATGGACACCAATACTGGGACTCGCGATCAGATAATTGGAATATTCTTTTTGGGGTACATCCTAGTGAAGGTAAGGGCTATATGATATCAATCCTGCGTTGATCCAACCATGTCTTCACCCCGATCGCAACATGTATATGTAACATTACTCCACAACGTATGCCGTTGATGACGATCAAAGCATCAAACCCCCCCCCCTTCATGCATTCATGATGAAACATAATACCTATTATATAGATTTGATTTGGGAATAATAGCGTGTACAGGCAAGAAACGGCAACGGTTATAGTGGAATTGACGTATAAGGCTATTACTCAGCCTTTCGGGAATTACCCCAGACCACGCTATAACTATACTTACATTTACATTACATTTAGTCATTTAGCTGACGCTTTTATCCAAAGCGACTTACACGTTCTGTACGACAGGTCATCAGGAAGGGCACAACTCTATCAGCTGAGTAACAATGTTCATCAAAGTGTGAGTGCTACAGTGTAGGTTAGTTTATTAGGACAAGTGCATAGTTAGGGTTAGATTTTTTTTCCCAGATGAATGAATTATTTATTTTGAATGTTTACAAATAAATAAACATAAACAAATAAAACAAATTTAATCTTTACAAATAAACAAACGAAAAGGATAGGTTTGAAGCCGAAGGCTTAAGTGGTCTGCACACGGCGGGCGACCGACGTCGCCTGGCGATGTGATCACCTGTCGCTCAATGACAATCGCTTAGCCCCCCACACCAGAGGTGACCGTTCTCAGGTCTAATGAGATGCATAAGCTATGTGTCGCTCTGTTTAGCTGGGGGTGTTTCCCCCCGGGAGATATAGGAGGACGGACCGCCGGCCGGGACCGGACGTTAGTTTGTCGTGAAGCGAGCGTATATATAATTAGCAGGTAGCTGTGTTGTGCGTTACGAGAGAGTATTAACCTGTAAAACCCATATTGAGCTGGAATTAAACCACCATATACGATTACAACCTCTCCTCCTTCTTCCTGACATTACTGCATGCCTGATCGCTACGATATGTTCACTACCACCGATTGGACAAGTATTGTTATGCAGCTGCTGAAAGTGTTTTTTTTTCACGGAAGACACAAACTGTTTTATTCTCAACCATAATTTTCTTTGGACAATAAACCTTACAAACTACATCAGCTGCAGCCTGGACATTAAACTCTGTCAACATCCACAACTTATTTTGTTACCCGAGTATTAAAACACTAGTAGGTGCATCGTGGGGCATTGTTCATTTATTAGTAATGACAAGCGGCCGCCGGCCACTATAGCTTCTCAAACTAACGTTATTTATTTAAATTGTTCCCGTTAATAATAATGAACATAACCTTATGTAGCATGGTAATAATACGTAGATTGATCAATGAATGTATTGATACATTAAAGGTGTACAAATGATACACCAGTAGAACTTCTGCAGTACTTCTACTGTAGAAGTCATGTTATTTCCTCATTGTCCTTGTGCCGTCGCCTCCAAAAATAGGATCGAGGCGATATTTAGCGAGGCGACAGAAATATCTGCGCGACTGTCGCTTCAAAATCTCCTGCCGTGTGGGTTCTCTCATTCATAACAATGGAGGCAATACAATTCTGCCGGTCGGCTCGCTAAAAAAATCGGTCGCCTGGCTAAAATCGCTCGCCGTGTGGGGACCCCTTTATAGAGCAAATGAATGATAGAGATAATGGTTGAAGAAGTGCTTCTTTAGTCGACGGTGAAAGATTGGATGGGTTTCGGCTGTCCTAACTGGGGTGGGTAGTTCATTCCACCAATTGTGGGGCAAGGACTGAGAATAGGCGACTTCTTATATTATATTCACCACGGTATAACACAGGGACGTATGGATGGACAAATTAATTCTTTTTCACATATTGAACGATAGACAGGTGATGTAAAATGGGCCATAGTATTGTATCCGTAGCTATAATATAGAATATAGTTATAGCTCTACAAACAAGGTGACGCACTCCTATCTTTTAAAGCGTGGCAGTGCTATGACGGGCTCCGTCTAATTCCCGGCGGTCAATGACTTAAACACAAACACACTGCCAAGCGATGGTTCTGACGCCTGTTAAACACATGAAGCACTGCCGCCCTGGGATCCAATCCCTCCAGAACCTTCTCTCCAGAACCTTCTCTCCAGAACCTTCTCTCCAGAACCTTCCCTCCAGAACCTTCTCTCCAGAACCTTCCCTCCAGAACCTTCTCTCCAGAACCTTCCCTCCAGAACCTTCCCTCCAGAACCTTCCCTCCAGAACCTTCTCTCCAGCCCCTACCACCAGTCTCCCTCTCAGCCTCTATTGTCTCAACGGACAAAATGGTCCTTTTTTGTCCAGAATAGGTCACCGTGTCCCTGAGTTAATGAAGCAGGAGCTGTGATTAGAGTTCTCAAGCCCAAAGACATTTATTTAAAAAAATTATGCAAAGCACCTCTATGACTGCTGATGTCACTAACTCACTCGTTTGTTCATTCATTCACTCACTCACTCACTCACTCACACTGCCCCTAGTGGCGGGCTCACGGGTATGGCACTTTGTGTGAGACCAGTTCAATCTATGCGAGAATGCTTCACATCTATGACACTGCAGGTTGTTATTGTTATTTCCCCATTGACCATTTCTAAATCGGCTCGTTTTAGATAAATACAGCATTAACATTGGCATGGTGTACCTTTCTGTACATATTCATCCACAATCTATAGCACATATTGTTATGTTTTGTGTTTTGTGTTGTCTTTCTATGTGGACCCCAGGAAGACTAGCTCGCCACTTAGGTGACAGCTAATGGGGATCCTTTTTAAACAATAAACAATAAACAACACGAAAATATTCGCAATTAATCGTAAAGGTAGCAAAATAACAACGTTTATGTTTTCGTTCGCTGGGAAACTACACTGCTATTTGGCGCTGCTGACTGACGTCACCACAGTGTAGCCTCCTGCCGGTAGTCACAGACCTAGGATCAGATTTCCCTTACATTCCATAAGCTTAACAATTCGTACAATGGAAAAATAACTGACCCTGAATCTGCGGCTTGTATCTCTCTGGTGATCATAACCATTATTCTCTAAAGCCAACCACCATTTTTAAAAGCAACAATCATGTTACCATATTTGTATTTATATTTTAAATCGTATAACGTTATTACGCTGCATATATAAATCACTGTAAATACTAATGTAAATCATTGTTTCGTTGTACATATTGTGTATAGTTTATAACATTATTGTTTTTTACATGACGTTAGTAGCTAGCTAGCTTGCTAGCCGGCATTCCCGAAACTCCTCCACATGCCCCGATTTAAAATGGTTCTCTCCTCTTTGTATACTTTTGTCCTCACAAACAAAGTATTCTGCCAGGGAACTTATGGACACGACAGTAGTAGTTATAAGGTTTTTGAGCTTGTAACATTGACGTTAGTTAGCTATCGTGGTATCAACCGGCCGTGACGTGTAGCTAGCTAGCTTGCTAGCCGGCATGATGCGTGTGCAGCGCTTGCCCCACAGGTCTGAGAAGAGGACCTGCACATTTTACTCGTTCCCGAAACTCCTCTACATGCCCCGATTTAAAATGGTTCACGACAGTAGACATAATGCTAACGTCTAGTACGTTTAGCGAGGTAACGTTAACGTTAGCTAGCTAGCTTGGTATCAGCTGGCCATGATGGGGATTAGGCGACAGCCTAACAGGCTGCATACTGAACAACAGGCTGCCTACTGGTAAATGTAGTTATTTTTTTACGACAAATTAAAAACCTTATAACTACCTTTTATTTCAACCAAAAATGCTTAAACAATAATGTTAGTGGTAGAAGGGAACTCATTTTGTGCAAAAATGGAAAGCTTGCCAATGTTCATGCGGCAGAATTGTTACAATAGCCGATAATCCATTTTTTCCAATGATAAATCCCTATACAACCAGTGACGTCAGACTACACCTCCCTATAGCAATAACATATCAGGCCACTAGATGGTAAGCAAGAGTGATAAGTGGTAGCTCTACATTCTGACAGCCATCACTGTACGTTGACGTGAACATGCGGCACACTTCATAGGTTTCGTGGTAAAACGAAACGTTGACGTCATCAGACTTAACTTATTTTCTTTTTTTACAGAAATGTGGCACCGGTGGATCTCACGTGAATCGGTACTCGGTAGGACCGACTTGATTCGGTCGGTACCCTTTAAAGTACCGGATTCGGTCGCCATCCCTAGCCGTAGGACTCATTATGTACTTTTTAGCTGCACAAAATTTATGTTTCGTAATCATTATGGTTATGATTTTACAGCACTATAACACTTTCTCTGCCAGCTATTATCCTCATCCTGTAGTAAATGCGCCACGCTTTATATATGCATTTTCACTGTGCGTCGCAGTGTTTGCAGGGCTATATCTATATTCTATACCATAGCTATGGAGACAATACTATGGTTCATTTGACAGTAACCAAAATCTCATTCAACATGTGAAAAAGAAAAAAGAAATGTCATGTATATGTTCGCGTGTTATCCCGTCGTGAATATTGTATAGTTTCAGAGTGATCCTGGCTAATTCCTGGAAGCTGCGTTATGGAGCGATATGTGAATTTTGTTAAATGCGTTCGCGTTGCTCGCCTGGACATGCTACTGTTTCCAAATCAAAGGTATATAATAGGTATTATGTTTCATCATGAATGCATCAAAAGGGGGGGGGGGTAGTTTTTTGATGCTCTGATCGTCATCAACGGCATTAGTTTTGAATACTACATACGTTGATCGACTGGATCGATATGAAATCATTGTAGGATCAAGGTGGAATTGATGTCAGATAGTCCTTACCTTTGATCAGGGGTATTCCAAAAAGAATATTCCAATTGACTGATCGTGATTTCCAGTATTGATGTCCATCGGGTCCGCGACATAATCTGGCACAACACATGCATCGAGGGGCCACGTGTTACTGTTCCGCAACTGTAAGTTACTTCCGGGGTAGGCCTGATTGGCCCCGACAGGCACGTGACAGGCGCGGCCACGCCCCGCGGCAGCCTCAGGACGCGCAAAGAGGCTGCTGAGAGCTGAGCTGCAACGCGGAAATAGGCTGTCTATTGCCATTCTCTAAGACAAACTCTAACCTTAACCAGCTCCTTAACAGCGCCTAAACTTAACCCTTTAACCTTAAGCAACTCCGAAACTATGCCTAACCTTAACCTTAACCTTAACCATGCCTAACCTTAACCATAAGGCATAACCAACTCCGAAAGAATATTGCCATTCTCTAAGACAAACTCTAACCTTAACCAGCTCCTTAACAGTGCCTAAACTTAACCTTTCTAACCATAACCAACTCCGAAACAATGCCTAACCTTAACCAACTCCGAAACAATGCTTAAAGTTAACATGCCTAAACTTAACGGCGAACGAATGCACGTTAAAAAAATAAAAAATAAATTGAAAGGAATCGAACTTGCCAGCAACGGACGGTAGGATCCACACCAATGCAACACTGCCAATTGAGCTATTTCTGGATAGTGAAAAAGGGCGTATTACTGCTACATAATGCTGCCGCGAAGCGTGCCGCGCGGCAGAGAAAGTTGCGCGTCCTGAGGCTGCCGCGGGGCGTGGCCGCACCTGTCACGTGCCTGTCGGGGCCAATCAGGCCTACCCCGGAAGTAACTTACAGTTGCGGAACAGTAACAGGCCGAGGGCGTATGGACGCGTTCCAATATGATCGGGTGAACCGCTAGACTTGCCTGGACCAAAATTCTCCGCCTGGACGACATTAGATGTGAAACACAGTCTGGAACAGGGTTTCAAAGGGTGGGCGATACTGCCACCTAGCAGGATCTGGCCGGTACTGCCATAGGGGTCTCAGTATGCCTTTTAATGGTAACATAGAGGTACGTGACACTGAATAGAATATTAAAATCGAAAAAAAGGAAAACAGACCAAATAATGTATATACGTGATTGGCGTTCAATAGGGGGAAAAGGGGGGGGGGGGTAAGGGATAATGGAAACCTAATCGAATCTAAGACTAACTAATGGGGAACGCCTTGGTGAAAAGGTGGGTTTTGAGAGCAGTTTTGAAGGTGTCCAGGGTTGGGGCGTTGCGGATTTCAGGGGGGAGAGAGTTCCAGAGGGTAGGGGATGCCACGCTGATATTTGGTCATTTTAGTAAATTGACCAGGTTTTCCCATGACTGGAAATCTAGTCTCTGGATGTCCAGGTTTGGGACAGTAGCGGAACAGTTGGGACAGTCACCTACAGTAGCAGAACAGTCCTCACCTACAGTAGCAGAACAGTCCTCACCTACAGTAGCAGAACAGTCCTCACCTACAGTAGCGGAACAGTCCTCACCTACAGTAGCGGAACAGTGGGCGTCCTCACCTACAGTAGCAGAGCAGTCCTCACCTACAGTAGCAGAACAGTCAGCGTCCTCACCTACAGTAGCAGAACAGTCCTCACCTACAGTAGCAGAACAGTCAGCGTCCTCACCTACAGTAGCAGAACAGTCAGCGTCCTCACCTACAGTAGCAGAACAGTCCTCACCTACAGTAGCAGAACAGTCCTCACCTACAGTAGCAGAACAGTCAGTGTCCTCACCTACAGTAGCAGAACAGTCCACACCTACAGTAGCAGAACAGTCCTCACCTACAGTAGCAGAACAGTCCTCACCTACAGTAGCAGAACAGTCAGCGTCCTCACCTACAGTAGCAGAACAGTCCTCACCTACAGTAGCAGAACAGTCCTCACCTACAGTAGCAGAACAGTCAATGTCCTCACCTACAGTAGCAGAACAGTCCTCACCTACAGTAGCAGAACTGTCCTCACCTACAGTAGCAGAACAGTCCTCACCGACAGTAGCAGAACAGTCCTCACCTACAGTAGCAGAACAGTCCTCACCTACAGTAGCAGAACAGTCCTCACCTACAGTAGCAGAACAGTCCTCACCTACAGTAGCAGAACAGTCAACGTCCTCACCTACAGTAGCAGAACAGTCCTCACCTACAGTAGCAGAACAGTCCTCACCTACAGTAGCTAACAGTCAGCGTCCTCACCTACAGTAGCAGAACAGTCCTCACCTACAGTAGCGGAACAGTGGGCGTCCTCACCTACAGTAGCAGAACAGTCCTCACCTACAGTAGCAGAACAGTCAGCGTCCTCACCTACAGTAGCAGAACAGTCCTCACCTACAGTAGCAGAACAGTCAGCGTCCTCACCTACAGTAGCAGAACAGTCAGCGTCCTCACCTACAGTAGCAGAACAGTCCTCACCTACAGTAGCAGAACAGTCCTCACCTACAGTAGCAGAACAGTCAGTGTCCTCACCTACAGTAGCAGAACAGTCCACACCTACAGTAGCAGAACAGTCCTCACCTACAGTAGCAGAACAGTCCTCACCTACAGTAGCAGAACAGTCAGCGTCCTCACCTACAGTAGCAGAACAGTCCTCACCTACAGTAGCAGAACAGTCCTCACCTACAGTAGCAGAACAGTCAATGTCCTCACCTACAGTAGCAGAACAGTCCTCACCTACAGTAGCAGAACTGTCCTCACCTACAGTAGCAGAACAGTCCTCACCTACAGTAGCAGAACAGTCCTCACCTACAGTAGCAGAACAGTCCTCACCTACAGTAGCAGAACAGTCCTCACCTACAGTAGCAGAACAGTCCTCACCTACAGTAGCAGAACAGTCAACGTCCTCACCTACAGTAGCAGAACAGTCCTCACCTACAGTAGCAGAACAGTCCTCACCTACAGTAGCTAACAGTCAGCGTCCTCACCTACAGTAGCAGAACAGTCCTCACCTACAGTAGCAGAACAGTCCTCACCTACAGTAGCAGAACAGTCAACGTCCTCACCTACAGTAGCAGAACAGTCCTCACCTACAGTAGCAGAACAGTCCTCACCTACAGTAGCAGAACAGTCCTCACCTACAGTAGCAGAACAGTCCTCACCTACAGTAGCAGAACAGTCCTCACCTACAGTAGCAGAACAGTCAACGTCCTCACCTACAGTAGCAGAACAGTCCTCACCTACAGTAGCAGAACAGTCCTCACCTACAGTAGCAGAACAGTCAACGTCCTCACCTACAGTAGCAGAACAGTCCTCACCTACAGTAGCAGAACAGTCCTCACCTACAGTAGCAGAACAGTCCTCACCTACAGTAGCGGAACAGTCCTCACCTACAGTAGCAGAACAGTCAACGTCCTCACCTACAGTAGCAGAACAGTCCTCACCTACAGTAGCAGAACAGTCCTCACCTACAGTAGCGGAACAGTCCTCACCTACAGTAGCAGAACAGTCAACGTCCTCACCTACAGTAGCAGAACAGTCCTCACCTACAGTAGCGGAACAATCCTCACCTACAGTAGCAGAACAGTCAACGTCCTCACCTACAGTAGCAGAACAGTCCTCACCTACAGTAGCAGAACAGTCAACGTCCTCACCTACAGTAGCAGAACAGTCCTCACCTACAGTAGCAGAACAGTCCTCACCTACAGTAGCAGAACAGTCCTCACCTACAGTAGCTAACAGTCAGTGTCCTCACCTACAGTAGCAGAACAGTCCTCACCTACAGTAGCTAACAGTCAGCGTCCTCACGTACAGTAGCAGAACAGTCCTCACCTACAGTAGCTAACAGTCAGTGTCCTCACCTACAGTAGCAGAACAGTCCTCACCTACAGTAGCAGAACAGTCCTCACCTACAGTAGCGGAACAGTCCTCACCTACAGTAGCAGAACAGTCAACGTCCTCACCTACAGTAGCAGAACAGTCCTCACCTACAGTAGCAGAACAGTCCTCACCTACAGTAGCGGAACAGTCCTCACCTACAGTAGCAGAACAGTCAACGTCCTCACCTACAGTAGCAGAACAGTCCTCACCTACAGTAGCGGAACAGTCCTCACCTACAGTAGCAGAACAGTCAACGTCCACACCTACAGTAGCAGAACAGTCCTCACCTACAGTAGCAGAACAGTCCTCACCTACAGTAGCAGAACAGTCAACGTCCTCACCTACAGTAGCAGAACAGTCCTCACCTACAGTAGCAGAACAGTCCTCACCTACAGTAGCAGAACAGTCCTCACCTACAGTAGCTAACAGTCAGTGTCCTCACCTACAGTAGCTAACAGTCAGTGTCCTCACCTACAGTAGCAGAACAGTCCTCACCTACAGTAGCTAACAGTCAGCGTCCTCACGTACAGTAGCAGAACAGTCCTCACCTACAGTAGCTAACAGTCAGTGTCCTCACCTACAGTAGCAGAACAGTCCTCACCTACAGTAGCTAACAGTCAGCGTCCTCACCTACAGTAGCAGAACAGTCCTCACCTACAGTAGCTAACAGTCAGCGTCCTCACGTACAGTAGCAGAACAGTCCTCACCTACAGTAGCTAACAGTCAGTGTCCTCACCTACAGTAGCAGAACAGTCCTCACCTACAGTAGCTAACAGTCAGCGTCCTCACCTACAGTAGCAGAACAGTCCTCACCTACAGTAGCTAACAGTCAGCGTCCTCACCTACAGTAGCAGAACAGTCCTCACCTACAGTAGCAGAACAGTCCTCACCTACAGTAGCAGAACAGTCCTCACCTACAGTAGCAGAACAGTCCTCACCTACAGTAGCAGAACAGTCCTCACCTACAGTAGCAGAACAGTCCTCACCTACAGTAGCAGAACAGTCCTCACCTACAGTAGCAGAACAGTCCTCACCTACAGTAGCAGAACAGTCCTCACCTACAGTAGCAGAACAGTCCTCACCTACAGTAGCAGAACAGTCCTCACCTACAGTAGCAGAACAGTCCTCACCTACAGTAGCAGAACAGTCCTCACCTACAGTAGCAGAACAGTCCTCACCTACAGTAGCTAACAGTCAGCGTCCTCACCTACAGTAGCAGAACAGTCCTCACCTACAGTAGCAGAACAGTCCTCACCTACAGTAGCAGAACAGTCCTCACCTACAGTAGCAGAACAGTCCTCACCTACAGTAGCAAAACAGTCAGCGTCCTCACCTACAGTAGCAGAACAGTCCTCACCTACAGTAGCAGAACAGTCCTCAACCTACAGGTAAAGGGTTAACCTTCTGCCGTGTGGCAGTGAAAGGGTTAACGTCCCTTTTTTGTATCACAAACAGTACTGTATTTGCAAATCTGGTATGTCACAAATGTATAGATGTAGCAGTACTGTCTATCTGTATGTCGTGTGTGTCATAAATGTCATGACGAATTGAAATGGGGGACATCAGGGTCCCCCATTTTCAATTCATCAGGACATATATGACATACATGACATACAGATAGACAGTACTGCTACATCTAGACCAGGGGTCTCAAACTCAATTTACCTGGGGGCCGCTGGAGGTAGAGTCTGGGTGAGGCTGGGCCGCATCAAATATTCCACACAAAAAGGGTTTCAAGTATTTTTTTTTTATTTTTTAAACTGTACAGGGGTGTAGGTGTGGAATGAATGAATGAATGAAAACTTTATTTAACAGATTGCAGAATGGGTACAATACAGTACGGCTCAATACATACAATTGTTAAGGGGATGCAGACCTGAGAAAGACGTTTGTCTTGTTTCCATCAGGGTCCCCCATTTTCAATTCATATAGACATATATGACATACATGACATACAGATAGTCAGTACTGCTACATCTATACATTTATGACATACCAGATTTGCAAATACAGTACTGTTTGTGATACAGAAGGAGTCAAGAAAAGGGAGTATATACATTTGACGTAGAAACTGTACATTGGAGGAGGTTGGGTGGGGGGGGGTTGGGTACATTGGGATATTGACAACCATACTGGGTAATTTACATTGGAGGTGGTTGGGGGGGGGGGCGGGGGGCACACTGTATAAACAAGTAACACTGTACATTGAGGGGGGGGGGAGGAGACACTGTACAAACAAACACAATTGTACATTGAACTATTGACAACACCATACTAGGTAAATGACTGTACATTGGAGGGGGTTGGGTTAGGATATTTACAGGGGCCAGTGTTGAATTGCAGTCTCCCGTAGGTGTCCCTTGAGAGAGGTTTTGAAAGTGGGTAGTGATCCACATTCCTTTACAGCTTTGGGTAGGGCGTGGCATAATTGCGAAACGTGTTTAGTCCCTTATTTGAGCCGAATCTGGGTTTAACATGATTTGTGGAGCTCCCTCTGGTGTTGTGATCGTGGTATTCACTGACCTTTGGGAAGTATTTTGACATGTACATGGGTACCTTGGTCGTGTAGTGTATCTTGTAGACCAGGCCCATTGCAAGTTGTTGTACTCTGTCGTCTACTCTAAGCCATCCTAGGTTGTCAAAGTGGGCAGGGGTGAGGTGGGTTCTAGGAGTAAGGTCAAGCAGTAGTCTGACCAGTTTGTTTTGAGATGTTTGTAATTTTGTTTTTAGCGCCTTTGAGGTGCTTTGGTACCATGAGGTGCAAGCATAGTCGTAGTACCCCTGAATGAGTGCTCCTGCCAGAGTCTTCAGGGTGTTCTTGTTCTCGAACCTTGGAGAAGGTCGGATAGGTATTGAGGGGCGGTGGTGTGTAGGGATTTATACGTGAGCAGGAGGATCTTGAAGGTGACACGATGTTTTACGGTAAGCCAGTGAAGGTGTGTGAGGGAGGGTGGGGGTGATGTGCTGCCAGGGTTTGGTGCGGCTGAGAACCCAGAGTTCTGAACGTACTGGAGCCTATCCATGGGTTCCAGCAGTGAACAAGACACTGTATAGTAATGACTCTGTAACATAAAGTGCTCTGTGAACTATTTATTTTATTCTTATTTTTTATATTTTGGTGTTTTTTTTATAAATTTATTTTGTTTATATGCGTATGTTTGTTACGTCTCTATTGTCTACTGTAATGTCAAAAAAACTGTAATAAAAACACTGATTAAAAAAAAATATTAAAAAAGGTGAACCAAAGGAAACTCTATCAGCAGCCTGTTAGCTCACTATGTGTTGTCTGGTAGAGTATCCGTATATATATATATCATATCTACCATAAAGGACACAGTGGTGGTTCTCATATCTGGACACAGTGTATCATATCTATCATAAAGGACACAGTGTATCATATCTACCATAAAGGACACAGTGTATCATATCTACCATAAAGGACACAGTGTATCATATATATCATAAAGGACACAGTGTATCATATATATCATAAAGGACACAGTGTATCATATATATCATAAAGGACACAGTGTATCATATCTACCATAAAGGACACAGTGTATCATATCTACCATAAAGGACACAGTGTATCATATCTACCATAAAGGACACAGTGTATCATATATATCATAAAGGACACAGTGTATCATATATATCATAAAGGACACAGTGTATCATATCTGTCATAAAGGACACAGTGTATCATATCTGTCATAAAGGACACAGTGTATCATATATATCATAAAGGACACAGTGTATCATATATATCATAAAGGACACAGTGTATCATATCTGTCATAAAGGACACAGTGTATCATATATATCATAAAGGACACAGTGTATCATATCTGTCATAAAGGACACAGTGTATCATATCTACCATCAAGATAGATTAACATGTGTATCATCCAACCCAGATGACTTGATCACGTGATCATTAACGTCTCTGGTTCCCCCACAGTCTCTGTCACCAGGAAGACATCTGAAGGAAGAACTAGATCCGCTGCTCTGGTGAGGAAACATACCCACACCCTGGAGGAGGAATAACTGATGAACTAAAATATTGTGAAAACATAAATATAAAAAATATAAAAATATAAAAAAAACACGTATGATACTGTATTGTACGCTATATCATATTACATTATATAATCATATTATAATTAATTTGTATATTATATTGAACTATATTTGCAGTATATACTATTATATTATGGTACTATATTATATTGTATATATCATGTACTATATATCTCATCATATTATATGCTGTGCTGTATACACTTATGTATACTATTATATACTGCAGGTATACTATACTGTAATGTGTACTGTAACATGTACTATATGTGTGTACTGTAATGTGTACTATATGTATGTACTATGTATGTATGTAAATGAAAAAACTAAAAGAAAAGAAACGTAAGTCTTCAGGGGTAGGGCCCGACAAGCCTAGTGCTTCTCCCTTCAGCCCCTTTCGGACAATTGGACAATGCTGCAATAGCAGCTGGTAAAACTTTGGCGATTTATGGAATGACCGTTGTTATGTGTCCAAAGCCCGAAATAAAAAATAAATGAACTGAACTGAACTGATGTAGTTCATATGACCGTCCACAAGGGGGAGTACTCTATACTGTTATAGGAGCCTCTCTGTGTACTGTGTTACCCTTTTTCTATATGAACTCGAACCTTAGTAAGAGTACAGGAGAGTGTTCTCTTCACTCCAGGGCCAAAGTGGTCATGTACAGTCACGTACTTATTAACGTACTGTCCGGACTTCGGGGGAATTCCCTCTAGATGTGTGGTGGTGACAGTAAACCACTGGAAACCATTATCTTCAGGACTGGGCATTTATTTCCATTGTATTCTTCATATCATATGGTTGATTAACGTTACATATGTCACAACAAGCTACCTGCTTCTCTCGTTCCTGTGCACGCACTGTCTCATAACGATATTCGCTGCTTGCGTAGCCCACCTGTATCCCACTATGCATCACTCTAAAGGAGCAGACCCTAATCGTATAACAACTGTATTGGTGCCAAATAGCACAGACCTTGATGCAACCCCCCCCCCCCCCTCCTCCACAACGCTGCTATGATGACACCTGACTTTCCCCCAAGGGGATTAATAAAGGAACACTTTACTTAACCCTTTCACTGCCACACTACAGTACTAAGGGTTAACCTTCTGTAGTGTGGTAGTGAAAGGGTTAACCTCTACTTCCCTAGGCGCTTAATAATAATAATAATAATAATAAATCAAATTTATATAGCGCCTTTCATAGAACCCAAGGTCGCTTTACAATCAGGACAAAAAATAGGGCAAGGAAAGTAGGGGGGGGAGGGGGAAGAGAGGATGAGGGAAAGTAGGGGATAATGGACCTAATTTAATCTAAAACTAACTGATGGGGAAAGCCTTGGTGAAGAGGTGTGTTCAAAGTGAGTCAGAAGATCCTTTAAGAAGTAAGTAAGTAAGTAAGTAAGTAAGTAAGTAAGTAAGTAAGTAAGTAAGTAAGTAAGTAAGTAAGTAAGTAAAGTTTATTTATATAGCACCTTTCACAGACCAGGGTCACAAAGTGCTTCACATAGTAACAACATCAATAAAGTGCAAAGATAGCAGCATGGTAAAAGAAAATAATTTAAAACGTGAAAGATCAGGAAAACCAAAACAGATAAAAAGACATAGAAGATTTACACAGAGCATAATTAGCCAAACGCCTGTTTGAACAGCACAGTCTTTAGCTGCTTTTTAAAAGTGTTTACAGAGACCACAGATCCAAGGTCCAAGGGCAGAGCGTTCCATAGCCTGGGGGCCACGGTTTCGAAGGCTCTGTCCCCTTTTTTCTTCAATCTAGACCGGGGGACAGCAAGCAAGCCCTGATCAGACGACCCGAGTGATCTGTTGGTGGTGTATGGAGGCAGTAGGTCACAGATGTAGGCAGGTGCCGGACCATGGAGTGCTCTATATGTGATGACCAAGAACCTTAAAGTGAATTCTAAATTTGATGGGGAGCCAGTGAAGGGAAACTAAGATGGGAGTGATGTGGCAAGATTTTCCGGACCTAGTCAGCAGCCTTGCGGCTGCGTTCTGGACCGTTTGTAGCCCAAAGTGGACGCATCGAGGCAGGAGAACGGGGAGTTACAATAGTCCAGGCGGGAGGAAACAAAAGCATGAACAATCATCTCCAGCTCCACCTGGGACACAACAGATCGAAGTTTGGCGATATTTCGCAGATGGAAAAAACAGGTACTGTACGTGTCAGAGATCTAATGTGGTGATCAAAGTGCATCTGCTGGTCAAAGATCACACCAAGGTTTCTGAGCTTGGGCCTCAGAGTTGTTGAGAGGGTCCCCATGCATGTGGCAACTTCTGAGGTGACTTTTTCTGAGCCTATAATAAGAACTTCAGTTTTTTCTGCGTTTAACTGAAGGAAGTTGTTTGCCATCAGCAGTCAGACAGTCAAAGAGGGCAGATCATTTTAAGAACTTCTACTCATGCACAATAGAGAGCATCCTGACTGGTAACATCACCTCCTGGTTTGGGAATAGCACCGCACAAGACCGTAGCAGACTACAGAGAGTGGCCCGTTCAGCCGAACGCACAATTGGAGGTGGGCTTCCCACTCTCCAGGACATTTATACCAAGCGTTGCAGGGCCAAGGCTAAGAGAATAACCAAAGACTCTAGTCACCCAAACAACTGCCTCTTTGAACTGCTGCGGTCAGGCAAGCGCTACCGGAGTCTCATGGCAAGCACAGAGAGACTCAGAAGGAGCTTCTATCCCCCCAGGCCATCAGGATGCTCAATGACAATGACTCTATGTAACAAACCATCAAATACACTCACTGCACACACATCCACACTCACTTTAAACAAACACTCACATTACCACTCACTTTACTGACTTTAGACACTTTAACACACTTTATATGTATCTATTATTAAAGAGGTTTGCACTACATTCATACCTCATTTGCACCTTACCCTAAGTTTTATACCTCATCTAATTTCTGCATTGTACCTCACTGTTACTCATTTTACTCTGTATTGTATATTGTATATATGTACAGTATATTGACTGAATATTCCTTTACTTACTTCTTAATTACTTATTTTTTTCCCCTTACTTTTTTTTACTGTATAGCACACTCTCAGGGGCTCATACAAAAACAAGCATTTCATCATAAAGTATTCTGTATTTTATTGTGACAAATAATAAACAAACTTGAACTTGAACAGTTAAAATCATTGGTAAACAAACTTAATGGTGAAAATATACACTTTGACTGCTGTTTTGACAGGGTTAAGGTGCTACCATGGTCGAGTGGACTGTACGAGGATTGGACTCTGCAGAAACATGTCTCGCGCCAGTTTACACAATTTTTCCCACGCTGTTCAACTTCTGTCATGTCGTCGTCATCCAATGTCAATAAAGAGTATCTTATCTCCGTTTCCAATATTTCGATAATAAAACGGGCAGTTTTACACACTTGAATAACAGGTATATAGGCAGCGAGGTGCAATGTACTGTATAGGTGGACAGCGCGTGGTGCTGAAATGGAAAACAGGCATTGCATGAAATAAAAACACCAGTTTTATTTCGAAATATTGGAAATGGAGATAACATAGACTCTATCTCCGTTTTCCAATATTTCGATAATAAAACTGGCAGTTTTACACACTTCATTTAGAAAAGCCATTCTCTTTTGCGAGTGAAAAAGCGAGTGGTCAGAGTAAAATGCAGATCGGTGTCACATTAAATGCAGGTCGATGTCAACGGCGATCAGCGTTTTGTGTGACACCAGCGGCGTGGACGTCCGCGCATTAGAAAATTGGACCTTCGCACTTGGAGTCTGCTTTGGGTCCGCTTTGGGTCCGCTTTGAGTCCGCGCGAGTCCGCTCCGTGTAAGGTCCGCTCGACTATGGGAGCACCTTTAGGGTCTTTTTACTCTGGCTACATGTGAACAAAAAATGCTACATTAATTCATACATTCTGTAGAGAGGGATTTATGGCATGATGTCATGTCCCCTCGGGAGTCAGGCTTAACTCATTCAGCGCCTAGGGGTCGCTGTTTACCTTCTGGGTAGAACGCCATCGCTTTGTTCAATGGGGATAAAGCCAAACTTGCGAGTGCTAAAACTATATGAAATATTATAGCTATAGATCTAATACACCCGTCGATTGTCAGTGAGTTTCTTCCAGTCAACATGCACAAAACAGATAATTTCTTCATACATACATTTCCGTTTTATACCGTGATGAATATGAGTATATTTCCAGAGCGTTCTGTCTAATCTCAAGAAACTCGAGCAAACCACGCTTCAATGTATTTCCTTAGAAATCGTGCCATTTGTCGCTTGATTTATGAATCGTTCTCAAAACAACGCTAGATTATCGGTATTATATGTGTCCTCATGCACGATACAGAAGCGGGGCTGAAAAATGCTTCTCAGTGCCTTGGCCGCAGCCAATGGCAGAAACACACACACACGCTCCGATGGTGGCAAAAGAAACATCTGATCAACCCAAGATTGGTAACATAGAGTCCTTACCTGGTCTCTGATGTACTGCAAAAAGATTAATCCAATTCCTGATCGCCATTCCAAATATTGATCGCGTTTATTGATTCAACATTAGCGGCACGGTGGTGTAGTGTTTAACCCCAGGAAGACTAGCTGCCGCTAAGGCGTCAGCTAATGGGGATCCGTTTAAATAAACAAACTGTCGCCTCACAGCAAGAAGGTCCAGGGTTCGATTCCCACTTGGGGACCAGGTTTCCATGATGCCAGGTACCCAGGTGGGGTATCTCCCAGGCCTTTCTGTGTGGAGTTTGCATGTTCTCCCCCTCTGTGCTCGCAAGGGTTTCCCCCCCGATAAGATAAACCCAATGGAAAAACATGCACAACAACAGATTGCTAAAGCTGTGGCGTCCTTGACGAAAACGGGCAGGAGCACTTGGATTGGTCCCCGGGGCGCGGCTCACGTCGACGCCCTATCTGCTCCCGGCTGCCCATGGGGGGAAGGACGACGGGATGGGTTAGGCGCAGAGACTCAATCGCATCGCCGACTGAGAAAAAGACAATGCATGTGTGTGTGTGTGTATCCCGGTGTGTGTGTGCCGCTCCAATTGCATGTCCAGTTCGTTGCATGCCGAATAAAGACCCCTAAAGAGGTCCTGCATTATTATGTTATATGTCCAAAATGCATAATCCACGCTGCTCCGAGTGTCCCAAATCCATGTGTTATAACGTTAGTCATGTCCGAGAAGGAAAACCTGGACCGGACTTGTTAGATCGCTGCACAGCCCAAGGGGGAGGGATTTCAATGATGTGCAATACCGGCTGGAAGGCGTAGGCAGCGGTATTTGCCCTTTGCGAGCTCAGACCCATTCTCAATGATAACATCAGGCTGGATGGATGAAAAATGAATGGATATAGCGAATAAAAGAAATAACGATTAAAACCTGACTTTTCCCGTGATTGGCGCTAAACGCATGGCGAGTTAACCCGACTTTTCTCATGAATGGCGCTGAATGAGTTAAGAGGTTAAGATGGTTATCTATTATTCAAACCATTTTCCTTATTTGATGAGATCAATCTCAAGATCACTGGGTCTCATTCTCCAACGGACTTACGACAAGAAATTTGCTCTCAGGGCCATTTGAGACATCTTGGGGCCAGTTGTGGGATTCCCCAACCGTCCCTAAGCTTGGATTCGGCCGTGGCTGAGAGCACGATTTACAAGTGCTGAGGAGCACACTTAACTTGAAAGACTGGTGTGCTCCGTGTTCTTAATGGCTTTATTTGGGAGGAATGATAGTGCTTCCTTCATGTCAACCCTACAGGCCTCCTTGGAATTAATTCATTAATCATAATTAAAATAAATATGACAATATTTGTACGATAAAAAATTACCCATTTGATGTAGGAAAAATAGATTATATGGATTCATCTGATCACAGGGCAGCTGGATTAACCATATCTGAACCAGCTATTTTGGACAAATGTATAATTACTTAATTACTCAGATATTCAAACACAATTATGCAATTATTGTGAAATTATTGAAAATAATAATTATTTAATGCCTTCTGTGGCATTTGTATTTCTTATTTGTTGCATATCTGTTTTATTGATTAATTATACATTTGAAAGAATGCAGGTTATAGCCAACATGCAATATATCCCATTTATTGGTACAATGGGACAGACATTTGTTTTATATAAGTAGCTATAACCTGCATTCTTTCAAATATATCATTAATCAATAACACAGATATTGAAATACACTATGTAGCCTATTACACCAACACTGCAAATGACAGTGGATAAATAAATAAGAACTAAAGCTAATCGCGTGGAAATAGACTGCATTAATATTCCATAAGTCTTGTTGTGTGCGCCACACACGCACACACGCACACTGTATAGCCTACGTGTCTAATGAATGAACAGTAGGCTTATATTATTCTAATTACTTGTTTCATTAGGATTTAGTAGATACTATATATGCTCTGCCCTATATGTACAGTAAGTACAGTACACATATAATATTAAGGCCGCCAGAGTCGGGCGTACCATGAGCGGACTGCATGGTGGACTGTACTACCGGCAGCGCAGTATCTGTGCTCTCCTAATAAAACAAGTCATTAGAATAATATAAGCCTATACGCTATACTATACTGCGCTCATTCATTATTACGCACGTAGACTATACAGTACTGCGCGCGTGTGTGTGTGCTCGCGCGCTGCGGCAGGTGCACCACGAGCTGTATTATATATGATGAATCTCATTTTGATCGGTCGCAACGCGATTCCGCATATCGGCCACCATTTTCACACGGCTGCATCATCAGTTGCATTCTAATGAGCTGGACAGGTGTGTCTAACTATTGACTTTTTGCGATTTCATTTGCACATGGCACAGAGAGCCTGTCTTTATAAGGAGCTCTCGGATGAGTTGTTTGTATGCAAAAGTCCTAGACCTCTTGTCCAATCTCCTTCCAGGCAATCTCGTTTGTGTCACTTCCTGGAATGCATGAGCAGTTACCTCACAGAGGGCCGCTGTGTGCATAATGCAGAAGTGAAACAGTGTTTAAAATAAGAGTTGTTCCTACTCTTGTCTTGAGAAACAGCTTAATAACACATAAAACACACACTTTCCTTCATTCATACCACTGTCTATGATGTGCTTTGTTATTCATTAGCTCAGTGGGACAAAAACAAGCTTAATGGGCATTTGTTGAACAGGTTTTTTCAGTGTTGGCAGACAGGACCATTCTATAGAGAGATTATTAGCTATATCAACAACTAGCATCTTTGTTCTGCTTGTATTGCAAGACTCTGGCATGGAGGTAGAGTTTGACTAATAGAGTTTTAATACAGGTTCACAACAGAGGGAGGGTTTCTTTGATCTACAAGAGAGATCAACCACTTGATCTGACTTGGTCACCATTTGACAAAGTAATTACATTTATCCATAAATCCCCAATCTTTCCTGGTTCAGGCCCTTGCCTACCTGGTTGTATGTGCATTAGGGTTGCCGTGGTGATGTGGACTAATAGACTCATGACAACAAATACTCAGTGGAGCCAGAACCCAGAGCAGCACCTGCACCACTGACTACTGCAGCAAGCCTAACGCACAGACTAAGATACATCATTGTATCATTGTTACAAAACCGAAAAATGGTCATTAGCACTGGATGCCTTTTGAATCAAAAGAAGAAATCCTTGCAAGCCAATACGTCATTGGATAGATTTAGGTGTTGGTGTAAGATTCCGTTGCAGCAGAAGTGCTTGTGTTGGGGGCTCCGGCCACGTTGTAGACATCTGAGGAACAAAGGACACACTGTTGGTCAAACATCCCTGGGGGTCTTCGGGTCAAATTAACCCATTTAAAAATGTCAACATCAATGAAAAGTATTTAAAAAATAAACTTTTATCTATGAAACTTCTTCTGCTTGTCTTATTTACTGTACTAATATGAGGATATAATGGTAAATGTCATGCATTTGCCACCCCCCCCCCCCCTCCATCAACATATAACACCCAGGGTCTTTGGGTCAGAAATTAAATTTAGCCCATTTCTTTCTTTGAAAATGTTAGACATATTGGTATTTTCTAGTAAACATTGCATTTACAAACCCACCCACACGGAGCATGGACCTGCCTGTCTCTGCATCCCACAGGCTCTGTGTGGACCCATCCTCTGACCTATAGACGCCAGGCAGTATGAGAAGCCCAAAATATGCCTCTAAGTCTGTCTCATCCTCCTTCTTCCAGTTCTCCCCAGAGACTAGCCTCTCTTCTAGATTAGTCATTTCTAAATGTATAGCAGGCAGCAACACAGACTGCTGCTAGCTCACAGCTCTTTATAGCAGCCAGCAACATAGACTGCTGCTAGCTCACAGCTCTTTATAGCAGGCAGCAACACAGACTGCTGCTAGCTCACAGCTCTTTATAGCAGGCAGCAACATAGACTGCTGCTAGCTCACAGCTCTTTATAGCAGGCAGCAACATAGACTGCTGCTAGCTCACAGCTCTTTATAGCAGGCAGCAACATAGACTGCTGCTAGCTCACAGCTCTTTATAGCAGGCAGCAACATAGACCGCTGCTAGCTCACAGCTCTTTATAGCAACATAGACTGCTGCTAGCTCAGAGCTCTTTATAGCAACATAGACTGCTGCTAGCTCACAGCTCTTTATAGCAGGCAGCAACATAGACTGCTGCTAGCTCACATCTCTTTATAGCAGGCAGCAACATAGACTGCTGCTAGCTCACAGCTCTTTATAGCAACATAGACTGCTGCTAGCTCACAGCTCTTTATAGCAGGCAGCGACACAGACTGCTGCTAGCTCACAGCTCTTTATAGCAGGCAGCAACATAGACTGCTGCTAGCTCACAGCTCTTTATAGCAGGCAGCGACACAGACTGCTGCTAGCTCACAGCTCTTTATAGCAGGCAGCAACACAGACTGCTGCTAGCTCACAGCTCTTTATAGCAGGCAGCAACATAGACTGCTGCTAGCTCACAGTTCTTTATAGCAGGCAGCAACACAGACTGCTGCTAGCTCACAGCTCTTTATAGCAGGCAGCAACATAGACTGCTGCTAGCTCACAGCTCTTTATAGCAGGCAGCAACACAGACTGCTGCTAGCTCACAGCTCTTTATAGCAGGCAGCGACACAGACTGCTGCTAGCTCACAGCTCTTTATAGCAGGCAGCGACACAGACTGCTGCTAGCTCACAGCTCTTTATAGCAGGCAGCAACACAGACTGCTGCTAGCTCACAGCTCTTTATAGCAGGCAGCGACACAGACTGCTGCTAGCTCACAGCTCTTTATAGCAGGCAGCGACACAGACTGCTGCTAGCTCACAGCTCTTTATAGCAACACAGACTGCTGCTAGCTCACAGCTCTTTATAGCAACACAGACTGCTGCTAGCTCACAGCTCTTTATAGCAGCCAGCAACACAGACTGCTGCTAGCTCACAGCTCTTTATAGCAGCCAGCAACACAGACTGCTGCTAGCTCACAGCTCTTTATAGCAAGCTCACAGCTCTTTATATTTGAAAATCTGGTATGTCATAAATGTATAGATGTAGCAGTACTGGCTATCTGTATGTCATCGTGTCATATGATGAATTGAAAATGGGGGACCCTGATGGAAACAAGACGAAAGTCTTTCTCAGGTCTGCATCCTCTTAACAATTGTATGTATTGAGCTGTACTGTACTGTACCCATTCTGCAATCTGTTAATAAACTTTTCAATCAATCAATCAAAAACAGACTGCTGCTAGCTCACAGCTCTTTATAGCAGCCAGCGACACAGACTGCTGCTAGCTCACAGCTCTTTATAGCAGCCAGCAACACAGACTGCTGCTAGCTCACAGCTCTTTATAGCAGGCAGCGACACAGACTGCTGCTAGCTCACAGCTCTTTATAGCAACACAGACTGCTGCTAGCTCACAGCTCTTTATAGCAGCCAGCAACACAGACTGCTGCTAGCTCACAGCTCTTTATAGCAACACAGACTGCTGCTAGCTCACAGCTCTTTATAGCAGCCAGCAACACAGACTGCTGCTAGCTCACAGCTCTTTATAGCAGCCAGCAACACAGACTGCTGCTAGCTCACAGCTCTTTATAGCAACACAGACTGCTGCTAGCTCACAGCTCTTTATAGCAGGCAGCGACACAGACTGCTGCTAGCTCACAGCTCTTTATAGCAGGCAGCGACACAGACTGCTGCTAGCTCACAGCTCTTTATAGCAGGTAGCAACCAGTGCATGTGAGCAGATCGGAGCGTGAGCGGCGCGGGGAGCGGAGCGGGCGGTTTTGACGTGAGCGAGGAGTGGGTTTTAAAATGTGTCTGCGCGACGTCCGGAGCGAGAGTTCTCCTCCGCTCCAATCCACTCCAGGCCGCTCACAGTGGTTTAACACTGATGTTAATATACATGTAGTACAATGCCAAAGCAACAGATGGCGATGTACAAACATGAAGGCAATTTTCAACCAATGAGAAGGGTGAACCTGTGATATCCTGTTCAGGCTTTGTCACTCACTCCTGTTAGAAAAAGTATCGACGCCATTGTTGTTGTCATTAGCTTACATGCTAACGTTAATGGCAGCGACCATAGCATTGTGGCTCGGCTAGCTATCATTGCTTAATAGAGCTAGTGAATGGATAAACAACGTTATTAAACATTGCAGAATTGGTACAATTACAATTCGGCTCAATACAAACAATTGTTAAGGGGCCCAGGGGGTGTAGACTGTTGTAGTTTGAGCTAATTTACACCATGCTCCAAAAAAAATAAAAAATCTGCCGAGCGATCTGGTGCGGGGAGCGCTCGATTCAAGGTGAGTGGTGAGCGAGCGGAGAGCGACTTGGGGGCGGGGTCAACATGAGCGATTAGCGGAGCGGACCAAGCTTTAAAGAGCGAAGAGCGGATTTCTCGGCCGTGCCGATCCGCTCACGTGGCCTGGTAGCAACACAGACTGCTGCTAGCTCACATCTCTTTATAGCAACACAGACTGCTGCTAGCTCACAGCTCTTTATAGCAACACAGACTGCTGCTAGCTCACATCTCTTTATAGCAACACAGACTGCTGCTAGCTCACAGCTCTTTATAGCAACACAGACTGCTGCTAGCTCACAGCTCTTTGTAGCAACATAGACTGCTGCTAGCTCACAGCTCTTTATAGCAACATAGACTGCTGCAACCTCACAGTACTGTTAGTAATGTAGTTAGTAATGAAGGAAAAAGTATGATTAGTAGGAGTTTTTGGGTTTATAACTAGTACTTTAGAATGGTTGAACATGAGCCGGGTCAAATGGACCCGAAGACCTTTGGTGTGACTAAAAGATGAAGACCCTACGAGTGGGTTAAATGTGGGACAAGAAGTCCTCTAGAAAAGAGATCAATAACTTACTTCTTCTTCCTCGTAGTCTCCTGAAGAAGTTTAACCCACTGGAAGATGAAACTCCAGCACTTGTACTCTATAGTGACGAGAGGAAATGGCACATCAATACAAGATATACAACATACTGACCACAAGCTAGAACTGCAGTAAAGTATTATAAAATGATATCCAAAAATGTATTTTCTATTAATTAATCATGAACAGAGCAAATACTGACCACAGGCTCTTCAACGCAGCACTCGCCTTCGCCACTATGGCCTCAGAGGGTTAACTCTGCTGAGTGTTGAGCCTCACCAGAGCCTCTGAGGGCAGAGCAGCCACGGTGAGTGTTGAGCCTCACCAGAGCCTCTGAGGGCAGAGCAGCCACGGTGAGTGTTGAGCCTCACCAGAGCCTCTGAGGGCAGAGCAGCCACGGTGAGTGTTGAGCCTCACCAGAGCCTCTGAGGGCAGAGCAGCCACGGTGAGTGTTGAGCCTCACCAGAGCCTCTGAGGGCAGAGCAGCCACGGTGAGTGTTGAGCCTCACCAGAGCCTCTGAGGGCAGAGCAGCCACGGTGAGTGTTGAGCCTCACCAGAGCCTCTGAGGGCAGAGCAGCCACGGTGAGTGTTGAGCCTCACCAGAGCCTCTGAGGGCAGAGCAGCCATGGTGAGTGTTGAGCCTCACCAGAGCCTCTGAGGGCAGAGCAGCCACGGTGAGTGTTGAGCCTCACCAGAGCCTCTGAGGGCAGAGCAGCCACGGTGAGTGTTGAGCCTCACCAGAGCCTCTGAGGGCAGAGCAGCCACGGTGAGTGTTGAGCCTCACCAGAGCCTCTGAGGGCAGAGCAGCCACGGTGAGTGTTGAGCCTCACCAGAGCCTCTGAGGGCAGAGCAGCCACGGTGAGTGTTGAGCCTCACCAGAGCCTCTGAGGGCAGAGCAGCCACGGTGAGTGCCATCTTGTAGTGCCGGTGGTCTCAATTTGCTCTGTTCACGCTCCACATTTTTTTCTTTTTAAAGACTAATTGTTGCTTTAAATATAATCATCGTAGCAGTATTTTATATATTATTATATGTTTAGAATTGTGTAGATTACCCAATGATGTATGAACTTGTAAATAAAACGTGTAAATAATGGTGATAGTGTGGTGATGAAAGCGGTGCTTACTCTTGTTGGACGAGAGGCGGCGCTTAGACTGCGGAATCTATCTCCCACGGTTTCAATGATCTAGAAGCACAATATAATTAATTTATGATAAGTAATAATATAATTGATCAACACTTGTACAAGTAAGAGAAATAGCAGCAATGT
Organism: Notolepis coatsorum; assembly: GCF_963971535.1. NCBI lineage: Eukaryota > Metazoa > Chordata > Actinopteri > Aulopiformes > Paralepididae > Notolepis > Notolepis coatsorum. The sequence continues at coordinate 51,486,293 of NC_140169.1, forward strand.
TACATCTTAAACTTCACATACCTTAGTATCCAGGAGTGTCCCAAACACCAATATGAAAAAGCCCTATGGAAGATATCAAAAGTACAATATTTAAGACCATAGGTATCAAGAAAAACACTACACACTAAAGATAAAGAATTAAATGAAATAAAAATAAAGAATAGAAAACACTTTTGCCATATCACATTATAATTTGCACGGGAAAACCAAACACTGCCACGCTGCCAAAAACACAGAACAAGAATAACATTTTAACACTGCAATTAACATTCAAAGCTTCCCTTCTTGTGATAAAATATATATGCGTTTGCCATATTCTGAAAAGGTCCTGACTCTTGTTATAATACATTTTGTCTAATGGAATGTAGCTGTCTTTTCTTTCTTCTATTCTTTATTTTTATTTAATTTACTTATTTATCTTTATATCCTTGTGTCCTGGTTCACAGTTAAAGTATTAAGTTGTTGAAGATGTTCAGTATCTAATGTATTTAAGGGAATTGGCATAACGACTAAATTGGGATGGGAGAAAAATACGTAAAAAAGGGGGAGAAAAAGTAGATAAAAAAATAAATCAAAACAACAAAAAATGCTTTGGGCTAATTTATATTTAGTCATTAAGTCTTTTATCCAAAGCGACTTACAAGTTGTGTACAACAAGTCAGCACGAAAGATAAAACTCAAACAGTGTCAAATTTGAGTGCTACAGTCTTGAGCAGGGACGTGCACAGGACTTTAGAGGGGCAGGTGCTGAAAGGCTGAAAAGGGCACCTTACCAGTGTGTGAGCGCGTGCAGCACGCAAGCCCAATTTTTGGGGCCCCCTTTTTATGCTTTTTGGGGGGTTTTGGTGATCAAATATAGAATATTGAACTATAATACTCAGTGCAGGAGCTCACTTATCCTTGAAAGACACTTTTATCACTGACTTAAAAGGCCCATACATCTCTATGTTCAGGGGGAGAGAATAAGTGCTTACCCTACAGACCCCAAGAAGTGCTGTATTCTGTATTGTTTAATATAAATGCATTTTTTATTCCAATCCCGATTTGTATTTGAGATTCCCAAATCCCATCGGACTTGACTTCTTCGTGTCCATCAGTGAGTGTAATACCAGCATTCAACTGTATGCGCCACACAGATGTTGGAAGCCGGTATTGCACTGGAAAGTGATGAGTGCTTCAGATCGTTTTGACTTCATGAGTTGACTGTATTGTTCATTATTGGTTATTACAGGGCTCGAAATTTACATTTTTACTTGGTAGCACTGGTGCTCCCAACTTCCAACCGTGTTATTTATGAATGTGTGAAGACTGTCTGTATTACACACAGAGGGAACTGTCTGACCACTTTAAAACTAAGTACAGAATATAAAATACTTCCAAATAAACTTTCATGATTATGAATATGTAGGCTACATGTCAAAAGGGCATTTTGCTAATGTAATCTACTTGCAAAGATGTGTTATATAGCCTAGTACTATTCTTACTGGATTAAACTTTGGATTCATCTTTTGTGGTGGCTCAACATTATTCACACACGGAAAGATGTGTTGGTGATAAGGGTTCCGCACGGACCATATTGTTTGTTACATCGCTGTCGGCAAACTAGCTCAGAGTGTCAACAGAGTGTTGACGTTGAGTTGATGTTAGCTGCTAGCTGGCTACCCAAATCCACAACAGCCAGGCAGCCAACCCGTACAAAATACAGTCTCAGCCAATCACATCGATTTGTACAGTTAGTTAGCTCCACTCCATTGCGAATTAAAAGGTAGCCAGCCAGCTAGCTAGCTACAGTTGCTAGGTAGCTAATGTTAGCAACAGAACAGCAACAGCTGCAAAAACGAACACCAATGATGTTATGAGCTATCAGTAGCTAGCCAGCTAGATAACGTTAGACAACGCCTTGTGTATTAAACTAAAGTGAATAGTTTACTGGGCCATTGTTTAATGCTTCAGTGATGTTAAAAGAGGAGCTGCACGCTTGCTATCTTCGGTGCGAATGAGACTGGTCTGTGTCTGTGAGGGGGAGGGGCAATGAGGGCACTGCGAGCAGCGTGTGTGTGTGTTAAAGGTAAGAACGTCAAGCTCACGTTTGATTGGTTAGAATGGTCACTGTTAACTCACAAGGCACATACTGAGTGACATGGACAGAAAAAGGGACGTTTCGGGAGGGGGGGGGGGGGGGGGGGGAGAAGGTTGCACCAGAACAATAATTTGCACTCGCACGAATGCTCCCAATTATATTTTGAGGTCGCACAGATACAATTTCAGTCGCATATGCGACCAATTCGGTCGCAAATTCGAGCCCTGTTATTAGCATAATTGTAAAGAGAAATACTTTCGTCTTGTTTACATCAGGGTCCCCCATTTTCAATTCATAATGAATTGTAAGTAAGGGTGCAATTAGCACCGTGCAATCCATTCTTTGTGGATCCCGCCACTGGACTCGATGAGGAGAATGACGTAACAGATTCGGTATAAAAGGACAAACAGAATTATCAGAGCGAAGGTGTGGTAAATTGACTAAATGAAACATGATATTTTCCCTAATTCTGCATTCTACTGGACGATTCTGCTGTAAGTGTCAACAGGAAGGCCCTTGGTCTGTATTTTCACACCTCCCCAAACATAGGTTTAAATAGTACAAAAGGCCAAATCATGCTGATATTCAATAGATTTCTCTTAGAAAATAAGTAATTACTCATTACAATTGATAACGCTAAATGACAACAACTAAAAGTAATATTGATTAGATTATGCACTGAAAATAGTCATTTGGTCTGGGCAAACTGGATCTATAGTGGAAGTCTCCCTGATTAGAATGGGTCACACAGGCTAGAGCAGACCCCGGGAGACCACACTGTATTTAAATACGACAGGATGCTGGTCACTTTGGCCGGCCAGATTTAACATTAGAACAGATGGCTGTGTTGACCAAAGCAAAACGCTGAATAGGGCTGTCAACAGACGCCCGTTTATTATGATTGACAAGCCAACAGTTTCTATAGAAGTGCTGAGAGCAGCCCCAGAGTCTGGGGGATGTAAAGATAAGCACCGTTTGGTACAGAACTTCAAAGAAGGTGTGGTATATTTTGAACATAGATCATCATAACGGGAGTTCAAATCAAACTAATGTGTAATAGTCTTATAGAAACAGTCAAAGTGGAACAATTGGCAATCAAATATAGTTCATAGAGTGTGTGTGTTGACAGAGACCTTGTGCTCACAACCAAAGGTGAATTTGCATACAAAGTGTTGGCAACAGCTGCCGTAGACAGGTTTCCTTCAAGACAATAGAGAGGTTGTTAAACGGGTTCGGTGGCTAATCAGGAAGGTAACCTACTTCCCCTTAGGGGGTTGTAAGAACAAAGGACAGGAAGCCCTAGTTAAACACATGTGTCTCCTAGTAGGAGACACATATGTGGCCACCTGGTTTGCTAAATACTAAGTATAACTGCAAATGGCTGATAACACACTTAGATTAGTTTGATATAAAGTATAATTAGGCCTGTTTACATTGTGGTAATAATTTTGAAGTCATACTAAAACTGTATAAAATATTGATGTAAGCTAAAAAAGAATGATTAGACTTGGTAGCAATTTATTGAAAGTCAGCAGACTTTGTGGTAAAGAAGATTAGTTTCACTTAAGGTGAAACTAGTCTTAAAAATAACAGAATGTGTACAAGTAATGTGTTTAAGTATGATATATCTGTGTTTATGTAATCAATATATCTTGAGGTTCATCAATCAAAGTATTAAAAATACAGGGAAACTATTCTCTGGGCTTAAACAAAGTATGGGGGTTGGCCTATTAAGCCAAACCCCTATTTTCAAATTCAAGCTTAGCTGGCCTGGCATTGGAGGAAAGAATTTGATGATGTCATTCTGATGACATCACGAGAGACTGCAGGCCTTGGCTATAAGATCTGGGTGTGGTGACGAGAGGAGAACTCTGAACCCAACTGACCAGGAGGAACCACACCCACCTTCACACAGAGGAGCGGCAGCAGGACAACGAACAAAGGAAAATAACTTTTGGAGGGAAAAACAGAACTGCTTTGTTCATTCAGCCAGAGAACAAAGCTCATCAACAATTATCATTCTTTAATCTACTTGCTTAGTCTAATATTGAGGGCAAGCGGCATAGTGCTTTCGGTACCTCAATATTATAGCATTCTTTACTTTTAATTGAAACAGATAATTTTTTGTATAACTTTGTGGATTTAATAAACCACTCCGTTTGAAATAACCCTCTTCTCCTCCTGATTTCTCCTGCCTGCACCGCCGAGCGTCATAAGTATATCCCAGGGCTGTAAAGTTTTGAATCACAACGCAGAGTAGATCAGCGCCGGGTTTAGCTTGGGAATATACTTCAAAGGTTTCATGTGACTCTTGCAGGCACAGAATGCCTACAGGAAGCCCCTCCTGTCTTCCAAGGAGAGAGGAAAAGTGGATTTGGATTAAACGTTGTTTTAATATAATCAAACATTAATAATTATACAGGAAAACAACATCATTGTTAAGACAATAACATTCCAGTTAATTTACAACTAAAATGTAAGGTTATTACCGAAAGAGAACCAAGTTAAACAAAATAGTATGTTTATAACCTAAGATAGAATACAAAAATATGTTTAAACTACACCTAGAGACATAACTAATAACTTAAGATTTAAATTGGAATAATTAAATACTCTGGTATTAATTAAAGAACCCACATTTGGATAATTCATGTATAAAACTTAATAGGAAAATTCTGTAAAGACTGAAACGGTATATTTAGATAAACTAGAAAGGATTTTCTAGGTTTTAAGTTACCACAATACAGACAACGTATATTTGAAGCATAATGAAGTAAACTTCTATTTTTACATCTCCAACTAACAAACCCCTCCCTTGGAAATTCGAATCAGTCCCTAATTTGGAATTGTCTCAGAAAACTGAAGACCCAAAATGGCGGCAGGCCTTGCTCAAAATGGCCGTCGTCTAGAACAGCCAATTGGGAAGAAGGTGACGCCTCCCAGCGATCGTCATCTGACGAAGCGCTCGGAGGCAGGACCTAGAGTTCTTAACAGGAAACCCGCCCCGGAGACCAGACACACAGCGAGACACAGAAACGAGAACGGACGAAGAAGACGGTCACCACGGCAACCCAGATACATTCAGCAGAGCTTCCTGGTTCCAGCAGAAAAAGATATTTTAGAAATAATTCGACGGCTTGTTGATGCTTTTGACTTTTTATATGGAATTCCAGGTCGTATCTTGTTATAGTGAACGACTCTGGAACCAAACCTTAGCCTAGGGTGTAAATAAAACACCCCTGGGGTCTTAAAACGAGCGCTCCTTTGTCAGCTTCAAGCATTCTTTCAACCGGCCGCCGTCTCTTCTCTTTTTACCGGGTGACTTAGTCAGTAGCAGACATATAGAACAACGGCAGAGTAATACCACTAGAAATATAGAATACGTCACGGACAGCTGTATCTTGTTACGATAAAGGATTTCTGGATTCTGTGTTTTTTGCACTCGTCTGCATCTACGAGAAATAGAATCCCTCCAGCGGGTTATAATTGATCCTAGTTTTCTGAGTGATTTTTATTAATTTTTAAATCTTTTTGAAACACCAAATCATACAACACACCAAGCACAGTATTTATTACCTGTAGTGAATTGAAGAATGCGAAGGCGATATGGATTCCGATATTTTCTGGCGCGGTCATGGTCCCCACTCCTAGACCCCAGGTAATTCCAAAGCAAGGGGTCAAAATGGCCAGGCACCTGGCGATGACCATGAGAGCGTGCTTTTCATCGGGATTAGTCGCGTCTCCCGCCCCTCTCCGCAGCATTTTGAACAAGACCACAATCAGGATCAAAAAGTTGATAGAAACGATGGTCAAGGCGGGAATCACAAAGGCCAGAATGGCCATGGTCTTGTCCCAGTTCAGCCAGCACGCCAGGTCCTTCCTGATGTACCCATCGCCCGGCGCAGTGGCTGCGATGGTAACGACTGCGATGACAAGAGGTCCTCCGTAGCCCAAACAGAAACCAATGGCCAGCATGGCTGCCTTGGACATGTGGGAGAAAACCATGACTGTCCGGTAGAAAAGGAGAAGGCCAAACACAAGCATCCAGAAGAACAGGGCCATGTAGAAGAAGTGGATGAAAAACGTTGCCGCGGTGCACCCGCCTATCGGGACCATGTAGTCGCCTCGGTCTTCCAGTGGATTCTTGGCGATGCCGATGCCGACGAGGAACCAGATGTCCGCGATCAGCAGAGACACGGCGATGTTCACGATGGAAACGTGCCGCATGTAGGCCGTGCTGTTCCTGGTCAAGGGTTTCCAAATGATTGTTTCGATGATGAGGCAAAGGATCAAACTTAGGATTGATATGGCTACTCCGATATAAGTGATCATATCCAATAACAGTGAATCAAAAGGAATGGTTGACATAAGTATGGAGAAGGAGGTGAGGTGGTTGCAGTTGCAGGTGACTATGTTATCTATATCAGACACAAACGTGCACCCCTCATCATCCCATCCACCCAGATTATCAAAAAGACTAAAGTTCCAGAAGACACACTGTGGGCTCTCTGTCAGTGAACTGTTCAACTTGTCAAACTTCAAGGTTACATTGTTAATCGTTGCGTTGACCTTGATCAGCACGACAAAGGCATTGATAACGTTATCATAGACAGTTTCGTTGCTGGTGAAGCTGCTGTCATTGAAGCTGCTGTCATTGAAGCTGCTGTCATTGAAGCTGCTGTTCCTGGCTGGAAGAACATGCTTGAGGTCAAATCTGATGATAGTGATTTGGAGGTCAGTGATGTTGGTGTCTGGAATGTCAATGCTGATGCTGGAGTTAAGGTCTGCCTTGAATGAATTATTAAATGTGGCTCGGTTTAGCACGATGCGCTCGGTTGCTATGTCAATATATTCCCCATCCAGCACACCTGAAATGGTCTCCAGGGAATCCAGTAAGCGGCTGCTTGTGCTGCTGTTTTTATTTGCATTCAAAAATGTCCAGGAGTCTGCTGCTTCAGGAGAGATCAGGACATTAACCGTTCCCAGGACATTCTGTGGATCACAAAGAGATATGTCAGGGTACATCTTTGCATCTCAGTGGAGGTTTCTCTATGACAACACGTGAAACACAAATTCACTCATAATTCATAATTATTATTAATTTACATATATATATATTTTTTTAATTATTATTAAAAAACATTTTTATTAGAAATGTTTTCCTCCAGTGAATTTTTTTTTCTTCAAAAATGGCCAAAATTGACAGCTCTGAGCAGGCCTGTACTGCAGTAATGACTGCAGTATATTCGTGCAGATGTTTGCACAGGTTGACCCAGGATTAAATAAATAATAAATAATAGCCAATCAAAATAGGCTATTAACGTCATCTAAGCACGGTCTGTGCAGTTAAACTCTTGCCATTGAATGGGGGATTGAATGATTGACAGCCCTTGACATTCAATACACAGAGGTTGAATATGATTGGCAGCCTTGAAAATCCAATCAGAGGTTGCTGCATTGCACAGTCAAAACGGGTCCAGCTGCAGGTCCATAGGTTAGGTTTAGCTGGGGCCAATCTCAAGTTTCTCAAGTTTCTTTATTAGTTGTCATACAGAAGTACAGAATATTTTATACAAAATGTAACAGAAAGAAGCATTTTGTATAAAAGTATTCTGTACTTCTGTATGACAACTAATAAAGAAACTTGAGAAACTTGAGATTGGCCCGAGCTAAACCTAACCTACGGACCTGCAGCTGGACTGGTTTCACTGTGTGAAAGAGCAAGCTAGTAGTTTAGTAAGCTGTACAGCTATAACAACACAGTAGGCAAAATTAAACGTTGCGCCAACATTAGGACCGAAGTATAAACCAGCAACTGAGCAACATGAAGAAGTGGATTTATGCATCTGGATCAGAAAAAAAGTTGTGGATGAAAAAGTAAGTAGGCTACAGTGTTTGTAAAAGCTTGTATGCTAACAGTAGCTAGCCAGCTTAGCCTACATCACAATGATGATCACCAAGCTAACTTACTGTACACACTCTAGGGCTGGGCAATTAATCTAAACAGAATCGCGATATCGATTCATAGACCTATGCAATCTCATTTCTCTCCCATTACAGAAGCCGAGACCCTGACACTGGTAACGTCGAACCGTCCGACTACATGCGAGCTGGACCGGCTACCCTCCCCACTCCTCCAGACCATAGCACCGGACATCCTCCCATTCCTAACTGCAACTATCAACTCCTCACTCAACTCGGGGGTGGTCCCCACCTCCCTAAAACAAGCCAGAGTCACGCCCCTCATAAAAAAACCAACCCTGAACCCCACCGTCATAGCCAACTATCGTCCTGTCTCTCTTCTCTCCTTTCTTTCTAAAACACTTGAACGTGCTGTATCCAACCAACTTACTGCTTATCTCTTACAGAATGACTTCCTAGACCCCAATCAGTCTGGCTTCCGGACTGGCCACTCCACAGAAACGGCCCTCATTGCGGTCACAGAGGCACTTCACTTAGCAAAAGCGAAAGGCCTCTCCTCTGTCCTGATTCTCCTAGATCTATCTGCAGCCTTCGACACAGTCAACCATCAGATCCTCCTCGCGGCCCTCGCAGGAATGGGAGTGGCTGGATCTGCGCTGACATGGCTGACATCATACCTCAACGACCGCTCCTACCAAGTGTCATGGAGAGGGACTCTGTCGGCCACCCGCCCCCTCCGGACGGGTGTCCCCCAGGGCTCGGTCCTAGGACCCCTTCTCTTCTCCCTCTACACTAAATCACTGGGTAACATTATCACGTCTCATGGCTTCTCCTACCATTGTTATGCCGACGATACTCAACTCTTCCTCTCCTTCCCTCCCTCAGATATCCACGTCTCTGAGCGGATCTCGGCCTGTCTGTCCGACATCTCCGCCTGGATGACGACCAACCACCTCAAACTGAACCTAAGCAAAACAGAATTGCTCCACCTGCCGGCCAAATCCTCCCCCCTGACCGACCTCTCCATCACAATCGAGAATGCAGCTGTGACCGCGTCCCCGACCGCCAAGAACCTTGGTGTTGTCCTCGACGACCAGTTGAACTTCTCTGCTCACATCGCAGCGACAACCAGAACCTGCAGATTCCTCCTGAGCAACGTCAGAAGGATACGCCCCTTCCTGACAAAAGAAGCCACCCAACTCCTCATCCAATCAACAGTCATCTCCCGCCTCGACTACTGCAACGCACTGCTAGCTGGCCTCCCAGCCACTGCCACCAACCCTCTTCAACTCATTCAAAACGCAGCGGCCCGCCTGATATCAAACCTACCGAAGTCGGCCCATGTCACCCCACTTCTTAGGGACCTGCACTGGCTCCCCATTGCTGCACGTATCCGCTTCAAGGCCCTCGACCTAGCATACCGTGCAGCAAAGGGAACCGCTCCCGCCTACCTCCGGTCAATGGTCTCTAACTACACACCCTCAAGACTCCTACGCTCTGCATCTTCTGGCCGCCTCAGACCTACTCCTATCCAAGCTCCCGGAGGGTCATCAAAGAGAAGCCGCCTATTCTCAGTCCTTGCCCCACAATGGTGGAATGAACTACCCATCCCAGTTAGGACAGCCGAATCCCGTCCAATCTTTCGCCGTCGACTAAAGACTCACTTCTTCAACCATTATCTGAAATGATAAAAAAAAAAAAAAAAAAAAAAAAAAATCTAACCCTGACTAACCTTACTGTCATGCACTTGTCCTAATAAACTAACCTACACTGTAACACGCAACACTTGATGAACATTGTTACTCAGCTGATAGAGTTGTACCCTTCTTGCTGTCTTGTCGTACAGAACTTGTAAGTCGCTTTGGATAAAAGCGTCAGCTAAATGACTAAATGTAAATGTAAATGTAAGTTATGACGATATTTCTTTTATTAAAAAAAAAGTTATAATTTATTTATATATATATTTTTTAAAAAACTTTTTAAATGATTTTATCTGGGTTGAACATGATTTGTGGAACTCCCTCTGGTGTTGTGGTCGTGGTATTCACTGACCTTTGGGAAGTATTTCGACATGCACATGGGTATCTTAGTGGTGTAGTGTATCTTGTAGACCAGGCCCATTGCAAGTTGCTGTACTCTGTCGTCTACTCTAAGCCATCCTAGGTTGTCAAAGTGGGCAGGGGTGAGGTGGGTTTTAGGAGTAAGGTCAAGCAGTAGTCTGACCAGTTTGTTTTGTGATGTTTGTAATCTTGTTTTTAGTGCCTTTGAGGTGCTTTGGTACCATGAGGTGCAAGCATAGTCGTAGTACCCTTGAATGAGTGCTCCTGTTAGAGTCTTCAAGGTATTCTTGTTTACCAGAGAGGAGATCCGGTACAGGAATCTAGTTAGTTGGTTGACTTAGTTTTATTACATTGGATCCCATTTTGTCACAGGAAAGATTTGCCTCTATAGGATGGAACCCAGGTAGGTAATTTCATCTTTCCTTTTAAGATAAGATAAGATATTCCTTTATTGATCCCCTTGGGGAAATTCAGGCATCATAGCAGCATGGGGGAAGGGGGGGGGGGGGGGGTAGTGAAAACAACACAAGCAGTGTAAACAAATAGGTCAATATAATTTACTATCTAACTAACTGAAATATATTTTCACAGTGTCACATAAGGTGCAGTATGCATAAGGTAGTGTTATAATTTACTATCTAACTAACTGAAATATACATTATTCATTATTCACAGTATCACAGTATCCACATAAGGTGCAGTATGCATGAGGTAGTGTTATTGTCCTACTTGGGTTCCTATTAGTTCTAGGTCGATTTCTGGCAGCAGTCCCTGCCCACTGTTGTGGAGCCTGATGGCCACTGGTATAAAGGATTGTCCGAGGCGGTTAGTTGAGTGTCGGGGGGGTATGAGTCTGTGGCTTCCTTGTCACCTTCACCTAATATGTTTTGATCTGGTCAGGTGCGCTGTCACCTAATATGTTTTGATCTGATCAGGTGCGCTGTCACCTAATATGTTTTGATCTGGTCAGGTGCGCTGTCACCTAATATGTTTTGATCTGATCAGGTGTGCTGTCACCTAATATGTTTTCATCTGGTCAGGTCCGCTGTCACCTAATGTTAATATGTTTTCATCTGTGTCCACTGACCACTGACACACAGTGGGGGATGTTTTAAAAATATAATTTAATATATAATATAATATAATAATTTGTGCTTCACCTAAAAATTTGGTCAGCAGCCTCCACTGTTGCATCTATAGCCCCCACCACCCTAAACATAAATAAATGTATATACAGTATATATGTTCAGAGATATCTTGGAGCTTGGGAAAGTAAACTAATTGTTTAAACAATTAAAATTTGAATACAAATTTAAATAATATTTGAAAACAATTGAAAATGTCCCCCGCCCGGGGCGCCCCAGTGGCACACTGCATACTGCCTCGCGCCCCAGAGACGTTAACATCATGTGTTTCACTGAGACATGGCTCAAGCCAGCGACGCCGGACAACAGCGTCTCTCCATCGGACAATTTCACCGTCCTGAGAGCAGATCGCACGGCAGCCTCTGGGAAGAGCATCGGAGGTGGGGTCTGCATCCTCACGAACAATCTCTGGGTTAATCCCAAGGAAGTACATGTCCTCTCAAGTTCATGCTCCCCAGATATGGAACATCTCCAAATCCTGTGCCGCCCGTACCACCTACCCCGTGAGTTTACCGCGGTCATTATATCCGTCGTGTATATCCACCCACAGGCAAATACTGGCAAAGCGCTGGTGGAATTACACGACCACATCAACAAACAGCAGATCAAGCACCCGGAAGCCGCGACGATAGTGACTGGTGACTTCAACCAGGCAAATCTGAAAAAAGTGATGCCGACCTTTTTTCAGCACATCGCCTGCTCCACAAGAGGGGGGAACACACTCGACCACTGTTACACCCCGTTCAGAGCTGCCTACAAGGCTGTAGCGGCTCCGCCACTGATGGGCTCTGCAAGCGCGAGCGATCACGACTCCATTTTTTTAATCCCAGCATACAAACAAAGATCGCGTGACGTCGTCGTGTCACGTGAGACAAAAAAGTGGTCTGACGAATCAGAGGCCGCGCTCCATGACGCGTTCGAGGATACAGACTGGGACATGTTTAAAGGAAGCGCCAGTGACGTCAGCGAGTACGCTGATACCGTTGTGAGTTACATAACAACAGTGGTAGACGGCATTGTCCTCACAAAGAAGGCGCAGGTTTTCCCAAACCAGAAACCTTGGGTGGACAGCACTATAAGAACAGCCCTAAACTCACGCACCACGGCTTATAACCTGGGCAGAGAGTCAGGAAATATGGAAGAGTACAAGGCTTCAGTCTACACTCTGCGCAAGGCTGTTAAACTTGCTAAGAGGACATATGCTGAGAAACTGGAGACACAAATGGCACAAAACGACACAAGAGGCTTGTGGAGGGGACTGAAGACAATAACTGACTACAAAGTCAGCGCCCCCTCAATGGGGAGCGACGACGCCTCTCTCGCGGACAAACTCAACTCCTTCTACGCTCGGTTCGGTGTAGACAGTGTCGCCGCTAGCCCTCTGGCTAGTGACGTCACTGGCGCACCGGCTGTTGTGGAGGGGGGGGGGGCAACCGCGGGGGGGCGGGGGCGCTCTCTCGTTGTCGGAACACAGTGTGAGAAGAGCATTTATGCAGGTGAACACCAGGAAGGCTGCAGGCCCAGATGGTATAACAGGACGCATACTTAAGTCCTGTGCAAACCAGCTTGCCCCGGTGTTCACCGCCATATTTAATCAATCCCTGGCGGAGTCAGTAGTCCCTGCCTGCTTCAAGATGTTTACCATCATCCCTGTACCGAAGAAACCCTCCCCAACATGTCCAAATGATTACAGACCGGTGGCACTCACCTCTGTGGTCATGAAATGTTTCGAGAGGCTGGTCAAGGACCACATTTGTGCCTCTCTCCCCAGTGATATGGACCCTATGCAATTTGCATACAGGACAAACAGGTCCACTGATGACGCGGTCTCCCAGGTACTGCACAGCACTCTCTCCCACCTTGACCGTCAGAAGGGGGGCTATGTGAGACTGTTGTTCATTGACTACAGCTCAGCGTTCAACACCATAGTCCCCACCAGACTGGTGGACAAGCTGATCGAGCTAGGCCTGAGCTCCGCCCTGAGCGCCTGGGTACTGGACTTTCTGAGTGAAAGACCCCAGGCGGTCAGGGTGGGGGGTCAGACCTCCAACACCATCACCCTGAGCATCGGGTCCCCCCAGGGCTGTGTTCTAAGCCCCCTGCTGTACTCACTCTACACACACGATTGTGTGGCCAAGTTCAGCTCCAACTCCATAGTGAAGTTCGCCGACGACACGGTGGTGGTGGGGCTGATCTCGGACAACGACGAGAAGGCCTACCGAGAGGAGGTTGAGGTACTGGAACGTTGGTGCCAGGACAACAGCCTGCTCCTGAACATTGGTAAAACCATGGAGCTGATCGTGGATTATAGGAGAGGACAGCAGGAGACACACACACCACTGATGATTAACGGGGCTACCGTGGACAGGGTGAGCAGCTTCAAGTACCTGGGGGTCCACATCTCAGAGGACCTGACATGGTCAACACACATAGACACAGTAGTAAAGAAAGCGAAGCAGCGCCTCTACCACCTGAGACAGTTAAGGAAGTTCACGGCACAGGACAAGAAGGCCCTACAGAGAGTGGTGCGCTCAGCCGAGCGTACCACGGGTATTGCGCTACCTCCCCTGCAGGCTCTATACAACAAGAGGTGCAAATCCAGAGCCTGCAGGATAATGAAAGACCCCCACCACCCCAATAACAGCCTGTTCCAGCTGCTGAGGTCAGGCAGATGCCTGCGAACCCCAGCTACTAGGACGGAGAGGCTTAGGCTAAGCTTCTTCCCCCAGGCCATCAGAGCCTTGAACAATGAACATTGAGAGACACAGAAACTGAACTATCCACACACAAGCACACACAAGCACATACACGACACGCACGCTGAGCACGCTCACACACTAGCAGCCACTTTAACACTCGCACACTTATGGCCAGAGGAAAGGCCACTTTAAAGTAGTATAACATCAGGAACAGTGTATTGCACTACTAAAGCTACCTAGCATGTCCTATATGCTCTGTAAATACTAATGTACAGATACCGAGATGGCACACCATGTTTATTGCACTGTTTTATTGGATTCTATTAATATGTTGTACCACTGTATTTTTATTGGATTCTATTATATGTTGTACCACTGTATTGCACATCGTCGCGGGCAAGACCAGCCGCATTTCATTGTATACCTGTATGCCGTGACAATTAAAACTCTTGACTTGACTTGACCTATGCGTCCTCACCGGGTTCGAATCGCCTCCCGCTCCCGGGCTGATCTGTTGCATGTCCTCCGCACATCCTCTCCCGTTCTCCCTCTCCTCTGTCTGTCTTGTATGACCAATAAAAGCTGTAAAAATGCTAAACATTTTTAAATAAAAGAATATGTCCTCCCCTACTCTCATGTTGGACATGTCCTCCCCTACTCTCAACCTCATGTTGGACATGTCCTCCCCTACTCTCAACCTCATGTTGGACATGTCCTCCCCTACTCTCAACCTCATGTTGGACATGTCCTCCCCTACTCTCAACCTCATGTTGGACATGTCCTCCCCTACTCTCAACCTCATGTTGGACATGTCCTCCCCTACTCTCAACCTCATGTTGGACATGTCCTCCCCTACTCTCAACCTCATGTTGGACATGTCCTCCGTTCTCCATTTTCTAGGTAGCACAAATTTACTTTTAGGAGCTTATGCTGAACATGTGTTTGCACTGTACACCCCTGCTTTGTTTTTCGTGATAGCACGAAAAAAGCACATGCCCTATTGATATAAGGTTGTATAAGGTCACACAACAGTCAAATAGAGGCACGGATGTACTTCTCAACCTGAAGGAAAGGCCAGTGAGAAGAGGTGAGTCTTTAACATGGTTGGGGCAGATCTAATATGTAAAGGTTGTGATGGGAAAATATTATCATGTCACATAGTTCTGTGTTAAAATACATATTCTATGTCTTACAGCCTTGACTAGTTAATATGATCAACTATGACAGGGAGATCAGCCCTAACCACTTGGTTGCAGTTTTTGGAGTGCTCCCTGGCGAAATTAGGGTATCTGTCGCTCAATCGGATGCTCTGGCCTTCTCCTCTTTGTTGGCTAGACGCCTTATCTTGCTTAACTGGAAGTCAGCCATTCCTCCATCACATCGACGCTGGGTCGAAGATGTGATGGCACACCTAAAACTTGAGAGACTTAAATACTCCACCAGGGGCTCTACCCAGAAAATCTTCCAAGTTTGGCAGCCATTTTTAGATTATTTTAATCTAAAATTCCCGGCTGAGGATGCTTAGGCATAAGACGGTGATTTATTAGATAGGCAATTTCTATATGGCAAGTGACAACCTGTATAAGAACAATGCAATTTTCTTTTATTATTATAATAAAAAATGTTCTCATTTTGTCTACTTTATTTTTCATTTATTTTAGGTATTGTGCGGTTATATGTAGTCATGTATTGTATGTACAGTATGTGTGTACGTATGTATATAATGTTGTTGAACCTTTAAAAAACCAATAAAAACAATTAAAATAATAATATGATCAACTAGTATAAAGACACTGGGCGACAGTCTTAACAGTGTCTCTTAAAACAACAGCCACAGGGCCAGGAGATATGAGAGGTCCAGGTTATTTTCCTTCTCCAGTTCTTTGTGTGAAGACATAACAAAGTCATAGACCCATGCGTTGTTTTCATTTCTCTCACTAGGGCATATTTGTTTACCTTTCTTGTCATATCTGGGTATCTTATGTATGTGTTGAAGTGCCACGAAGTGACCCTTTTTATTATGACATCCTGTTCTCCCTGTCACTTGTAAGATATAAAGGATTAAGCATATGGTTATTATATCGGGTTTGTGGGAAACTGAGAGTCTAGTCACTGCAGGACGGGACAATCGGTACCACGGATCGATGGATCTGTCGAATTGATAAGGGATTGCAAATGATTATTAAGTGTTATTGCGCTAATATAATTACTATTGTTGTAGGCAAAGTAATATCATCAGACTTTCAAATGAGTAGCATTACAGGCCTTTTCTCACAAATGAGGATAGTGGCGGTGCCGGTGAAGTAATATCATCAGGCTTTCAAATGAGTAGCATTACAGGCCTTTCGTAAAATGATGATAATAATGATGATAATAATGATGATAATAATATTATTGTTATTATAGGCAATAAGAGTTCTCCCAGACATACATTCGGTTTATTACAAACAAAGAAGAGGTTAACAACTCTTCTATGCTTATATTTCATATCAACTGGATATAACTAACTAGTGACTATGAAGTAAGCTTGATAGAAATAGTAATTGACCCGAGAACTTAGTGAGTTTAGCACCTCGCTGGGGGATATCGGGCGGCCACAGGGTTCTAGCTCGAGTAGGTGATCTGAGATAGATAAGAGACAACCCATCGGCATTCAACATGGCGTCCCTGAGTTCGGGCTGAGATCAGTATGATAACAGCCAAATAAAATAAACTAGAAATATTGATAACGGAGAACCCTGAAATGAACAGACTACAAAAGTGAGTTTAAACCTTACTTGAATGTGCTCTTATCAGCACCTAGGGAGCTAAAACCTTCCGCTTTAGAATACGCCAGACAAAGGATATTGATCTGTATGGCCCTCAGTGGAAAGCAGTGGCAAATTAAAAGGCATCTGCATAGTGTGGGCATTGCTGGTGGAGCGGTTGAGGCCGCAAAATTGGATTAAAGAAAAATAAAGTAAAGAAAACCCCCTCTCTAAATGTCTGGCAGTTTAGAGAGACATCAGCGCAGCCATACAGGCTGGCATTGCCGGCTAACGAGCCAGTGCTAACTGGAAGCTACCTAGCCGGAGTCTACAGGAGCGCCGGCTAACGAGACAGTGCTAACGGATGCTAACCACCGGCTAACCAGCCAGTGCTAACGGAAGATAACCGCCGGCTACCAAGCCAGTGCTAACGGATGCTAACAGCCGGCTAACCAGCCAGAGCTAACAGAAGCTAACAGCCGGCTACCAAGCCAGAGCTAACAGAAGCTAACAGCCGGCTACCAAGCCAGAGCTAACAGAAGCTAACAGCCGGCTATCAAGCCAGAGCTAACAGAAGCTAACAGCCGGCTATCAAGCCAGTGCTAACGGATGCTAACAGCCGGCTAACCAGCCAGTGCTAACGGATGCTAACAGCCGGCTATCAAGCCAGAGCTAACAGAAGCTAACAGCCGGCTACCAAGCCAGAGCTAACATAAGCTAACAGCCGGCTATCAAGCCAGAGCTAACAGAAGCTAACAGCCGGCTATCAAGCCAGAGCTAACAGAAGCTAACAGAAGGCTACCAAGCCAGAGCTAACAGAAGCTAACAGTGGGCTACCAAGCCAGAGCTAACAGAAGCTAACAGTGGGCTACCAAGCCAGAGCTAACAGAAGCTAAGAGGAGGCTACCAAGCCAGAGCTAACAGAAGCTAACAGTGGGCTACCAAGCCAGAGCTAACAGAAGCTAAGAGGAGGCTACCAAGCCAGAGTTAACAGAAGTTAACAGAAGTTAACAGAAGCTAACAGGAGGCTACCAAGCCAGAGCTAACAAGAGCTCACAACCGGCTACCAAGCCAGAGCTAACAAGAGCTCACAACCAACTAACAAGCCAGAGCTAATCGATGGCTAACTAGCCAAGAGCTAATTGAAGGCTAACTAGCCAGAGCTAACATCAGGCTAAATAGCTGGAGCTAACAGCAGACGCTAGCTCATAAGAAGCTGGCGCAGCAGACGCTAGCTCAGAAGAAGCTGGCGCAGAAGATACTAGCTCATAAGAAGCTGGCGCAGCAGACGCTAGCTCAGAAGATGCTAGCACAGCAGATGCTAGTGCAACAGACGCTAGCTCATGAGAAGCTGGCACATGAGACGCTAGCTCAGGAGAAGCTAGCAGAAGAGATACTAGCTCATGAGAAGCTGGCGCAGAAGAAGCTAGCTCAGGAGAAGCTAGTACAACAGATGCTAGCGCATCAGACGCTAGCTCAAGAGAAGCTAGCACAAGAGAAGCTAGCACAAGAGATGCTAGCACGGAAGACGCTAGCACAACAGATGCTAGTGCAACAGGCGCTAGCTCAGGAGAGGCTGGCACAGGTAGCTCAGAAGAAGCTGGCGCAGCAGATGCTAGCTCATGAGAAGCTGGCGCAGGGGACGAACCTCCCAGACCTCGGAACAAGAGAGCTAAACCGGCCAAACTGAGACCTATCAGCAAGGGGCCTTCTTTGAAAGCTCTCCTGGAGCTCAGGATTGGAGGACGTCTCCAACGAAGGTGAAGGAGGATGGGCAGGCGATGAAACAGGGGATATTATGCCCGCATATCCTGTGACATGGAGACAGAGAGACATCGGCCTGGACCCAAGTTACAGGGCGACGAGAGCCCTGAATGGACCTGAAAGAGAGAAAAGAAATGAGTCCTCTGTGGACTATATCTGTGATGTCCTGCGTGGCCTACGGACAGGGTCACACGACCAGGCCAACCACACTTCAATAGAGGACTGCTGCTACAATTCTCGGGGACCCGTGGGGTCGCCCGAGAAGTGACAATTCGACCTACCTCAAAACTACGGGAGAGATCCAAGAGGTCAGAGGGGGTGACCATAAGAACTATGACATTGTGTTCTTCAGACGACAACAACTGGGGGCATTGGCCGGGAACAACAGATGCAAGTCTTCCCGCTGGCTACCAAGCAACGACGTGGCCCCTATCCTGTCGGGCCGTCCAGCCAGGGAACAACAGATGCAAGTCTTCCCGTCGGCTACCAGGGTACCAGGGAACCAAGATGACAGAGGGGGTGTGGAGAGTCACAGCCACGTGACCCCGCAATCGCCATCTCGTCCCCCCGTACAGACGCTATTAAGACAGAGGAAAGAGACGACCAGGAAGACAGAGGCGGTGTTGAAGTGCCACGAAGTGACCCTTTTTATTATGACATCCTGTTCTCCCTGTCACTTGTAAGATATAAAGGATTAAGCATATGGTTATTATATATCTGTTTTAAATCTAAGCATATGTTTATTATATATATATCTGTTTTAAATCTAAGCATATGTTACTGTATGTGATATGTATACTGGGCTGGGCTGCACAGTCAGAATGAAAAGAGAAGAGGCCTCTTGTCTTACTGTTAGTGGAGCCAGGAATGTGACCTTGGAGACGGCTCCGACCAGAGGAGCGAATGCTGCCTGCAGAATTAACCCTTGCAGTTAGGAGGCAGAGAGCTACACTTTAAAAACTACATGTATGATGTGTAAACATATTAATCAGTGTTTAAGTATATGAGTACTGTATTGTACAGGTATATATATATATCTGTATATATCTGTATATATATATATAAGCGTATAGGCTATTCATGCTAGAAGGACCATATATATTACAGCAGGGCAATTGCTTCATTCAATACTGCTGGACGCCCTTAGGAATGTGCCTATAACCTTGTGGGCCTCTGGAGAGAGAGCCCAACAGGAGAGAGCCCGGCAGGAGAGAGCCTGCTCAGAGAAGGGCCGGCCAGAGGGGGCCTGAACAGAGAGAGCCCAACGGGAGAGAGCCCAACCGGAGAGAGCCCGACAGGGGAGAGCCTGACCAGAGGGGGTCTGAAAGGAGGGGGGCCGACCGGAGGGGGCCTGAACAGAGAGGGCCCAACAGGGGAGAGCCCAACAGGAGAGGACCTGAGAGGGGAGAGCTTGACGGCGGAGACCGGGACCTCTGGAGGCAGAGCTACCACGAGGTTTCCGACCAGGAGGTCAAGGAGGCGAGGACTGCCCAGAACAGGGGCCTCGTCGGCGTCGCTACCGGCGCAACTTTCAATACCGGCGCAGACGCTCACCGGCAGGTGTCAAACCGGGCTTAGAGGGTGGAGATGGGAGCGTCAGGAGGGCGTCAGGAGAGATAAAGTCAGTCCCCTCAAACGAGGATGGAGAAGACGGTGGAGACGGGGGCGAGGAGGGCGCCGCGGGCGGCTCCTCAGAGGCCTTGGCGGGCGGAGCCGTGGCCAAGGGCCTACCAACAGAGACAGATGGATCTGACGCGGAATCAGATGCAGGGGAGGTTGGACGAACCTGGCCCCAGAGGAGCACCAGAGGTCGGCTACCCGCTCGGGATCGCCAGGACGACGTGCTGAAGAGGATGGTTGTAGAACAGTGTGTGAAACTAATGGAACAATGTGTGAAACTGTGGGTCTAAGGATTGATTAACAGTGTTCCTTTGGATAGCCTAACAGTGTTCCTTTGGATAGCTCGCCCAGTCTAACGACGAGGTGAGGTGCTACTCTTCTCCGGCTGCAGTATGGATTACTAACAATAACATTGAGCCCTTTTTCCCTTTCTGGAGCGGTCCTTGAGTGGGACCAGTGGAGGTTGCCAGCAGGGGGCGGAGTGGCAGTGGTGGCAGGTGGAGCGGTGGAGAGAAGCAAGCAACGAGGAAGAGGGAGTTACCTGGAGGCAAAGGGAGCAGGAAGCTCTCTTCGGCGTTGGACTTGGCCGTGAACAGTCGCAGCCACAGCGGGCGTGTGCTTTGGAATAGCCCCGTTGAAGAAGTTAATGAAGGAAAACCCCGTCGGAACGATCGGCGGGTGATGAGAAATACTTGCTAGTGACGGGTTATCCTAGAAGTATCAGCGATAGTGTGTGAGTAAGAGAAACCGAACCAAAGGACTAACGTCTAGAGTTAACGAGACTAACGTCTAACGTTATCGGGTTATAGTAGTTACTGTGTGCGGTATAGTAGTATGCTGCTAGCGGCTCTGTCTGACTTGAGTAGACTACCGGGCGCGCAGCGCTGAAGAGACCGGTGGTATAGCCAGCTACGTTGCGTTAGCAGTGTAACCGATATAGCAAGAGGGTGCGTCGAGACCCAAAGCTTAGCTGTGTTTAGGGTAGCCACAGTATTAGCTCGCGCGACAGAAGCAAGCCAGCAACAGCAGCGGTGGACGTTTCCCAGACGGTACAGAGGACGCCTCTTCCCACCAGCTGAGGACGCCATACAGCACGCTCCTCCAGCTAACCACTGCCTGCTGTCCGCCCAGCCTGCTGGCTGTGCTCGCGGGATCGCCGACGCCATCTTGTCACCCGGACGAGCGGTGACAAGGGTGGGTCCGCCATCTTGGCTAAGTACTAACGGTACCACGGGTATCAACAGCAACGTCCATTCAAGTGAACGCTAACAACCAGTGTCTAAGGGGTACCCCGAACAATTTAACCCGGCTTAGGTTAGGTTTTCTTTTGGTAATGTGGGCCCACATTTACTTGGTTTTATTTTGGTATTTGGTTATTTGTTTATTTGATTATTTGGTTCTTTGAATTCCCAATGTGTCTCCATTTTATGCCTGGGTTCCCCTAGTACAAGCGGTGTGTTTTAATGTATTGAGCGCTCGGTGCCTATGGTGGGAAGAGCTTCCCCTACATTATAATAACAAGAGC
This sequence comes from Notolepis coatsorum, assembly GCF_963971535.1. NCBI lineage: Eukaryota > Metazoa > Chordata > Actinopteri > Aulopiformes > Paralepididae > Notolepis > Notolepis coatsorum. Next base: position 51,507,855 of record NC_140169.1, read on the forward strand.
ACCCGGTGCCATGTAGCATTTGAAGGGTCTATACAGGTGGTCAAGGAAGGGTGCTGCTTAAAGGGAAGCCCAATAATACTATTGAACTGACAGTCACTGGGTGTGGGAGGGCTGTCGGAGGTACTGGGGGAAGTGAGGGTGTGTGGGGAGCTACTGCTGACCGCCTTGGAAGGCGAGGGAGACCAGAGTACCAGTCCCCAGGTTAGTAAATCCTGGGCCCCATCCACTCCTGCTGCAAGCCCTCCAGAACGACGTTCCGGGCCAAAGACGGGGGTACTTATAGGTCCAATACTATAGTATCCTACTACCCAGTGTCTGTGTACTACTACTCCCACAAGCAGGGATAATCCACCCTTCTACATTTGTATAAAAGGTGCTATACAAATCAATTGTATTATTATTATTATATCATAACTAGTGCTGTCAGGCGATTAAAAAAATGTATCTAATTAATTACAGGATTTGTAATGAATTAATTAATCTAATTAATCGCATTTTAATCGCATAACCATTTTAGGCCTGATATTCTATATTCTATAATCATATTTGAAATTGCATGTGTCCGGATGGCAGAATTCAGTACTGTATCTACAAAACCTTCTGTTTAATCATCTTCCCTTTATTCATTTGCTTAGATTTTTCAGGTCTGGTCAATTTTAGCATGGTGTTATTCACATAAAAATAAATTGAATTGATATTCTCATTTGGTTCATTACAATTTACTCAAGCCTAGTAACATACACAGTATTTCTGACACTTTTCTGAGATCCATAGATGTCCTCTAGAATCAGATACCAAGAACATGCAAATGGACAATTAAAAAAAAAAAGTCTGTAAATGTTTATGCTACGTTCTTATGGAATGAATGAGATTTTATTTTTTTTATTAATTTTGCGTTAATTTTCTCAACGCAATCATTAGCTGTGTAATTAATTAATCTAATTAACGCGATAAACTGGCAGCCCTAATCATAACATATCATAAAACGTGACAGAAACTATTGAGGCAACTGGTGACATGTACCATTTCCAAGGGGTTTTTAATTGAGAGTTTTAACTTACCTTCATGACAGGTTCAGTGATATTTTTGGAAACGTTTGCAACAATTTTCAGGATGTCAACAATGGTATTCATGGTTGCAGATGACTTTGTAATTAGACCTTCAAAGGAACCTGTTGTATTATTGAGGGAAATTACTAATTCTGGAACTCCCTCCGCTTCCAAACCCTGAAAGAATAAAATCACATCGTAAGAATCAATACAATGCAATACTGTAAATAAGTATATGTTTACAATCACCATATACAAGTGCTTTCCAAATAAAATAATAACATATACCTATATCATCAAATGTGTGCAATTAAAAGAATACTACAACATTTGCAGTGGGCTGCACTCACAATAACTACATTTGAATTCATGGCAATAGCGGACAAAGATGTTTTTGCCTTGTTTTTCAAAATAGAGTTGGGTAAAATAATAATAATAATAACTAGAGATGTCCGATATTATCGGCCTATATTATCAACTGATATTGGCATTAAAATGTAATATCGGAAATTATCTGCATTGGTTTTTACTTTTCTGAGCCGACGCTGAAGATCTATCGACGTTAGGGTGACCAGGTCAAAATTGTTCAGTCGCAGGACAGCAGCACTTCTTTTGCGGGACAATGCGGGACACGTAGGTGAGGGGGAAAAATATATGATTTTTTATTTTATTATTATTATTTTTTTAATTGCTAATTAAAATTAAATAAATTTATTTATTATTTAAATGCCTTTATTTCATATTCGACACCGACGGTAGGCTATATACTAGTAGTTGTCATATTTTGCACAGATAATGTTTACATTTAGAAAGCCTTGTTGAATGCATCCAGTGAAATTAACACATCAATGTGTGACGGATCATACTGGGTCTGCGTTGTGTTTGATGTTAAATGTTAATGTCCCGAGGGGGAATCGAACAGGGGGCTCCCGCGTCCGCGGGCGACGACACAGGCCGCTGCACTAAGAAGTGAATTCACTCCTAACTACCATACCTATGCGTCTGTTAACCCTGTTATGGTGAAGTGAGTTTAATTTACCAGCCCGCACTGCCACAGTCACTCGTCAACACACCTGTTACATACCCACGGGCTTCCCCGTTACAAATGCATACTTTTATTGTCAAAAGTATGCATAATGTTGTGTTAATCCACGACAAGAGATATGTGATGTTAGTTACCTGAAATGATTTAGTTTTTTGGGGGGGGGGGGGGGGGAAACAAAGCATATATCGGTATCAGTTGATATTGGAAATTAAGAGTTGGACAATAAAAAAGAAAATGTAAGTCCTCTACCTGGGAAAGAGCCAGAAGGTCTGCTATTTGTTTCAGGACGCAGGTGTCCTGCACAAGTCTCCATACTCCCCCCGAACAGACCGCAGTCTTGATCCCCTCCAGACCAGGATCACAACTTCGCTCTGATGTGGCACCTTCTCCTCCAATGCCATAGTATTCATCACTGCATGCAATGTCTTTACGTGGGGCAAAAAAATAAATAAAAAGGTTTTAGAATTTTTATTTTTTATTTTTAAATAGTCAACATCTTTTAGTCGACAATAGTCAATGTCTTTTGGAATATTTGGTGCAATTACTTACCTTGCACATCAATGTGCTTCAATGTTGTGGTCGTGGAATAGCGAGCCAGGTTGTTCACTTTACATACGAAAGATTTATCACTTGTACAGCTTATCACTGTGTAACTGTACTTGATACAGTATTCCGTTCCAGAATCCTCAGAATCTGTGAACATTTGACAACAAACATATATTCATGCATGAAATGTAGGCACCCCAAAATAAATACGAAATTTGAATGTTTGACCATCAGGAGGAGGATAAACATATCACTTCAGTTTTACCTGAGTCTAAACGGTCTGTACCGCTCCACCACTGGACTTTATAGTCTTTCTGCACACAGCACTCGAGTTTCTCTATATGACCGTCTTCACATCTGACGCTGTATAGAGGATCTGCCCGCACAATGGGGGCATCTTTGATATTAATTTGTCCTCTCTGTGTGAAGTCCATTACTGCACCGTTCAGAGTACAATCATACGGCCCTGAGATCAAATGGAACCAAACAAAGTTGGATCAATACAATGAAGGCAAAAAGTCTGGATGTGTAATTGATAGGCCATCGAATGGTAGATTATTTTGCTATGCATGTCATGAAGGAAATTCCCAATGTCCCGGGTGCCATTCTGCACGGTAATCTTGGGAGGGAAGTTTGAACCTCAGAAAAGTAGAGTGAAATGTAATAATAATAATAATAATATCTTAAATTTATATAGCGCCTTTCAGGAGACCCAAGGCGCTTAACAGCTAAGGGAGGGGGACAGGGAACAACGTAACAACAAAATATGAATCAAAAGGAAAGAAAGAAAGAAAACGAAAGAAAAAAGGGGAAATCAGGCAGTCATTTACAAATTTGGTGAAAAGGTGGGTCTTGAGTTGGGATTTGAAAGAGTGCAGGGATGTAGCACTACGGATGTTTGGAGGGAGTGAGTTCCTGAGGGTGGGTGCGGCCACAGAGAAGGCTCTGGGACCAAATATGACAAATCTATAGTCTAATTTCATGACTAAATAAACAGTCTGGTAGGGAACTTGCTCTCTCTCTACACATCAACTTGTACACACATATGCACACACAGCTGTCTATGTCATTATCCAGATATCTCTATACATCATATCTATAATTCCAGATATCTCTGTAATCCATATTATGTACATCATGCTCCACTTGTTTTGTCTCCTCTCCTGTATAAATATGTGTTACTCGCCATTCTACAGAGATCTAGGCTATAGGGCTCATTGCTGTAACCTATAGGTCTCTCTATGTTGCAACATGTCATTCTACAGAGGAGTATAGGACCATTGCTGTAACCTATAGGTCTCTCTATGTTGCAACATGTCATTCTACAGAGGAGTATAGGACCATTGCTGTAACCTATAGGTCTCTCTATGTTGCAACATGTCATTCTACAGAGGAGTATAGGACCATTGCTGTAACCTATAGGTCTCTCTATGTTGCAACATGTCATTCTACAGAGGAGTATAGGACCATTGCTGTAACCTATAGGTCTCTATGTTGCAACATGTCATTCTGTTTCACTGTGTTTACATTCATGGCGCACAATTCATTTTAAAATGTGAATTGACTGTACAATTATGTATCTCGTTAGCTCCTTCACACAACTTCAATTTATTTTTTATTTATTTATGATGGCATAATGTAGAATAATTATACTAAATTACAAATAATTTGGTCAAAGTACGTTTTCTGCCCCAAATGACAAGGCGCAGGTTTAGTCACTTACCGCTATCAGCAAGGATGCTATCCTTAATTGTAAGTAATTGTAATGTTCCATCACTGGATCTCAGAACCCGGCTACCTTGGGTTGTTGTGCCCTTCCACACAGAATCAGTAATCTCTCCAATGTCGATGTTCGATGAGTCGCCAGGTCCACAGGTCATAACTATGTCATCCCCAGAGTAAATGTCACTTGGTGCTATACTGATTCCTTTAACACCTTTGGAGAGGAGGAAAAAGGCATTAAGACGAGATTTAGTCCATTCAAACTGATGTGATTTAATGTGGTCAAATGTGATTATTTAGACATATAATTATTTGTAGACGTACTGTTGTAAACCACAGTCACTAAACCCAGGACAGTGGCATTGGCTTCAGAAGCCATGGCTGATGGGAGGCCATTATTAGCTTGAGCAATTTCAGAACTAATAGCAGATGTCGTCTGGACAGTAAAGTCTATGAATACACTTCCTGGTCTGTTTAGAACAAAAAGACAAAACAAAAGAAGTGTGAGACGAGGGTAAGAAAGAACTTCAAAAACATTCATAGAGCTCTTTTGGGCCTCCGAGGTCGCTTTCACACCTGAGCTCTTCCTCTGAGGTCGCTTTCACACCTGAGCTCTTCCTCTGAGGTCGCTTTCACACCTGGGCTCTTTGTTCTGAGGTCGCTTTCACACCTGAGCTCTTCCTCTGAGGTCGCTTTCACACCTGAGCTCTTCCTCTGAGGTCGCTTTCACACCTGAGCTCTTTGTTCTGAGGTCGCTTTCACACCTGAGCTCTTCCTCTGAGGTCGCTTTCACACCTGAGCTCTTTGTTCTGAGGTCGCTTTCACACCTGAGCTCTTTGTTCTGAGGTCGCTTTCACACCTGAGCTCTTTGTTCTGAGGTCGCTTTCACACCTGAGCTCTTCCTCTGAGGTCGCTTTCACACCTGAGCTCTTCCTCTGAGGTCGCTTTCACACCTGAGCTCTTCCTCTGAGGTCGCTTTCACACCTGAGCTCTTCCTCTGAGGTCGCTTTCACACCTGAGCTCTTCCTCTGAGGTCACTTTCACACCTGAGCACTTTGTTCTGAGGTCGCTTTCACACCTGAGCTCTTTGTTCTGAGGTCGCTTTCACACCTGAACTCTTTCTCTGAGGTCGCTTTCACACCTGAGCTCTTTGTTCTGAGGTCGCTTTCACACCTGAGCTCTTTGTTCTGAGGTCGCTTTCACACCTGAGCTCTTTGTTCTGAGGTCGCTTTCACACCTGAGCTCTTTGTTCTGAGGTCGCTTTCACACCTGAGCTCTTTCTCTGAGGTCGCTTTCACACCTGAGCTCTTTGTTCTGAGGTCACTTTCACACCTGAGCTCTTTGTTCTGAGGTCGCTTTCACACCTGAGCTCTTTGTTCTGAGGTCGCTTTCACACCTGAGCTCTTCCTCTGAGGTCGCTTTCACACCTGAGCTCTTTGTTCTGAGGTCGCTTTCACACCTGAGCTCTTCCTCTGAGGTCGCTTTCACACCCGAGCTCTTCCTCTGAGGTCGCTTTCACACCTGAGCTCTTTGTTCTGAGGTCGCTTTCACACCTGAGCTCTTTCTCTGAGGTCGCTTTCACACCTGAGCTCTTTGTTCTGAGGTCGCTTTCACACCTGAGCTCTTTCTCTGAGGTCGCTTTCACACCCGAGCCCTTTGTTCTGAGGTCGCTTTCACACCTGAGCTCTTTGTTCTGAGGTCGCTTTCACACCTGAGCTCTTTGTTCTGAGGTCGCTTTCACACCTGAGCTCTTTGTTCTGAGGTTGCTTTCACACTGAGTGTACCGTAACTATAGGTGTGAAAGCACAGAGTCTGCCGTAACTATAGGTGTGAAAGCACAGAGTCTACCGTAACTATAGGTGTGAAAGCACAGAGTCTACCATAACTATAGGTGTGAAAGCACAGAGTCTACCGTAACTATAGGTGTGAAAGCACAGAGTCTACCGTAACTATAGGTGTGAAAGCACAGAGTCTACCGTAACTATAGGTGTGAAAGCACAGAGTCTACCATAACTATAGGTGTGAAAGCACAGAGTCTACCGTAACTATAGGTGTGAAAGCACAGAGTATACCGTAACTATAGGTGTGAAAGCACAGTCTACCGTAACTATAGGTGTGAAAGCACAGAGTGTACCGTAACTATAGGTGTGAAAGCACAGAGTGTACCGTAACTATAGGTGTGAAAGCGACCTAAATGTTTAATGCAGGAAAATGCTGTACCTGAATCCAGTGATTAGTGCTGAGATGAACCCTGTCATTGTTCTATAGTTGTTTTGTAACTGTAAGAGACACAATAATCTTGATGATAGCAGCACAAAAACGTCAACACCAACTGAAGATGAAATGTGATTATAGTGTAAACAAGCACATAACACACATTGCTAGTGGGAAGGTTGTAGACCACGCCATCATTCAGACTCACCAGGTGCAAGTCATGGCTTTTCAAAGTGCTACAGTGAAAGATGTTATGTCTCTACCATGTCATGGCAAACATTCTTGGGACAGACGGGACAAATTACTTGTTACAAGTGGCTTCGTCGTAGCTAAAGAAAATAAATGCACTTACCACTGGTTCAATCAGATCCTTCAGCTGTATGGATTCGGGACTTGTAATGTCATTTAATCCCGGAGAGAAGTCCTTGTCTATTCGGAAGGACATCCTCAGACTTAAGGCTGAATAATAAAATAAAAATAAATATTAAGATGAGAAAGTTACATAACAGCTGAACTTAAAAGAGTTAGGCTTATTGTCAAGATTGAGGACCAATATGTTGATGATAAAAAGAACAAGATAAATGTACATAAAATATTGCATTCCACTTACTCATGTCAACATAACAGCATATTAATGCATAATTATACATGAAAATGGAAGGCGGTAGCCAAGTGTGAGTAGATGTGCCTAATGTCTGCATGACAAAATTACTCTACAGCTGTGCTAATTAATTAATGAATTACTGAGTGCTGTGCAGGAGATCAATGTGTACCAATAACATGTGATGTAACTAACATAGAAAATGGAGTGGAGAAGGCCACTATTAATATGGTAAATGGAAATTTGGTAACATTTCACTAACGGTAAGACATTATAGTTTGGATGTATGCATATATGGGTGGTTGACGTGACATGGCCTTTTTGGAGTCCTTAGTGTTAAAGATAAGTAAATAATGAAAACATTTATGAGCAAATTATGTTATATTGCACAGAGCATTTTGTTTTATATGAATTCACAGAGCAAATTTGATATCATATGGTGTGACGCCATATTCCTATTTTTCAACAGGTAATTGTTTGGAAACCTTTGAGGGGTCCTTCATCTTTTCAGGAAGTAGGAAAACATCTCTGAAGGACTTTGGAAGGTTAGAAGGTGAGTTACCCCTCTTAGTTTTCTCAATATATAAGGTGTATTTAGGCACTTCCACTTTTAGACCTTTCACATTGTCTTTTGGTGTGACACATTTTATGCAAAAATAAGATACTTTTTAGTCAATACTGAATTTAAATATATATTGCCATGTGCCAATGAGTATGTTGTTAGCATGCTAGCATATAGCCCCAATGCACAATGGTGTTCTAAGTTCATGAAACACCATATGGTGTGACAGGGTTTTCTCATCACACCATATGATTAATGTGTCACACTATATGATATGAACTGCATTTAACTAGATATATAATTCTATTTCATACATATTTTACAACTAATACTTAAGTTTAATGAATATTTTGTCCTTTTAACACTTTTTTGTCACTGTATTATAAACACTTTTTCCAAGGTATACCTACTTGTATCCCTACTTCCCTACTATCCATGTTTACAAAATCCATGTTTATCAACAAGATGTTGTACTTGAAATGTTTCCCTTTCACTTGTTTTTTTTCAGTTTGAGACAGATTTCTCAGGAACCTAGCATGTCTTTTTTTTCCATGCATATCTTGTGTCTTATCTATTTTATTTTTTCTATTTAATTTTTTCTATGCCTATTTTATTCTATTTTATTTTGCACAATCAATGCGGGCATGACCACTGCAATTTCACTGTATGCCCTGGTATGTATGTGACAAATAAACCTCTTGATTCTTGATTCTTGATTTTAGTAGAGGTATGGCAAGTGCAGAAAGAACAAGGAAATACAGGGAGAGATACAGGGAGACACATTGTTTAAACTGTTTTTCAAAGTGATTATACTCTTAATTTGAACCCATGATATCAATCATATGTCTTTTAACTATTTTTAGTTGTTTGTTAAATGGATTAAATACATATTCTTGCATTACAGATTGTTGTGAGGTGTGATTAATCATATGGTGTAACGGCATATAATTTGGTGTGACTTTCACAATTAGTGAAATGAAGGCTTTTTGGTAAGAAATGTTAAAATCATCAATGGGACAGATGAATAACAGTGTCGCCAAATGTTTCTAGCATTTTGGTGTTTGGTGTTTTTATAAGAAGGTTTGCCAAAATGTGTTAGAAGTACATAGTCAAATTTAGTGCTATCGTCTTACCATGAGTTTTTATTAGGGATGCTCGATATTGGCTTTTTTACCGATACCGATATTCCGATATTGTCCAACTCTTAATTTCCGATACCGATATCAACCGATATCAACCGATACCGATATATGCAGGGTTCCCCCCCCCCAAAAAACGGAATAATTTCAGGTAACTAATAATTTCACTGGATATATATATATAACAAATATTGTTATTGTTTTATTTTTTTTTAAACCGATACCGATATTTTCCGATATCACATTTTACTGCCGATATCGGCCGATAATATCGGTCGGCCGATAATATCGGACATCCCTAGTTTTTATTAAGAAAATGTATGCAAAATGTAACAAATTAGCACAAGGAACAGCTAGAAATGTGTATAGTAGTGATGAGGAATGCTGAGAAATAGACATACATCATTAAAATACACCACTTTTACATTTGGTCACGCCATATGACAATTTTACTCACTAGCACATTATACTAATGACATTTTTTTTATTACTAGAATAAAATCTACAATACCACAAATAGTTTTAGAAAGATTAGAGTTCTAAAACAGAACTGAATGTTTTCCATTACCCATATCTGAAATATTTAAAAAGTTGAGGGAAAAAAAGAACATACTAGGTCCCGGAAAAGCAGTTGGAGCAAGTGGAGTTGTTGTTGTAGTTGTAGGTTTCAAGTTTCTTTAATAGTTGTCATACAGAAGTACAGAATACTTTTATACAAAATGCTTCTTACTGTTAGGTGGAGTTGTTGTTGTTGTAAGTGCTGTAGTAGTTGTAGGTGGAGTTGTTGTTGTAGGTGGTGCTGTTGTTGTTGTAGGTGGTGCTGTTGTTGTTGTAGGTGGAGTTGTTGTTGTAGGTGGTGCTGTTGTTGTAAGTGCTGTAGTAGTTGTAGGTGGAGTTGTTGTTGTAGGTGGTGCTGTTGTTGTTGTAGTTGGTGTTGTTGTTGTAGGTGGTGCTGTTGTTGTAAGTGCTGTAGTAGTTGTAGGTGGAGTTGTTGTTGTAGGTGGTGCTGTCAAAATGGGAGAAATGGGAGGAATATAGGAAGAAAAGAGAATGAAAAAGAAACAAGAAAATAAATAGAAATTGAAATGTAAATAAACTATGAATGTACCGAAGAACCCATGCCACTTTATTTTTTTATATATTTTTTATTTCTACTTTATGTCGCCCTTTTATTTGCGTTTGATATTATTTTCTATAATTTTTGTCTGTCGAACTGTACTGTCTTTGATGTTTAAAAACTGCAAATAAAAATGTAAGTAAAAAAAAAAAAAAAACAGTTAATTAAATACAGTTTAATTATAGAACGGAATAAAAAATATCTTCACAAGATGTCATCGGAGACATAGCTTGAGAGTGAAGAGGGATTAATTCCCTACTGCCTTCTTTTAACACCTCAATATTTAGGGCCTTGGGCGGTCAGGTGGCGTAGCGGAGATTGCGTTCGTCACCAACGCCGGAGATGCTGGGTTCGAGCCCAGCTCCCGGCGTTGTCACCAGCTTGGCTGGCCGTTCACACTAATACAATTGGCAGTATTAGGGGATGGGGAAAGCTGGCGGGTGGGTCCTGGGCGTTGTGGACAGCGACCCCTACAGTTCGGTCGGGGCGCCTGCTCAGCGAGGGTAGGATCTGGAGAGAGGTAGTGCGGCCTCCCACACGTTACACTCTCCCAGTGAGAATCTGAGCTGCCAGGCTGGCTGCCGGCTGGCTGCACATGCGACGGAGGAAAGCATGTGACAGTCTCCCGCCTCTCGGGCCAACAGTAGGGGAAAGTGCGCAACAACCAGGAAGAGGGTTGGGAATTGGCATAACGACTAACAGTGGGATGGGAGAAAAATCGGAAAAAGGAGGGGAAAAAAAGATAAACAATTTAAAATAAAAAATGTAGGGCCTTGTTAGTGAGTTACACACGTCACCAGAAAGAACTGGCGCGCGCCGGGGGCCGACTCTGGGATGAAGGACGGTACAAGAACATTGTGTGTCGCGATGGAGAATGACAGGGAACCTTGCTCTAGGGGCCTGAGGTACAGTAGGGACAGAATATAGGTGTTGAGGACCGTGGTGGAATAGAAAGATAGATAAAACTGTACATTGGAATATTGACAACCATACTTACATATTTACAGGGGCCAGTTTCGAATTGCAGTCTCCCATAGGTGTTCTTTGAGAGTGGTTTTGAAGGTGGGTAGTGATTCACATTCCTTTACGGCTTTGGGTAGGGCGTCCCACATTGATGTGGCATAATTGCAAAACGTGTTTAGTCCCTTGTTTGAGCCTAATCTGGGTTTAACATGATTTGTGGAGCTCCCTCCCGAGACTCCCGGATTTAAATTTCTTCCCTCGGGGTACCTGGGACCAAATGATCGTTTCCAGAGGGGACCCACATCAAGCTGGAAAGACCACCAACGAGGCGGAGTCTGGCAACCAGAGGCCGTGCTACTCAGAGAAGGACGAGGCAGACGGGAGCGGCTTTCCTAAGAGACAATGTTTCGGTGCATTTTGAACAGAGACAATAGGCGTGTTTATTGTTTAATCAGGGACAACAGTGACCTTCTTTCAGAGTCAATCAAGCGAGCGATAGACAAGACAACAATGTTAGGTCCTGTGTGTTTATTAGGGCTGTCCCCGACTAAGAATTTGTATAGTCAATTTGTAGTCGCCAAAATTAGCCGATAATCGACTATTAGTATATATATATTTTTTTTTATCATTCCATTTGGGCTGTGGGGGTGCTTAATGTCTGAAGGAGTCGACGGAAGGCTTCTTGTCCACTGATGGATACATCTTGATATTTGTCTAGTCTAGTGTGTTCATTAGATGGGTGAAATCCTCTTTCAGTGCCTCTGTGCCTGTTTTCTTAGGCAGTTAGCCTCTGGTATGTGTGCCATTAGCGTTAGCCACCAGGGCCGCCTCAGGGGGTGTGCGAGCAGTGCGGTCGCACAGGGCCTCGCGGGAAGGGGGGCCTCGCACAAAAAAAAATATTATTTATAATTTTTTTATTTTTTTTTATTAAAAAAAAAAATTGCAAAGCCCCCCTTCCCGCGAGGCCCTTTTTCATCACAGACCTAAAATCTAGTTTTGCTTATATGCTTATATATTTCACATTAGACACGTTTGTAGAATGTGTCTGACTTGTTCCTGGCTCTGCGGCTCTGCAGATACACTATTGGAGCTCTGGGGCTCTGCAGCAGACATACTATTGGTTTCAACGAAGGGAGGGGTTGAGGTTTCTCTATGACAACACGTGAAACACAAATTCACTCATAATTCATAATTATTATTAATTTACATATATATAAAAAATGTATTTATATATAAAATTTAATTTTTTTTAATTATTATTATTTTATATTTTTGTATTAGAAAAGTGTTCCTCTGTAAAAGAAATGCAAGTGAATTTTTTTTTCTTCAAAAATGGCCAAAATTGACAGCTCTGAGCAGGCCTGCACTGTAGTAATGACTGCAGTAATATTCATGCAGATTCACTTCACAGGCTGACCCAATGTTAATAATAATAATAATAATAATAATAATAATAATAATAATAATAATAATAATAATAATAATAATAATAATAATAATAATAATAATAATAATAATAATAATAATAATAATAATAATAATAATAATAATAATAATAATAATAATATATTGGATTTTAAGAGAGAAGCGCCTTTCTCAGACTCAAGGACACTGTACAAGGAAAGGATGGAAAAATTAAAAAAATAAAATTGAAAAAAATATAATAAAATACATAAAAGATAAAAAAAAATTATTATGAATATCTGTGTATAGTAACAACAAGAAAAAACAAATAAGATAAAAGAGATAAAAAAGGAAGCAAGGTTCTGTCCAATTGGATGAAGTGGTTGAAATTAACAAACAATAAATAAATAATAAATAACAGCCAATCGAAATAGGCTATTAACTTCGTCTAAGCACGGTCTGTGCAGTTAAACTCTTGCCATTGAATGGAGGGTTGAATGATTGACAGCCCTTGACATCCAATACACGGAGGTTGAATATGATTGGCAGCCTTGCAAATCCAATCAGAGATTGCTGCATTGCAAAGTCAAAACGGGTCCAGCTGCAGGTCCGGATGTTAGGTTTAGCTCGAACCAATCTCAAGTTTCTCAAGTTTCTTTATTAGTTGTCATACAGAAGTACAGAATACTTTTATACAAAATGTAACAGAAAGAAGCATTTTGTATAAAAGTATTCTGTACTTCTGTATGACAACTAATAAAGAAACTTGAGATTGGCCAGAGCTAAACCTAACCTCGGGACCTGCAGCTGGACCCGTTTTGACTGTTTGAAAGAGCAAGCTAGTAGTTTAGTTGTTGTTTAGTAGTTAGTAAGCTGTACAGCTATAACAAGTCAAGTCAGGCTAAATTAAACTTTGCGCCAACATTAGGACCGAAGTATAAACCAGCAACTGAGCAACATGAAGAAGTGAACTTATGCATCTGGATCAGAAAAAACGTTGTGGATGAAAAAGTAAGTTTCAAGTTTCAAGTTTCTAGTTTCTTTAATAGTTGTCATACAGAAGTACAGAATACTTTCATACAAAATGCTTCTTACTGTTACGCTCCAGAGACTGTGCTAGACAAGATAGTATCAAATAACATAGTATAGCATGTAATTTAGAAGAAGAAAATGAGGTCACAGTGTTCGGTATAGACATATGTACAATGTTCTGAGTTACCATATAATATACAATACTATGCAGTGTACTAATGTACAGTACTATATAGTGCAAAGCAGAAATGGGATGAGGTACAGTTTAGGTACAATTTACAGTAAGGTGTACGAGTTGTAGTGCAATCCTTCATCAATAAATATAAAGTGTGGGGAGTGGGTGCTACAGTGTGTTTGTTTAAAGTGGGTGTGTGCTATAAAGTGTGTGGAGTGGGTGCTACAGTGTGTCTGTTTAAAGTGAGTGTGTGCGTGTGGATGTGTGTGCTATGTGCGTTTGGTGGTTGTTGTTGTGTAGTGTTCATTGTTCGTTTAGCAGTCTGATGGCCTGGGGATAGAAGCTTCTTCTGAGTCTTTCTGTGCTCGCCTTGAGACTCCGGTATCGCTTGCCTGACCGCAGCAGTTCAAAGAGGCAGTTGTTCGGGTGACTGGAGTCTTTAATGATTCTCTTAGCCTTGCCCTTGCAACGCTTGTTGTAAATGTTCTGGAGGGTGGGGAGCCCCCCTCCAATTGTGCGTTCGGCTGAACGTGTCACTCTTTGTAGTCTGCTTCGGTCTTGTGCAGTGCTATTCCCAAACCAGGAGGTGATGTTGCCAGTCAAGATGCTCTCTATTGTACATGAGTAGAAGTTCTTAAGGATCTTCTGACTGACTTGGAACTTCCTTAGGCGCCTGAGGAAGTAGAGGCGTTGTCGTGCCTTCTTCACAACACTGTCAATGTGTGTGGTCCATGTCAAGTCCTCGGATATGTAGGCTCCGAGGTACTTAAAGCTGTTGACTCTCTCAACCGGTGCCCCGTCGATGCTGAGGGGGCTGTAGTCCTTGACCCCCGACCTCCTGAAGTCCACAATCATCTCCTTTGTTTTGCTGACGTTCAGGGAGAGGCTGTTTTCCTGGCACCATCCCGCCAGGACCTTGACCTCTTCCAGGTAGGCCCTCTCGTCGTTGGCAGAGATCAGGCCCACCACCACTGTGTCGTCAGCAAATTTGATGATTGTATTGCTACTCCGCTGAGCCACACAGTCGTGTGTGTACAGGGAGTAGAGGAGGGGACTCAGAACACAGCCCTGGGGGGCCCCTATGTTGAGGGTGATGGATGAGGAGGTGCAGTTGCCTGCTCTCACCACCTGGGGTCTGCCAGTCAGGAAGTCCAAGACCCACTGGCAGAGGTCATAGTTCAAGCCCAGGTCCCTGAGCTTGGCTATGAGTATGGAGGGGACTATGGTATTGAATGCCGAGCTGTAGTCGATGAATAGCATTCTCACATAGTTCCCCTGCCTCTTGTCCAGGTGTGATGCTGCTGTGTGCAGCACATGGGCTATGGCGTCCTCCGTGGACCTGTTGGGGCGGTATGCAAATTGCAGGGGGTCCATGTTGATGGGGAGGGAGGAGCAGATGTAGCCCTTTACTAGCTTCTCAAAGCACTTCATGGCTATGGAGGTGAGAGCTACAGGGCGGTAGTCGTTGAGGCAAGCAGGCTTGGATTTTTTGGGTACAGGGATAATAGTGGACTTCTTCAGGCAGGTGGGGATGACAGCCTGTTCTAAGGACAGGTTAAATATGTCAGTGAATACCGGGGCTAGTTGGTCGGCACAGATTTTTAGGACGCGGCCGGGGATGCCGTCCGGACCTGCTGCCTTCCTGATATTCACTTTTTTAAAGTAGGCTACAGTGTTTGTAAAAGCTTGTATGCTAACAGTAGCTAGCCAGCTTAGCCTACATCACAATGATGAGCACCAAGCTAACTTACTGTACACACTGTAGGGCTGGGCAATTAATCAAAACAGAATCTCGATATCGATTCATAGACATATGCAATCTCATTTCTAAGTTATGACTATTTTTCTTTTATTAATTTTTTTTATTTTTTTTAATTTTTTTTACTTTTTAAATTATTTTATCTGGGTTGAACATGATTTGTGGAACTCCCTCTGGTGTTGTGGTCGTGGTATTCACTGACCTTTGGGAAGTATTTCGACAAGGGCCTTGAAATAAAGCCCGAGCCCTGCTCACTTCAGGCCCTGCCCGAAAATAAGCCCGACTGTAAATAATATTTTAAGCCCTATCCCGCGTGAAAACCCGAAAAGAAATTATTATTATTATTATTAAAATATAATTTTTTTTGTATTTGTTTTAAATATTCGAAACACGGTTTTATATGAACGTAATAAATAAACAAAAACGAAAATGTCCAATAGGTCTAACTAAATAACACATATCATGCTGAAAACTAACAACCATTCTATAGCTATATCCAAATATTAAATAATTTTGTTGTTTTAAATATTCTAAACACTTTATATATTAACTTAATAAATAAACAAAAACGAAAATGTCCAATAGGTCTGCCTAAATAACGCATATCACGCTCAAAACTTAGAAGCATTTACATAGCCTGTTTCGCTCTTATTAGAATGGTCCCTCCCAGTGCTCGCTTATAGACTCTCACACAGCAGCCTCGTAAAACGTATTGAAGGCTATATAATCTTCTTTGACACACACACACACACACACACACACACACACACACACACACACACACACACACACACACACACACACACACACACACACACACACACACACACACACACACACACACACACACACACACACACACACACACACACACACACACACACACACACACACACACACACACACACACACACACACACACACACACACACACACGACACACAATAGCCTACTCAGTCACTATACAAACAAACAGAAAACAGAAATCAGATTTGGAGCAGAGCAACATAATGAAAAGCACAACAAAACAGGTAGCGACCCAGCAAATAATAAACATCACTCACCACGACGTCAGCAACGCGTTGAACAACGTTAACAAAACTTCGCCAACCGGCTACATACATCCAAGAACGAATTAAAACGTTCGCCAACTGGCTATATTCCAACACAACCAATCGAGTTCTCCCCTGAGTTCTCCCAGCGCGCTGCGGTAATTACATCCAAATGTTTCTCTGATGACAGCTTGCGCAAAAGAGAAAACGAATCTTAAGGAAAACGAAGGTTATCCTATAACCCTAGTTATATGAAGAAAAAAAAACGGCGGTGCCCAGGGCCCGGCCGAGCCCGAATGATTTATTAAAAAAAAAAGCCCTACCCAGCCCGAACCCGCCGGGCCCCGTCGGGCCTGGGCAAGGTTGCAGTGCACTAATGCACATGGGTATCTTAGTGGTGTAGTGTATCTTGTAGACCAGGCCCATTGCAAGTTGCTGTACTCTGTCGTCTACTCTAAGCCATCCTAGGTTGTCAAAGTGGGCAGGGGTGAGGTGGGTTTTAGGAGTAAGGTCAAGCAGTAGTCTGACCAGTTTGTTTTGTGATCTTTGTAATCTTGTTTTTAGTGCCTTTGAGGTGCTTTGGTACCATGAGGTGCAAGCATAGTCGTAGTACCCTTGAATGAGTGCTCCTGTTAGAGTCTTCAAGGTATTCTTGTTTACTAGAGAGGAGATCCGGTACAGGAATCTAGTTCGTTGGTTGACTTAGTTTTATTACATTGGATCCCATTTTGTCACAGGAATGATTTGCCTCTATAGGATGGAACCCAGGTAGGGAATTTCATCTTTCCTTTTAAGATAAGTTCTATGACGTTAATTGATTGCTCAGCACCTGTTCTGCACTGTACTTCACTTCGTGCACGTGCACTGAATACAAAATTCCACCATGTACCTTTACATCCCAACATCCGTCTGACCACACCCCCTTCCGCTTACCTTCATAAGCAGGTGTGTGGTCACCTACTCGCCTCCTTCTTCACTTTCACCACAATGAAGTGCCTTCGGTAGATCCCCACTTGACGAGGTTGTTAGTAGAAGAAAGTTGGAAAACAAGAGATACGTTGACATCATATCTTTATTTGCTCTCTCACTATTTTCAAGAAAATACGGCAATATTGTCTTCGTTACTGGAGTGTCTGGATCATTCCGACCTTCAACGTTTTTTTCGTATTAGGAGCTCACGCCGCTGACGTGCTTCCCAACTACAGTCCTCCTTGCTGCGGTTGGATGGGGTTACCCTCCGGCAACACAGCTGGACTGTAGGACGCACCGACTGTTGTGAGAAGCGGTGGTTTCCAGGTTGGGTACGTACTGTTTTGTTTACGAGCTCTGGTTGTTGTTGATGCTGTGGGGGTTAACTGACAATTTACGAAACGCCGACTCCAGGCTAGGGTCCTCTGCTCGGCTTAAACGGCGGTCGGAGGATCTTGGTCTGACGCCCATTATAGTCAACTAGTGGGCCGCGACCAGGAACTGGTGATCCCAGGATTCTCTGGACGAGCGATGCTTCTCTGTCCCGTGTAGGCCCCATCTTTCATATACAAATGAGAGTATACCCTAACGAGGAAATGTGGGCATAGGATCTTCTTTATCGGGAGTTCCATGCTCAAAACCGGCTGCAGCCCGAAATGGGAACTGTGCTGGCCCCGCTGATGTCTGGATCACCGTTGATAACTGTGTTCTGACGTTCTTTTTCTTTTCCCCTCTTAGGGGAGGGAATGGGACAGCGGCCTGTCTGAAGTGTGGCTTGTTATGTCATTGTGTATAGTTCAGGTGATAGCTGCTTAGCTTGCGTGCTAGTTGTGGACTACTGTGTTAGCCAGTCAGCTGTTAGCTGCGCAGCTGTTAGCTGCGGCGTTAGCTCGCTGTGTTTACCAGGCTAGTATACGTTAGCTTGTTGCTATCAGCCGAATGGCTGTTAGCTTAATGCTACACTGTTGAACGTTTTCTGTGACTATAACATGCCTTAAACACTCTGACTACGACGTCATCTTTGACAGAGGATGTTAGTCGAACCTACCGGGAGCCCGGCCGGCGAGGACTGCGTCAACATGGAGAACCGTAGCGGCTGGGTGGCGCAGAGACGCTGCCCTTGTCGTCAACACAGGAATGCTGTGTTTACCATCGGTGCCCCGTTAGCCAGACTGCAGTTCGCTTGGCCTGCGCTCACGGTAGGAAGGTCCCGACCAGACCTTAAACACGTCTTCTTCCTTCCCTTCTAAATGTTTTGTAATAACGATGTTTTCCAAAACGGGTGTTGCTGCAATACATTGAGGATACGACGCGTGTTGTGTGTGAATTGTCTTGTCATTGGTATAGCTTCTTCTCCATACAAATCAAATCAAATCAAATTTATTTATAAGGCCCGACAACACACGTTAATGTCCCCATGGGCCGTACAGGTCTTCTTTAAACAAGTCAAGAAGAAAACATAACAATAAGTCAAGAACAGAACAAGAACACCATAAGGTCCAAAAAATTTAAGATAAATGCAAATAAATGAAAGAATGCAAGCACTCCCAGACATACCCCACGCGAAGGTAAGGAAAAACTCACTAAAACCTAACAATAGGGGAAAATGCTCCACAGGCAGTGTGGAGGAGAGAAACCTTAGAAGGGCCATTCAAGGGGGGATCTCCCTTCTTAGATGTCGGTGATAGTAGTGTTGCAGACTAGCAGTTGGTAAGCATGCACTCAAGTGTGTAGTGAAACACAGATGAGTGCATGCAATAGCAACTGAACATTTCGAAAGATTAAAGATAGAGCTAATAGCGATAGCAACTGAACATTTTGAAAGATTGAAGATAGAGCTGATAGCGGATCTATTTGAGGCACAGGGGCGGCGCAAAGAGGGTCACGTGCTCCCCGTCTTAGTCACGGGACATTCAACACTCCGGTCATTGCTCAGGGACAGCCGGAGACAGGGAGATAGGGGGCGGCGCAGAGAGGGTCGCGAACTCCCCGACATAATCGCGGGAACGTCCGGCACTCCGGTCACCACTACGAGACCTCCGGAGAGAGGGGGGCACGCAGAGGGGGTCGCAACCTCCCGGCCTTCATCACGGGACGTCCGACACTCCGGTCAGCACTCCAGGACAGCAACTCACAGGGGGACAGGGAGACGGGACAGGCGTTAGACAGCTCATGTGATTGTAGTGGGTGGACATAGCAATAGATACAAGTGGTAAGCATATATGTGAATGGAGTAGATATATGAAGTAAGCATATTATGTGAATAGAATAGAAGTACTTAACCCAGCAATGAAACCGCGTTGACTGTTAATCTGTTAACAGTCTGTTAATACTGTTAATCAGTTGACAGGACCACGGACAGACGACGGTATCGGGTTGTTGTTACATGTGTAAAAAGGATCTGTTTAGTTGTGTTGAGAACATCATGTGTGTTCATGTACCGTGTACTCACAACTAAGGGGGTTAATTAACCTATAAAGCTATGCTTAGTGACATATGAGTGAAGAATGAATTCTTTTCTCAGCCTGTAATGACAATGAACAGTGTGTTCACATATTAACAGGTTTACCTGTTCAACTGGGCCGTATCAAGGGTAAGGTAGGAGGGGTGTTCCCCCCGGTTCCCTGGGGCTTCCCCACCCTCCTCTCAGACATGTTGTTTACAATATATTGTGTCACTGTGTTTGTGGGGATACGATGTAACCCTTAGCTTAGTTGCTGGGGTTGTGCTAACCGCTTGAGAAACTATATTTTCCTAAAGAAAATATTATTTTCGTGTGTGCTTAGCAAGGCCTGTGGCCGATACTAATCAAGAATTATGTATTCTCTCGTTATGAAAAACGGCATTCCTCTGTAGCAAGAGTGTACTTGCCATTTTTTGTGGTGATAAAGGGTTGTGTGTGTCTTGTGATCTATAACTGGGTTAGGTTGGCCACAGAAGCACATGTGTAAGTCTGGTACCGGGGCTCTTAAGGGGGCCCTCTCTATTCTGTGTTTTTTCCTTAATAAAAATCAGATAGCAGGGTAGCACATGAGCTGTGTGAAGCTGTTAGACACTTCATGTAGCTGACTATGACTGTGTCATGCTCTTTTTTGTCATTACATCGTATCATGGGTGTGGGGTTGTAAAGGGGTGAACTGGTAATCCTTTCCTCCCATTTTGATGGGCAGGGGTTAAAACCTCCTGTCCTTCAAGGTTCCTGTCACGTTGCTGTTCGGCACGTTACAGGGTAAGAGGGGGGGGGGGGGGGAGGGAGTGTCCTGGTCCCACGCCCTGGAAGATTGGGCGTGTGCACCGCAGAAATCCCCCCGCCATAGAGTACGTCACTGTGCGCGTCTCTGTTGGTAAGACTTCCGTGAGTTGTTAAGGTCCATATGATGGATCTGTTTCAGGGAGTGGTCAGGGCTCCTCCTCACGAAGCTCCTACTCGGGCCTTCTGTGAGTTAGGACTCTCCTTCCCTGTGAGGGAGCCTCTTCAGAGTTCAGAGCCTCCTCCTCAGATTGTCAAGATGAGTAGAACTTCAAAAAGGAGTCCTGCTCTATTGTGTGTGTATTCGATTCAATTCGATTATTGAGTGTGTATTAGTTCAGTGCCTCCTCCTCGGAGAGCCCTAACCCAAATTTTACATGGCTCAATGTTGCAATATATTCTTTTCAATCTATACAGCTCGCGTGGGAAGTCTCTCTTGGGATTTCCGTCTCCTCCCTATGGGAGGGTGGTGGGATGTAAAAATGTAAACAATTTTTACCCTCAGCGGCGTCACGAGGGATTCATGTCAGTCTGTGTTCTTTCTTTTTTGAATAAAAAGAGGAAGGTACATGAAGCACGACGGCTCCGTGTCATTCTCCTAGGCGACTTGGAGGAACAATGTTTGGTGTCTTGCTAGACTATCCATTGATGTGTTTGGGTCTCGATGCATACATAGTGCTGGCTCAGGTGTGTTTCTGTGACAGAATCACACAGGGGCTAAGTGCGCCTTGGTTGCTTGTTAAAACAGCGTTTTTATAGGGCAACTGGGATGGAGTTTTGTCTCTTCCGAGCGCCAGTTTACTAGGTTGTCTCGATGAATTCTCATTCATATCTGGGGGATGTTAACGGAATAGATCTGAACATAGGTAGAGGGGTCTCACGCCCTTGGGGTGGGCCACTGAGCATGGTCTAAATGGGGACCATCTGGGTGGCGCCCTCTTTTCATGTTTTAGATCGACATGCATACCTACCCCCTCTTCTGGAGTGGGCATGTCGGCGTGGTTAGGACACGGGACTGGTCTGGTCACGCTGGTCCAGGTCAGTTAACCCGTTGTCCGCCGGGGATGCAGATCTGCTGTTCTGGTACCCTGAGGGACTTGTGCTTTTTTCGGGGGGAAAATGCCAGGTCGGTCCGGGTGTCACAGGGTTAGGCGCTATGGAGACCCTTTGTTGGGTACATGTTGTTGGGTACATGTTGTACTCTGCACTATCGTAATGGCTTACGGCCATACCGACCTGTACACTACAATCTCGGACGCTACGCAGGTTCGGTCCTGGTTAGTACTTGGTTGGGAGACCGCCTGGGAATACCAAGTGCGGTGTGCTTAGGGCTGGTTCTCCATTCTTTTCGCTCCTCTCTCACGCGTGGCGAAGAGGGGGCTGTTGGGGTGGTCTTGGACCTCCTCTGGTAACCCTGTGCTTCCCGTGCCGCCGGGCCCGGTCCGAAGTAAAGTTTCGTTGATACCGTAGGCCTGGGATAACCCTTTTTTGAAAACTGAAACACTTGTACTGCGGTATAGCCGGTGTATGCCCGCAGGTGTGTTTGAGTTTTTTCTTGAGCGGTTATAGGAACAACATACGCCCCTTCCGCCGGGGGGGCTGTTTTCAGCTGACTCCTTTGGCGCCTGTCTCGTCCGCAGTGCTCCAGGCTCAGGTTACAGCCTGTTGCCTGGTTTCCCCGGTGCGCTGCCTGCTTCCGTTGTTTAACCTTTTTTGTGTGCTTACGGCCATGCTGACTGCCTGTTCTGCAGGGTCAGTGTGCCAGGCGGTGTGCTATTGGGGGGAAAGGGCCCGCTCTTGGAGGGGCCTTATCCGAATACGCTGGCGATGTGGGGGGCGGTGTCACTAAGTGACCACCTGGTGGGGTCTTGATGCCTGGCGTCATTGACCTCTCCGGGCCCCCGTTTTCCAGGGGATCCAGTCCCTTCAGTGGGTCTGGGTCTTCCTTCGCGCTCCGCTGCTACGGCCTTGCCACGGGGTTGGGTTTGCTCTTGACCCCGTGATTTCTGGGGGCAGTAACGAGGTTGTTCCTTCCGTTCGTTCCCGGGTGGCATGCGGGTTGTGCGTGTGTGTAGTCGTGGGGTCAAGCCACGGTCTGCTCACCCTGTGCATTGAGTTGCTTGAGTGCCTCTTCGCACGGTCGGATCCATCGCCCTCCCGTGAACCTCCAATAGGGGGGGTATCCTCCATTAGTGAGGGTCGGGGGGGCTCGGTCCTCCCCGGTCTGATGGTTGTGGGGGGCCTCAGCGGGGTACATTGGTCGGGCTATGGCTCCCGCTCAGCCCCTGTTGCAGAACAGGTGCTGAGCAATCCATTAACGTCATAGAACGGAAGGTTATGTATATAACCTAGTTCTATGAGTTAAATGGTGCGCTCAGCACCTGGACGCCGCTGCAGCCCTTGATCTCGCCTTGTGGTGAAAGTTTGGGAAGGAGGCGAGTAGATGACCACACACCTGCTTATGAAGGTAAGCGGAAGGGGGTGTGGTCAGACGGATGTTGGGATGTAAAGGTACATGGTGGAATTTTTTATTCAGTGCACGTGCACGAAGTGAAGTACAGTGCAGAACAGGTGCTGAGCGCACCATTTAACTCATAGAACTAGGTTATATACATAACCTTCCGATAAGATATTCCTTTATTGATCCCCTTGGGGAAATTCAGGCATCATAGCAGAATGGGGGAAGGGGGGGGGGGTACAGGTAGTGAAAACAACACAAGCAGTGTAAACAAATAGGTTAATATAATTTACTATCTAACTAACTGAAATATATTTTCACAGTGTCACATAAGGTGCAGTATGCATAAGGTAGTGTTATAATTTACTATCTAACTAACTGAAATATACATTATTCATTATTCACAGTATCACAGTATCCACATAAGGTGCAGTATGCATAAGGTAGTGTTATTGTCCTACTTGGGTTCCTATTAGTTCTAGGTCGATGTCGCAGTTGCTTCCCACTGTTGTGGAGCCTGATGGCCACTGGTATGAAGGACTGTCCGAGGCGGTTAGTTGAGTGTCGGGGGGGTATGAGTCTGTGGCTTCCTTGTCACCTTCACCTAATATGTTTTGATCTGGTCAGGTGCGCTGTCACCTAAAATGTTTTGATCTGATCAGGTGCGCTGTCACCTAATATGTTTTGATCTGGTCAGGTGCGCTGTCACCTAATATGATTTCATCTGGTCAGGTGCGCTGTCACCTAATATGATTTCATCTGGTCAGGTGCGCTGTCACCTAATGTTAATATGTTTTCATCTGTGTCCACTGACCACTGGCACACAGTGGGGGATGTTTTAAAAATATAATTTAATATATAATATAATATAATAATTTGTGCTTCACCTAAAAATTTGGTCAGCAGCCACAGTGTACAGTCGGCCGGCGTGCGTCAGCTGCGTCTGACTATTTCGCGCGTGCAGCATTGGAGGTTATGCCAGCCAAGACGAAGAGGACGGTCGTTCGGCAGATGGACTGAAGATGAAAGTTGTTGCATGTTAGACAGTTCAGTCAGGCTAGCCATGTCGGCTTAGCTAAAGGCAGGGACAGCTAGTTAGCTTTAGCTACGTTATAATATCGAGTGCTAACGTGTGGTTCAGTCGGGATAGCCATGTCGGCTAGTAGCTTAGCTAAAGGCTAACTAGCGTTAGCTAACCTAGAGAGAGCGCGTGCAGCATTGTTATGCCAAGATGAAGAGGACGGTCGTTCGGCAGATGAACTTCGTCAACTCCACGCGGTTGTCTCCATCCTCTTGGACGTTTGGTGAGTTTTGAATGCACTCTATTCTATTCCCGTATGTTGAGCTAGCGGGCCGGCTAGCTATCGTAGCTAACGTTATATTGAGCCAAGCGGGCCGGCTAGCTGTCGTAGCTAACGTTATATTGAGCCAAGCGGGCCGGCTAGCTGTCGTAGCTAACGTTATATTGAGCCAAGCGGGCCGGCTAGCTGTCGTAGCTAACGTTCTGTCGAGCTAGCGCCAGTACCTGGCCACTCTATTTGCAGTTAGCCAGTATTTGGATGACCATAGATCTATCAAATCAAAATAATGTGTTTTAGTCTTGTAGAGACATGTCAATATCATTAAAACCTGACATGCCCTGAGGGACAAGCGTAGAGAGTGTGTGTGTGTGGTAACAGAGACCGTGGGATCACCCCAGGAGGTAATTTGCATTTAACTGTTAGGCAGCTGCAATAGACAGGATACTGGGTCACACAGGTCTTAACATCTCCTTGAGAACAGTTGGTTATCTCACTTCAAAGAAGGATCGGGTGTCCCAGGTCAGAGACAGACGTGCCGGCATTCATGTGACCACCTGGGGGCTTCCTGCCTTGCTAAACACACAAAGTACATTTTCGAATGTCTATTATTAATCACAGAGTTTGAAATTAGGCCATGTCTGAATCTACATTGGAAAAGGCTTAAATGTGTGTTTACTGAGGTAGGAGGTACCCTCACTGTGAAATGCCTGCATATCTGACTGTCATGCTGGACTGATGAGGCTGAATAGAATGGTGTGATTATATGATGTGATTATACTAGCTCAAAGGTAATCACTCAACACAATGTGGTTTTTAGGTTAAAGAATCTTGGTAAATCATGAGGGAACATATTATTAATGAACGCTAAGTATAAACTGTTTGTAGCTATTCAATGAAAGTCATCAGACTGTGTTACAGAATTAATCCCCTGCATTGTAAGATTAGTTTCACTTAGGTTGAAATTAGGCTTAATGGTAACAGAATGTGTTCAATTATGATATCTCTGTGTTTATGTAATCAATTGCAATTCGAATATATGTATTGTGAGACCAATAACCAAAGTATTATGTTAGTTAGACGATGGTTGTTCTTTGACTGGAAAACAAAGTAAATAGAGGGTTGGCTTGCTAAGGACAACCCTCTATTTCAAATTCAAACGTAGAGAGGCCGTGATTGGAGGAACACAGCTGCTGATGTCACTTTGATGACATCACGCAGAAGGTTCCAGGCTTTTGATATAAGAGGTGGGTGTTGTGACGGTGAAAGGAGACTCTGACACGGAACCACAAGGACAACATCTCACCTGTATCACACAGCAAGACGACGCGGCAGAGGAGACTCGAGACAAAAGAACATTTTGGAGGGAGAACAGACTTTCCTCTTTGTTCATCAGCCAGAGAACAAAGACAACTCAACAACTACCATTCAACAATCTACTTTCTTAGTCTAGTTGGGATCGCAGACGGCATAGTGTCTAGTGATCACAACTATAGCGTTCTTTATTTTAATTGAAACAGATCATTTTTGTATAACTTTGTGGATTTTAATAAACCACTACTTTTGAAATAACTACCTTCTCCTCCATTTCTCCTGCTGCTCATCTGGTCGTCAAACAAAGACCATCAGGTCTTATTGGTAGTACAAGGTTTTTAGGGGAACCATTCACAACGCAGAGGACGATCCAACAGGTTCTGTTCTTATCAGAACAGAAGCCTTTACTACTTCACCTCTTTAGCTGATGTCGGCCGTTGGCTCCTTGCTACTTTGTTTTCTCTGGTAGACCCTCTTCTCTTTGGATTTAAGTGTTGATCTTTGTCCTTTTGGATCTATGAATATTCATGTTGCCTTTGTGAAGTTATCTTTTCCTTCTGTTTTGTTCTTCCATTAAAAGTTGAATATCCTTTAGGGGCTCATCTTAGCTGTCTTGCTTATCTCTCTCTCTCTCTCTCTCTCTCTCTCTCTCTCTCTCTCTCTCTCTCTCTGTCTGGACCACAGACCCATCTCTCTCTCTCTCTCTCTCTCTCTCTCTCTCTCTCTCTCTGTCTGGATCATCACATACTCTCTCTCTCCTCTCTCTCTCTCTCTCTCTCTCTCTCTCTCTCTCTCTCTCTCTCTCTCTCTCTCTCTCTCTGAGCATTGCATTGCTTATAGTTGTCAATTGTGTCGGTCAGTTCATTGCAATTTTTCCTTCAGTCACATTTAGTTTTATCCTGCACCTGGCCTAAAACAGGTTGGATGTGCACACAGCTGCTCTACTGTGTTTGTAGCAGAGCAACCATACCTGAAGCCTTGTAAACAAAGACATCAACACTAGAGTGTGTACTTCTATCTACACAGTACAGCCAAAGCATTCCCATTGCTAGGTCAAAAACTCCACCTGTTTTCTACACTGCTTCTTCCCTTGCTGGATTTTCTGCATTACTGCCACTTGTACATGTGTGTTGTGGAGAAATGTGTACAGTGTTACAAAGCGATAACACTGTATATTGACTGTAGAACGGGAGCTCTCTCTTGCTCTCTCTCTCTCTCTTGCTATATGTTGACTGTATCATGCCCAGCCTCGGGCAGCGCTATTATTTAAGAATATGTTGACTGTATGAAAAAAAATATATATATATATATAATATATATATATATATATATATATATATATATATATATATAATATATATATATATATTTACCTTTAGGGGGGGGGGGGGGGGCTCGCGTTTAAATCTCGCACAGGGCCTCACATTTCTCCCTGTTAGCCAC
Source organism: Notolepis coatsorum (assembly GCF_963971535.1). Taxonomy (NCBI): domain Eukaryota; kingdom Metazoa; phylum Chordata; class Actinopteri; order Aulopiformes; family Paralepididae; genus Notolepis; species Notolepis coatsorum. The sequence goes on from NC_140169.1 coordinate 51,534,967, forward strand.
GCTTCTAGGCGTCTTTTCTTTTGGAAAGAATAAAAAATAAATAAAAAAAATTCAAGAAAAATAATAATAATAATAATAATAATAATAATAATAATAATAATAATAATATTCTTTTATTTTTTTGCATTCGGCTAAGAGGTTGGCTGTCGACTACGGCTAATTTCGATCGATTAGTCGATAATAATTTACAGAAGTATGAGTTATATTAAAACCTTATTTAAGATGAAGGTCTATAGGGTGGTAGTCCCTTCTGGACAGGTGAGCCGTCTCTCTAGAATTCTAGGAAGCTTAGTAATGAATGTTGATAGACATGTCATCAAAGGTTTTCTCCAAAAGGGTCAAAGCAGGATCCAGGGAGGTGAGAGGTGAGTTTATCTTGGGTCCACAAATGACGGGAGGGTTTCATCCGGGGGAACCGCGTTGCAAGCGAGATGTGGGTAAAGCTACAAGATAGTTATGGGTAGTTGGATGTTGTTGGGTTGGTGGTCTGTCTAGTTTTCCTTTGTGCACGAGGGGAAGCGCGACAGACATCAAACAACAAGATCACTGGGTTGACCGTATGCCGTCTTCGTTTCTTGTGCACGAGAGTGGTTTGCATCAACAACTGTCTAATCTTGTATAATCGGTTAGAAACCAAATTATGTTGTTGATTCTAAAGGGTTGATTTATAATCAAAGGGGGAATTGAAGGAAATCAATGATTTGAATTTGGTTTATAACTTATATAGATATTAGTTACTTTTAACTTGTTAAAACTATAAACGCTGAGGAGACAGCTCCAATGTTATGTGTGTTTCAACAGAGGCTGGGAGACACAGACAGGGGCCTGTGTTAGCAGAGAGAGATAGATAAGGTCATCCTCCACAGAGAGAGAGAGAGAGAGAGAGAGAGAGAGAGAGAGAGAGAGAGAGAGAGAGAGAGAGAGAGAGAGAGAGAGAGAGAGAGAGAGAGAGAGAGAGAGAGAGAGAGAGAGAGAGAGAGAGAGAGAGAGAGAGAGAGACGTTGCTAGGGAAATACACTTTATAGCTGGGGGTTCTTCAGGGGTGAGTCAGACGGGAGCATGTCTATGTTCCCCGGATTCTATGTTCCCCGCTTCATTGATTGATTTATTGAACATTTTAGACCACCAGCCCTGATTCCAAACTCTAACCTTAACCAGTTCGAAAGAGGGCCTAAGCTTAACCGTTCGAAACAAGGCGGACATTAATAATTAATAAATATTAATAAAATAATAAAAATTTATAAAATGTTCAATCTATTAATCAATCAAAGCGGGGAACATAGAACCCGGGGAACATAGGACCCGGGGAACATAGGGATGATCCCAGTCAGACTAGTCAGACAAGCAGACGAGCTTGACAGCGAGACAGCAGAGATCCCCCCACCCTCCTCAGTGCTGGTGGGTGGGGGGAGGAGCAGCACGCCACAAGCACATAGCCAGCTTCGGCTAAGGGGACAGATAGCTTCGGCTAACAGGACAGGCTTAGGGATCTAGGCCGCAACCATCAAGAGAGATCATTAGAATTATGAAATTAGTTCCATCTTGTACAAGTCTATGTTTATGGAATAAACATCAACATCAAGGAAAGAGACCACGTTTCCAGTGTAAATTTTTCTGATTACGGATGTACTAACGGGGGGGGGGGGGGATACAGCGTGTGACAGCCAGTAAGATAACCATCATCAACCAACAAAAAAACAAACACGGCGCTTCACGGAAGGCCAGATCGAAGAGTTGATTAGAGGCTGTAAACCCTGTTATCTATCAAGTGGTAGGAGATGTCCTTAAATGAGCTCATGAGAAGGCCTAGGGGGAGCATGTACAGCGCAGACAGGATTGGCGCAAGCACAGATCCCTGTGGTACGCCGCACGAGAGGGGTGAAGGGTCAGACTTAAAAGGGCTGACAGCCACGGCAAAACTTCTCTCCTGAAAGTAGGAGGTAAACCAACTTAGGGAGGGCGGCCGGGTAGCGCAGTGGACTATGGGTCTGTCTACCACCACAGAGACAGTGGGATCGAATCTGGCTGTGGTGCCTCCGGCTTGGCCGACCGTCCACACTAACACAATTGGCCGTGTCAGTGGGTGGGAAGCCGGCGAGCGTGGGTCCCGGTCGTTGTAAACAGCGACTCCTACAGGTCGGTCGGGGCGCCTGCACAGCGAGGGAAGGATCTAGGAGAGGTAGTGTGACCTTCCACACGTTACACTCTCCCAGTGAGAGTCTGCGCTGCCAGGTGAAAAGAAGCGGTGGGCTGGGTACACATGTGTCGGAGGAAGCGTGTGATAGTCTCCGCCCTCCCAGACCGACGGTAGTGGGTAGAGTGCGCAACGACCAGGTAGGGGATTGGGAATTGGCATAACGACTAACATTGGGATGGGAGAAAGATGAACAAAAATTAAAAAAACTTAGGACGCTCCCGGTGAGGCCCACCCACTGTCTAACAGGATGCCGTGGTCTACTGTGTCGAACGCTGTGCTGAGATCCAGCAGCACCAGGACAGAACCTTCACCGGAGTCAGAGGACATCATGATGTCGTTTGAGACTCTGAAGAGGGCCGTTTCAGTGGAGTGTTTTTTTGCGGAAACCTGAATGGAATTTATCTGAGATTTTGTGAGTAGTTAGATAGGTGGTGAGCTGGTTTGTCACCACTTTCTCTAACACCTTCGAGATAAAGGGCAGCTTAGAAATAGGTCTAGTTATTTGGCAGGGAGGGGTCTAAATTGGGCTTTTTGAGAACAGGGTGTACGACTGCCTCCTTAAAATAGACTGGGACACAGAGCCTGAGATTAGTGATTTGTTTATGATGGTTACTAAACTGGGGCCAACAGAAGTGAAAAGCTGCTTGAGCAAGGATGTGGGTAGAATATCTAGGGGGCTTGTGGAGGATTTCCTTGAGCTCACTGTGTCGAATTAGGTCTGTCAGGGAGACAGGCGAAAAACTGCTCAGGGATGATTTGGTAACTGGACAGAGAGGGAGGAGAGAGGGTGATGGGGTGATGCTGTATTTGATCATATCAGATTATCATATCAGCCATCGACCACCCGGCTCTCTAAATAGGGAGGTGTAGTGGTTACTTCCTGGTCTATAGGGAGGTGTAGTGGTTACTTCCTGGTCTATAGGGAGGTGTAGTGGTTACTTCCTGGTCTATAGGGAGGTGGCGTGGTTACTTCCTGGTCTATAGGGAGGTGTAGTGGTTACTTCCTGGTCTATAGGGAGGTGGCGTGATTACGAAACCAAGCCGCATTTCTCGGAGACGCTCTCTGATTGGTCGACGCCTGTTTCTACACTGGTTAAGCTTAGGCACTCTTCGAAGTTGGTTATGGTTAAAGTTTGTCTTAGAGCGTGACGGCAAGTTCTTTCGACGGTTAAGCTTAGGCACTCTTCGAAGTTGGTTAAGGTTAGAGTTTGTCTTAGAGCAGGGCGATAGAACGCCAGGTAGTTTGCAGGCTGTTTGGCGTAGAAATGGGCAAAGACACAGCTCGTCACGGATTGGGCAAACATGTCAGTGGCCAATCAGAGAGCGTCAGTCAGTGCCAATCAGAGAGCGTCTCCGAGAAATGCGGCTTGGTTTCGTAAGCACGCAGGGAGGTGTAGTGGTTACTTCCTGGTCTATAGGGAGGTGTAGTGGTTACTTCCTGGTCTATAGGGAGGTGTAGTGGTTACATCCTGGTCTATAGGGAGGTGTAGTGGTTACTTCCTGGTCTATAGGGAGGTGTAGTGGTTACTTCCTGGTCTATAGGGAGGTGTAGTGGTTACTTCCTGGTCTATGTGGAGGTGTAGTGGTTACTTCCTGGTCTATAGGGAGGTGTAGTGGTTACTTCCTGGTCTATAGGGAGGTGTAGTGGTTACTTCCTGGTCTATAGGGAGGTGTAGTGGTTACGTCATTGCCGTTTTTCGTGTTCCACCCTCTGTCCAACCCAATGTATTTCCCCATTGCCCATTTCTAAATCGTCTCGTTTAAAACAAATAAAGCCTTAACATTTGCATGGCGTACCTTTCTGTGCTTATTCATCCACAATCTATAGCTCAACATGAAAAGATTCGCATTAGAATCATTAAAAATCGCAGAATTTTATTTCAACCAAAAATGCTTAAACAATAATGTTAGTGATAGAAGGGAACTCATTTTGTGCAAAAGTGGAACGTTTTTCAAATTCCATGCGGCAGAATTGTTACAATTTTCCCCAATGATAAATCCCCATACGGGTGGAACAACCAGTGACGTCAGACGACACCTCCCTATACACTGTACAACCTACCCGTGTGGATGACACTGCTGTTGCTGGGTAAGCTGGTACAGTTGCCACTCCTCGCTGCCACCGTGACGGTGTGCTCGTTGCTGCATAGCAGGCCGTGATAGGTGCAGGAGGTGAGGCTAGTGTCACAGGTGTACGTGCGCCCGTCGGAGCTCGTCACCACGGCGACGTACCGGTCGGCCCCGTCGCCGGGAGCCCAGCTCACGGTGCCGGTGCTCTGCGTACATTCCAAGATGGCCGTCAACACCTCGGGGACGCACGACGCTGAAATGGCCGGAACGGAATGTCGTCAAACATTATGTATAGGGCCTTTGACACAAAGACTGAATTGGAGGTTAAGGGACATTTAAAGATGACCATACAATATATAAGTAATATAATGTATATAATATAAGATCTGGGATCATACTGGATTTGAAGAAGGCGGGGGCGCTGGGCATGCTGAGATGTTGGCTGCATTGGCTCTGGACAGTGACGTTGTAGTCCTGTCCGCAGGGCGGGGACACGGAGAGAGAGGCCACGGCGGTGTCGTTGACCCCCAAGTATCCCAGGTTCCCCCTGGCCGTTACCCGGTAGTTCACGGCGCAACTGACCTTCTGCCAGGACAGCTGGGCCACGTCGCTCTGGCAAGGCATGTCAGCGGTCAGGCCCACCGGCTGGCAGGGCTCTGGAGAGATGAGCCGGAGAGAGGGGGGAGAGGGGAGAAGATGCAAAGGAGGAAGGTGCAAAGGAGAGAAGGAGGAGAGAAGGAGGAGATAAGGAGGAGAGGAGGGGAGAGAAGGAGGGGAGAGAAGGAGGGGAGAAGGAGGAGATAAGGAGGAGAGAGAAGGAGGGGAGAAGGAGGAGAGAAGGAGGAGAGAAGGAGGAGAGAAGGAGGAGAGGAGGGGAGAGAAGGAGGGGAGAGAAGGAGGGGAGAAGGAGGAGATAAGGAGGAGAGAGAAGGAGGGGAGAAGGAGGAGAGAAGGAGGAGAGAAGGAGGAGAGAAGGAGGAGAGAAGGAGGAGAGAAGGAGGGGAGAAGGAGGGAAAGGAGGTGAGAAGGAGGGGAGAAGGAGGGAAAGGAGGGGAGAAGGGGGAGAGAAGGAGGAGAGAAGGAGGGGAGAAGGAGGGAAAGGAGGGGAGAAGGGGGAGAGAAGGAGGAGAGAAGGAGGGGAGAAGGAGGAGAGAAGGAGGGAAAGGAGGGGAGAAGGAGGGAAAGGAGGGAAAGGAGGTGAGAAGGAGGACAGAAGGAGGGGAGAAGGAGGAGAGAAGGAGGAGAGAAGGAGGAGAGAAGGAGGAGATAAGGAGGAGGGAAGGAGGGGAGAAGGAGGAGAGGAGGAGGAGAGAGAAGGAGGGGAGAAGGAGGAGAGAAGGAGGAGAGAAGGAGGAGAGAATGAGGGGAGAAGGAGGGGAGAAGGAGGGGAGAAGGAGGAGAGAAGGAGGGAAAGGAGGTGAGAAGGAGGGGAGAAGGAGGGAAAGGAGGTGAGAAGGGGGAGAGAAGGAGGAGAGAAGGAGGGGAGAAGGAAAGGGTGTTAGTCTAGTTTCATCTCTTAGAAACACACGGTAGACAAGCAATAACTGGTGTTTCACGAATCTCTAAAAACAGCCAAGGAGATGACACAAAAAGTCCATCGACTTATTTCCAATGTGGTACTTTCCTCGCTGGACTAGAATAACCATCGCAGTCAAACGGCAACTATGATCCACAACAACGGTCATCGATATCGTTCCGCAGAAAGAACGAGTGACACAGATACCGTTTGCCGTTGTCCAGTACCTGTCTGGATCTGTACCACTCCACTGGCTGGGCTGCAGCAGTCTTGGATGCATGCGACGACGGTGATGTTGTATCCCTCTCCACAGCCCAGACCACGGAGCTCGCAGGTGGAGCCCGTGGAGTTACAGTGCAGCGACTCCACTCCAGGCCACGTGGTGGCGCTAGCTACGTACAGGTCCACCTCAGGCCTCCGCTCCCAGGACACGTCGACCGTCTCGCCCACCAGGTCGACAGCCACTTGCTGAGGGGCACAGGGACCTGGGGAGAGGGGCCGAATGGATCAAACCTCACAGCCGTAAAACACGGCAGAGCGTGTAGCTACACACATAGATATATATATAACTAGATGGTGCAAGGCGGAGTCTCTCCAGCGTAGTTCACCGGCGGCCATCTTGCCACAGGCAGCACGCCCCACTCGTAACATGAATGTCTATGGTGCATGTACTATTGAAATAACCATAGCTTGCTCAATTTTCAACCGATTTACAAACGGTTTGGTTTATTACACACGTTATTAATGATTCAGGATGCCTGGACATGTTGAAATAACTTTCATATGAAAGTTCATTATAAGTATGCAGTATGCTAATTACATCTCTGATGTTTATAACAAACCAAATCGTTTGTAAATCGGTTGAAAATTTAGCAAGCTATGGTTATTTCAATAGTACATGCACCATAGACATTCATGTTACGAGTGGGGCGTGCTGCCTGTGGCAAGATGGCCGCCATGTGGCAACGTCGGTCTCCATTGGCCAGCAGCGGGTGAGTCATCGAGCCTTTATGTAGGTCTATGGCTACACGCAGGGCCGCCTGGGAGAAATGCGAGGCCCTGTGCGAGATTTAACGCGAGCCCCCCCCCCCCCCAAAGGTAAAAAAAATAAAAATAAAAATAAAAAATTATATATATATATATATATATATATTTTTTTTTTTTTTTTTTATACAGTCAACATATTCTTAAATAATAGCGCTGCCCGAGGCGGGGCATGATACAGTCAACATATAGCAAAAGAGAGAGCGAGAGAGAGCTCCCGTTCTACAGTCAATATACAGTGTACAGAGAGAGAGAGAGAGAGAGAGAGAGACACACATTGGAAAGAAATTGAAATGCTATTTGGCCCTAAACAGAGAGTACACAGTGGCAGAATACCTGAGCACTGTGACTGAAGATCCTTGAGCACAGCCTAGCCATCGAGAAAGGCCGCCATAGGCAGACTGTGTGTGTTAGAAGAGAGAGAGAGAGAGAGAGAGAACATGTGTGTTTGTCATGTGTGTGTGTGTTAGAGAGAGACTATAGCATGTATGAGAGATTCAAAAGGACAAAGATCAACACTTAAATCCAACAAGAAGAGGGTCAACAGAGAAACCAAAGCAGCAAGGAGCCAATGGCCGACATCAGCTAAATAGGCTAGCCAGGTACTGTGACACCAGGCCACGTGACACACAGCTTTGGCCAACGGCCCAACGCTACCCAAGCTACACAAACGACCATTCACACACAGCACATGTCGTATCTCCAAATGTTGTGAAGTAGCATATGTTTTGCCTGGAAAAAAACATCGTTATTAACAAAACATTCGGGAGGGGAAGGAAGGAAGAGTGGGGTAATGTCATGACATTTTCATTAATCTTACGTTACCTGCACGAGGAACGCAGGGCGAAAGGCCGCAACACAGGTCTCCACGTTGACGAAAGGCCTCTCGCTGTCGGGACAAAGCTATGGCCAGAGCCTAGTCATGGTGCAGGCCCGACTACATCTTCTGTCAAAGGTGATGTCGTAGTCAGAGTGCCAGGGCCTGCTATTCTCAAGGCTAACTGATAGCATCAAACGAACGTTCCCAGCTGACGCTAAACAGCTAACTGGCTAACAGTTAGCTCAATCAGGCACCTGGCTGTATGTAGTAGCCGCATAGCATGCTTCTGCGTTAGCTAACAGCTAACAAGCTATGCGGCTACTGTCTACATACAGCCAGGTGCTCTCACCAGGCACACACAGTTAGCTACTAGTAGTACTATATATTAGCTAGTCGACCAGTTTGGCTCCAGAGAGAGAGAAAGATATAGGTCAGGTCCACGGCGGGTATATAATCATAGGTTGACTCACCATAACGCAGTATCAATGAATGCGGCGCGGCCGGCGCCAATGGTAAAGTTGGAAGGAGACTTGGCCCACGGTGTAATTTCTTCTTCTTCTTCTTCTTCGAGTACTTTCCGGCAGACTGGACACCTTTCGGCGTATTGCTGCCTAACAGATTTATCTGCTCACAAGTTCTCTTCTCCTTCTTTTGAAAAGACATCCACTCGCCTCGCCTCGCTCCTCTGGATAGGTTAGCTAACGCTAGTTAGCCGTTAGCTAAGCTAGCTACTAGCCGACATCATCATGGCTATTCCGACTGAACCACACGTTAGCACTCAATATTATAACGTAGCTAAAGCTAACTAGCTGTCCCTGTCTTTAGCCGGGATGGCTAGCCTGACTGAACTGTCTAACATGCAACAACTTTCATCTTCAGTCCATCTGCCGATCGATGTCCTCTTCACCTTGGCTGGCATAAACTCCAATGCTGCACGCGCGGAATAGTCAGACGCTACCTTACCTGTAACCCCTCCCCTCATTGAAACCAATGCCTGCTGCAGAGCACCAGAGCTCCAATAGTGACCCAGGTGCAGACCCAGGAACAAGTCATTCTACAAACGTGTCTAATGTGAAATATATAAGCATATAAGCAAAACTAGATTTTAGGTCTGTGATGAAAAAGGGCCTCGCGGGAAGGGGGGCCTCGCAAAAAAATAAAATAAATAAAAAAATAAAATAAAAAAAAATAATAAAAAAAATTTATAATTTTTTTTTTTTTTGCGAGGCCCCCCTTCCCGCGAGACCCTGTGCGACCGCACTGCTCGCACACCCCCTGAGGCGGCCCTGGCTACACGTGTAGATCTGAAGCTAATTGACGTTTAATCATTTAGCTGACGCTTTTATCCCAATTGTGAACAACAAGGCAGCAGGAGGGGTGTCAACTACACGGACTACAACGTATGACGTATATCATGCCAGTTAGGGTGCCTTATGTACACTGCACCTGTGTATACTAGTGTATACTTTACTTAGTATATATTCAGATTCTAAGTGCTATTGACCGTATTTATTGTAACATGTATAATAACTGATAGCGCCTACAGACCCTCATCTGAAGTTTGATTACACTGCCTACTTGCTCATTATGCTTATTTTCATCTGTACTATAATTGTATTGCCTATTAAGGCTGTTTCCCCCGAAGCCTGTTTTTGGGATTCGAACTTCGTCAGGGTTTTTCGAACGGATGTTCGAACCTTCGTTTTTAATTAAAAAATATATATATTTCAAAAAAGAAATACCATTTTCTTTTTTCTTTTATATAATATTTCTTTTCTTTATTGTCATGACCTATGACCCATGTGCCCGGGCTGACCCGCGTCATGACCTATGACCCATGTGCCCGGGCTGACCCGCGTCATGACCTATGACCCATGTGCCCGGGCTGACCCGCGTCATGACCTATGACCCATGTGCCCGGGCTGACCCGCGTCATGACCTATGACCCATGTGCCCGGGCTGACCCGCGTCATGACCTATGACCCATGTGCCCGGGCTGACCCGCGTCATGACCTATGCCCCATGTGCCCGGGCTGACCCGCGTCATGACCTATGACCCGTGTGCCCGGGCTGACCCGCGTCATGACCTATGACCCATGTGCCCGGGCTGACCCGCGTCATGACCTATGACCCATGTGCCCGGGCTGACCCGCGTCATGCTGGACGGACACGCTCGTCTTCTACTATCATGCACTAGTCTTCCCCTAACTAATCCTCCTTGCCTATATTATACTAACATGTCACACTTCTCTGCACTCGACGCTGCAGCACCCAAGGTTCAACACTCAGCTGACAGAGTTGCACCCGAGGCTGAAAGGAGTTACAGTTGTAAAAGGGGCCGAAGTCCTTTATCCAGCTGAATTAGATTCGATTAGATGAGATAGATTAGATACAAATGTATTGCCATTATACAGCACAAGTACAGTACAATGAAAATAGGTTTGGCATCCAACCAGAGTGCAAATGTAACAGTAAAGTGCAATAGTAATATACAATGTACAGGTGATTAAACTGGGTATAAAAGATATAAATTAGTACTACTGAGTAATAGTGCTAATGGGATGTATGTAAAGAGTTGCAGTATTAATATGTACAGTGACCCAGGTATAAAGACGGAGTGTGTCTCAGTGTGGAGCAGTAGGCTGCCCTCACCTGTGATGAACGGGAGGACACTGGCGGGCCCGCGACAGCCGCTATTCATCGCTATGACGATCACAGTGTAATTCTGTCCACAGACCAGGTTGCTAAGGGAACAGGACGTGTCGGTGTCGCTGCAGGAGGAGGTGTCTCCACCGTCACTGGTCGCCTGGACGCTGTAGGATGTGACTCCTGTGGACCTGCTCCAGCTGACCAGAGCTGAGCCTGTAATGCACTGACTGACCGTCAGGTTCCTCATCACGTTCACGTCCACAGGTGCACAGGGAGCTAGAGAGAGAGAGAGAAAGAGAGAGAGAGAGAGAGAGAGAGAGAGAGAGAGAGAGAGAGAGAGAGAGAGAGAGAGAGAGAGAGAGGGATGGAGAGAGAGTGAGAAAGAGAGAGAGGGATGGAGAGAGAGGGGGATGGAGAGAGAGTATTTATCGTAATGTACATATATGGTAATTTACAACTATGGTAATTTACATCTATGGTAAGTTACATCTATAGGAATGTATATATATGGTCATTTACATCTATGGTAATGTCATTAGCTGTACAGGATAGCCTTGTAGCAAATGGTGAGGTTTATAATAGGTTTATAATATATCCAAACCAAATCTCGAACTTGGACCTCATACAGTCAATAATATCCTAGTTTTAATTACAAACCGTTGTCCCACTATACCTGGTTATAGACATCGGTCTGTTGACCACAGTGTGCTGGCTAGTCTAGCCAGACCGGCTAACGTGAGTACTCAACCCGATAAAAACATTGGGCTTTTTAACCCTTTCACTGCCACACGACAGAAGGTTAACCCTTTACTATCACACAACCGACGGCGATGCTCCATCATTAGCATCATTAGCTCCGCGTAGCCTCCTGGCTTTAGTCGCAGACCTAGGATCACATTTCCCTTACATTCCATAAGCGTACAATGGGAAAATAACTGACCCTGAATCTGTTGCTAGTATCTGTTTCACCAACCACCATTTTTAGAAAAAGATATTTGTATTTATAATTTAAATCGTATAACGTTATTTCGCTGCATATCAAATCACTGTAAATACTAATATGAATCATTGTTTCGTTGTACATATTGTGTATAGTTTATAACGTTATTGTTTTTTATATAACGTTAGTAGCTAGCTAGCTTGCTAGCCATTCCCGAAACTCCTCCACATGCCCCGATTTAAAATGGTTCTCTCCTCTTTGTATACTTTTGTCCTCACAAACAAAGTATTCTGCCAGGGAACTTATGGACACGACAGTAGTAGTTATAAGGTTTTTGAGCTTGTAACGGTAACGTTAGTTAGCTATCGTGGTATCAGCGGGCCGTGCCGTGTAGCTAGCTAGCTTGCTAGCTGGCATGATGCGTGCAGTGCACATGTTTTTTTTGTGTATTGTTTTTATTGACCTATAGTCCATTCATGCTGAGTGAATCAGTTCCCCCAGCCACATTTGTGTATTCAAAATTTTTTGGGGAATTAACTGATAGAAAATGTATAGAAAATGTATCGAATCGTGGTCAAATGAAGAGATTTCATGATGCATTGAATCGTTGCCTGAATAATGGTAATTGAATCGAATCGTTGTGAGGTCGCATCGTTACACCCCTAGTGCTAATGGGATGTATGTAAAGAGTTGCAGTATTAATATGTACAGTGACCCAGGTATAAAGACCGAGTGTGTCTCAGTGT